>NC_036249.1:16695253-16716600 GCF_002742605.1 Olea europaea var. sylvestris | reverse complement strand
TAAAAACTCTGGTGCAGGAAGAAATTGAAAGACCCTGTTGTTATGATGATGATGATGTTGCTCAACATGAACAACGCTCGCCATGTCAACTTTTATCAATTAACACGCTGTAATTTTTGTTTCAGCATTTCCTTGGATACTACCCTTTCAAGAGCAAAACGCAGCTGGACGAATTCAGTCCAGAAGGCTGGTGTAAAGCTGCCATGTATGCTTTGCTTGTGAAGGAGGAGCTCGAATCGTGGCCTGAAAAGAGCCATCGACAAAGAAGTTGGCTAACAATCCCCAAGGCTATTGACTCCTGCCGGCATGCTTGGATGCGAGTCGCTCTTGAAAAAGGGTTTCAGAATTGGTATTCCGAAGGTATGATTCATACATTGCCAAAAGATGTTCCCAAGTCGTCTTCCAATCAGCGCTAAGAATTTTTTTGACATTATATATCGTAGTGCGATCTGAAGCTGATTTGGTTTAGGTGCCTTCTTGTTTTGATCTTCTCATTTCGTGCAAGGACGAGAAAGTGAACGAAGATGGAAGTAGTTCTCTCGTCATAGGTATTCAGAGTGTTTTGATCTGATATTTGGCTCCTTTTTAACATGTTATTTCTCTTTGTAATGAAACCATTGGACGAATTACTTGAAATGATGAAATGAAAAATGTTTTGTTCTTCATGATAGCTTCTCTATATCTTGAACTTCTAAATCAATCGTGTGCCCTTATTCATTGATCTGTCATTTCTTGCTGTTCTGCTAGCTTTCAACAAACTTATCAGCCTTTACGGCTATTATAATCTTATTATAATCTAATAATGTGTTTGATAAGAAAGACTGGACATTATTAAACAAAAACAAAATAGAAAAAATGTACCTATATATATACACGGAAATGATCTCTTAAATACAAGTGTTTAGTTTATGTTAAGTACAGATGACATGACACACTATTTAATTGGTGAATGAATTAATGGTAGGTTCCATGTTTTAATGATTCATCAATTAAATGATGTGTCATGTCATCGGTACTTACCACAAGCTAAACACCGATATTTAGGAAATCATATATATATATATGTATGTATGTATGTATGTATGTATGTACGTATGTATGTGTGTGTGTGTGTACACACATTTTCTTCAAAATGTCACGTGACTTTTGTACTACATTTTGAAGGGCATAATGAATTGAAAAAAGAATATAATACTTAAAAAGTTATAAGTAGATAAATTTATCGCTCGAGAGATGTAATAGAGAGGGTTGTACATGTTCTAAATTCGCCGTTTGGGACCTCACAAGAAATCAAGAAAGGGAATTGAATTCTCAACGAAGAAAATGCCTAATGTCAAAGTAGCTTTACTCTTGTATTCTATAATTAAAATCGATCAAACTTTATAATATGAACAGAATGCCAGATCATGATGAATAACAGTGGACAAATGAGAAGGATATGGAAAGAATAAAGTAATGAAAGAGAGACAACCTAATTTATGTACTCTCTAGGGGTATTTTTTTCAAAACCCTAACTTAAACAGCTACCCAAACTCATGAACAGTACAAAAAAAAAACTAAAACAAAAAAATAAAATAAAATAAACAATTATGCACTCTGAAAGTATAAAAAAATGATGTCTTTCTATGTGATTCCGGATCTCTTTATTAGTTCCCATTTGTTGTGCACTGTAAAAGTAGTAAAATTAATTAGTAATGCTGAGCATATAAAATTTACTTATAAGTTTTATAATACAAAATTCTTTTACTTGTCAAAAATAAGTGAATTACTTCTTTGGGAAGTTTTAATTAAAATATATATATATTTTACTTAGAAGAAAAAATAGCCTATTCAAATAAAACGAAAAGGTTACTTAAAAGGGTATGTTTAGGTAACCTCAAAGCATAACCAATGACATTGATCCTCTTAAGCCTTTCCAAATGTCCCACTTCAAGTACTTACCTTTATGTTGCCTGGATTTGATCTTTCTTATAATGTGTTTGACATCCAATTTTAAGAAAAAATGAATTTTATAATAGTGGATTGATGGAAAATGTGTTAATAAAAAAAATATGAAAAAGTTTTTGATTTATTTGTAATATTATTTTAATCAAGAATAAGTGGTGAAAAAGAAGAAAGAGAAAAATATATTTTGATACATGACTCTATTCGAGTTCGTGCTATATCTTTTCAAAATTCAAAACAACTTATTTTCTTTAAAAAGAATAATAGGTCTAGATTGAATACTTATTTGGGGTTAGAGAATTTATTATTATTATTATTATTATTATTATTATTATTATTATTATTATTATTATTATGCTGTAAACCTCTTGAGCATATTTAATTGTTTGTATAATGGATTTTAAATCCTATAAAAATAGAGGAACTGAAAGGCCCTCTATCCCCAGCTACATATACACACACTGGTTTACCGTTCGCATTGGTTTGGTAGAAATTAAAATTAAGATTTTAATCTAAGTTAATGTTAATAATTAATTAAATCATATATTTTATAGTATTCACAACTTTTCAATAACATATTTCATCAACTTTTTTTCAAAATCTATTAAAAATCTAATTTTAATCTCTATCAAAAAATAGCTTATTTGAAATTTATATAGTGGCTATTTAGGATTCTTTTTACCTCTTTTCAAATTGGTTTAAGCTCTTTGTATAGAAAGGAAGCTACAAGAAGTCCACCAAATTACTCACATGATGGGCCCCATGTGAGTGATTAAATAATACCAAAAAATCACCTATCCATCCTATGTTGTGTGTTGTTGACCAAATTCTGTACAAAGACTTCTGTACATGCAGGTCAACTATTTGTATAGAAAGGAGGCTACAAGAAGTCCACCAAATTACTCACATGATGGGCCTCATGTGAGTGATTAAATAATACCAAAAAATTACCTATCCATCCTATGTTGTGTGTTGTTGACCAAATTCTGTACAAAGACTTCTGTTCATGTAGGTCAACTCTTTGAAATTCTACTGCGTCTGACAGCATGCACAAATCTAAACAAGCATTGTCACTTCAAGAACCAGGTGCATGTAAGCACTCACATAAAGTACATTTTTTAAGATTAATCTAATATACAATCTTGCTTCCATTGAATTTCATGGAATTATAATTCATTTATTTGAGTTCAATAATTGATGGTCTTTTCCTTTGAAATACTGAGAAACACGTAGGGATTAATTTAAAATAATGTTACACATGAATCGAATTTTTTATTTATTTATTCAATCAGTCATTTTTCAAAAAAAAAAAAAAACATTATTTTTCCCATTTTCATTTCAAAAAAATGGGGCTTAGGTATTCTTGAAATGCAGAAGTAACGTTAAACAATTGTAGCTAGACATGGCATCATTTTAGATGGTCCGGAACAAGGGCTAGTTTTATATAGATTTTGTGAAAAGTCAATTTTTAGAGAAAAAGTTATGAAAATGTTACATATATAAATTTATTTTATTAAAAGGATGTTGAATTAAAAATGAATTCTAAAAAAAATGAAGATTACAAACAAAGGCTAAACATACTACGTTAGGAATTTCCAAAAAGGTTAAGAAATTCTTGGATTTTAATACATTCAGAGTGTAGAAGAATGTTTTTTGGACACAAGAATGAAATCCAGCACATGATGTGATGAATAGAACAAGATAATGTCAATTTGCATCTCTAGGTGTTATATATTCAAGTATAATGGTAGTATTCGATGTTATGATTTACAACTTTATTCCCTCGTAATCGTTTAAAACTATGCCCTTGTTTGTACTCCATTTTTCTAAAAACTCTTCTTTTTATTTTATTTTTATTTTTATTTTTATTTTTATTTTTATTTTTTCAAAATTCAATTTCAACCACACTTTCTTCCATAAAATAATTCTACACATATACCCAAAAAATATTCTTATTTTTTAACCGTACATTCTTCCAAAAATAATAATAATAATAATATTCCAATATACATTTTCCTCCAAAAATAGGGCTCAAAGTGGAGCTAACTAACAAAGATATGAATCACATGAATATTCAAGTAATCACAGAAATCAAAGAAATTTGTACCCATTCTGATAAAGAATGATTTTATGCAAGTAAAAATTAACACAAATGTGACAATTAAAAGTTCAGTAAATTTGACATCCTACTTGAACTGTGAATGAGTTATTGACTAAGAAAGTACTTATATGTGAAATTCACACCCTGAATTCTTTGATCAGTTAAAGTTCCTATATCAGTACTCTCATTTACATGGTTATAAAGAGCCAAACCACAAGAACTAAATTGATTATATGTTCTAAATTAAAGAATAACACAAAAATAAATAAATAAATATATATATATATATAAAATAAGGGTGAAAGGGAAGAATATCAAAAACCTACAATATGATTTGCAAAACATACTTTCTGCCATTGAAATTTAACAAACTTCAAAATTGGGGTACCGATAAGATTTCGTAATGCAATTAGGGTATGTTAAGTACTCTAGACTGAAGAACATTAATCAACAAAATTTTGACGTGATCTCTTCCTTAGCGTTGTTCAATCGAGGGTACCAAACATGCCGCGAAATAAGTATCTAACAGAAATGGATACTAATGCTGTGTAATTTCCAGTTAATTTATCAACTCTCAAGGTGCAGATCTTAGCACACTAGCTGTTAAGCATAGAACCAATTATTGACATATTCATCAGAAAACAAAAGATCTTATCCAAAAGAAATAGATTTTTCTTAGAAAACATTTACTAAAGATGAACTTAAGTATCATAATTCTGGAAGACAGGAAAATTGATTTCCACCTCTAATTCTTTCTTTAATTTTGTAGTATTAGTCAAGGTTATTAAAAAAAAAAATAATAAATAAATAAAGAAGAACGTCCGTCCTGGGGACTCCATTACGCTGCTCGCCCTATTAGCCGGCGGTAACCTCCCCCCTGCCCGGGGGACTCCCATCACTAGCTCCATATAGGACCCATGGAACCATGCGCTCTCTAAGTGTGCTTGTTCCCCCCTTCTTCCCAGTAATCGTTGACGTTTTCCCAAATTTTTTCGGGAAAAAAAAAAAAAAAAGAACTCTAAATTTAAGCAAGATTTTATAGAAAGGGACCATCTAATTATTTTTCCTTAAATTTATCAACAAATAACAAAATGTCTGGTCCTTAGTGACCTTGTAAAATTCAGATTAGATCTTTATTCTTGAAGGACAAGATGTTAAGTAAATACTTGCTCTACAAGTGCCCTTAAATTCAGCTAATATAATTTACCAATAGATGATAATTTAAATGAAATAAAGTCAACACAGACAAATTAAAATTAACAAATTATTTTAATAAACAACATATACCTAATTAATTTACATTGCATCCAGGCTTTCGAGCACATCAATGTGAGAAGTTTCATGCCACTCTATTGAAGGCATTAACTCATTGAAAGTATCCACCATCTGTGGAGAGTAGATGCCACGGTCAAATGTCCCAGAGCCCTGATCAGATCTTCTTGAAATTTCACCGTAACTAGGATGCAGTTGCCCTACTACTGTTGACGCCACCTCAAGTGGTGCAGCAGGTGCAAGATCCTCCGCCAATTTCACGGCGTCAGCCACCTCACGGTCGCCGACAACATTATTCTGCACGAACTTGGGGGAATACTCAGGCGTACAGGCGTCTTGTCCGGTGAGTTCTTGCACCAGGGACCTGAATTCCGATGCACTAGTGTTGAACTTGATAGGGTTTGTTATGTACACAACCTTGATTGGCTTTTTCTTGTTCTTGGGCTGTTTTGATGCCTTTTTTTGATTAACAGTGAGTAATTTGTCCATGAAGATATTTGTTTTAAAGAAAAAGGGCTTCAGATTTACAGGTTTTTTGAGGGAGGAAAAGGAAAGAGGAGGAAAAATGGAAGATTGGAAGAAAGGGAAAATGGAGATGGAAAATATAAAACTAGAAAAAGTGGGATATCCTTACGAAGCTAATTGGAGGCTCCGTACTGAAAAATAAATGGAGTATTAAAGTCATAGTCCACAGCTCAATAGCGAAGCGCGTACACTTTCTCCAACTCAACGGTTAGATTTTAGAACATAATTAATTATGTATAGTGATTAATTATTAAAAATATGTTTTGAGAAATTAATCTTATATGACTCCAATGGAACATGTGTTGTTGATTTTTGTATCCTATGTACGGATCGTTACAAGTTATAAAGTCAACCTATAGGTCCTGATATCGTTTTCACGAGAACTACTGTTTAACTATTGGTTCAATTATTCGTAACTTGAATTTCATAAAAAACAAATAAAATAGTTATTTTTCTTTTTGTCATTTTCTATTTTAAATATACTATAACAAATATATATATATATATATATATATTTTAATGATGGTTTGAGTGTTAGGATTCATGAGTTTATAATAATTATCAATTTAATATCAATCACCAAGTTTTATACAATTGATAATGTTTAGCTGAACAAATTCCTTCAATGTATCCAATTTACATCAATAAAGTTCTCATTGAGTCCATTTAACTAATTTAATTCCATATCTCTATATGAATCAATCTTAGTTAAACAAAATAATGCTCTAAGAGTTCATATAATTATCACAATAACTAGAATAAGTATCTCTACATTTTATACTAACTACCAACTTTTACTGCTTGATCTGAACAAATAATCCGTATCTTTACGTAATTATTGTTCATGAAATCAATGAATTAGAAGACAACTAATCCAAGCATTTAGAATAAAATCAAAAAAATCCACAAAATCAATTGGATATTTAAAACTTTTAAAGTAAAATTAAGGTTCAAAACTAGGTTATAATCATTCATCCTAACTAAGTACTTAATTGCACATCGTGGGAGAAGAATAAAAATACAAGAATGAATTAAAGTACATCTTCGATATTAAGGAAGAATGAGAAAAAGATGAAATCTTGCACCCGCCTCTTCTTGTAAAATCCTTGAAAAACTAGTTTCTTGATTGATTTCTTGATTTTCTCTTCTTTTGGCTTGAACAATATATGTACAATGATCCTCCATGTCTAGGCTTGAATATATGTGTGTAATGAAACTCCACAAGCCTCCTTTAATTGTTGGACTAAGGTTTGTATTTATAGAAACAATTTATGCAAAATCCATGTTCAATGATTTCCACCAAAAAGTCTAAATTGGTTTTTATTAAAAAAATTCAAATTGGTTTCTACCAAAGAATTTAGAGATTAAAAGGAAAATAAATTCCTTTTTCAACTGGACTCCTTTTCTCAAGTGACTTTAGTCCTTCATCTTCTAATCTAGTAATTAAATCATCTTCATTTTAAATCATAATAGTTGACCTGAGAAAAGTTTGAAGAATGCAATTTAGTCCTCGAACTTTTCAAATGACGAATTTAAATCTCGAAACATATGAATTTATATTGAATGCCCCATTAAAATTCTCAATTGATCTCTTGCAATTCTGTTAATCTTTAATTGCATCAAATCAACTCCAATTAAATTTCAAATAACCTATTTTTGCATAATTTATATTCAAGTTGGGATTTTCCTATAATTAACATAATTTACACAATTAAATAGATATAAGGATGAAAGCTCGAATAAGCGCATAAAATGTACTTATAAACATGCCAACTACTTATACATGACAGTGGCGTGCTATTCATCACCACTACAATGACTCTAATTGAATGTGCCAACTAATGATACTTGAGAGAGACTTCACGTTCATCATCAATAATGAATAGCATTATTCAAGCATGAAGTCACGAAAGGTCCACGCCCCATCCCACACCTCTCTCCTTTGTGTTTAAACAATTGGACAAGTTGGTTGGGAACCTACTCTAAAATGGTTGGCTACCTTTCCTGGCGCAATATCACCTCCGAAGTAATTTTTCTGAGGTAACATAAATTATTCCCAATGTGATACTTTCGAGGTGAGGTGCCACATCCTTTACAGTGTATTTTCAATACGATGGGCTTCTTCTACCAATGGCATCTTTTGCAAATACCACATCGATCGAAAGATACCTATATACCAAACACACTAGGCAGCATACATCATATATGCTTTGTCAACTATACATTTCAGATCAATTTTTATCATATAAGGCGATTGATTTTTAGCTTGTATCAAGATGATATCACATGTTAAACATTCAATGGACACCACTTCTTCTCTCTTGCGATGGAAGTGCACACTTGTGTCTTCCAAAAGTAAGATTATTTTAGCAAATCCAGTATTCTCTTCTTAAACTTAAAATTTATATTTTCTTTCTTTGTGTCTCTCCACACTCAAATATACATAATTGATTATTAGATTTGAAGGTAGGAGTACCCATGATCATAGCACCTTGCTAGATCAATGGTCACGAAGAATCTACTGTAAGTGTCTAAGTGTGTATGCGACATATACGCAGATAGAATATGAGAGAAGTTGAGATCAGTTGATTAAGTGACACCTTCGAATTTTGAGGTCAAGGGTATAAATAGTCTTAATCTCGTTGTTGAAATTTGAAGAGTTAGACACGCACGCTATTCCATAAATCCACTAGCTTACAACAACCTTAATTTATTTTTTACATAGTTATATCAATATATTCAATACTATTTTAGGAAGTGGATTAAGAAAATTTAATAAATTATATTTAAATGGTGTTAAAGACAATATTTAGATGATATACATCGTCTAACGACTTCAACTTTTTTAAATCAAGTGATGTTTTGATCATATATATTGCCCCTATCCTATATAACTACTAAAGTTGTTCAAATCAAGTTGTTTAATATGTATCAGATTAAAGATGTCTTTATTTCAAACCTCATTGTCATCCATTTACACGAATTATGTAGCTGTTAGACTGTATCGAAAATAATTAAAATTACCTACAAGTGAAGGGGCATTTAGAAAACAATTTTAAAATGATATATATATGTGATGCTATTTATTAATTTAAACTCTATAGATCAAATGATACAATAAATGAGTAAAAAATATATATAGTGATAGAATGGTATTATAACAATTAATTACAAATAATGTTTTGTGTTACTTAAATATTAAGAAAAATAATCTAAGTTAAAAGTTTGAAGTACTCAAAACAAATTAATCCCAAGTAAGTTTTATTGGTAATTAAAATATATCTTTGTATAAATTCACCAAAATATATTTAGACAAACTTTTTTTTTAATAAATCATTTTTTCCCTCAAAGCACGCTAATGGTAGAAACGGTGTCATTGTCACGCGTATTAATTAGATTCGCCCCGCATCAAATTGGATCTGTTTCCTCTGTCGGGTCACAATCTTGTAACCCTTTCAATGAGCGCACAATTAGTGTACCAAATCTCTCTACGTGGCGCATGCTGAGGAAGCCGGCTCTTTCTAACGTCATGCCTGCCCAAATCGATGTCGTCATCATGTCACATCGCTTTCTCGGCAGAGAGCCAAGCTGGACCATTTAGTATGCTGCTGATCAGGAGCACTAGAGAGTTCAGCCAATTCCATGTGGCCAATAATTGTAAGGTATGTTTGATTCACTTCCAATTTTATGTGTGTTCCATTTTCCATTTTTGCTGGTGTTTGATAGACATTTATTTCTTAGCAATCGGATTTCCAGGTTTGCTTCACACGATGACCGTTTCCAGCTTTTCATTGAGTTTGTTTACCCACTTATATGGTGGGAAATGGAATTTCAGTTTTATTTTTTGTAATGGAAATAAATTCTAAAAATTATTATAAAAAAATATTTTCCTTTAATGGACAATTTTCATGTAAAATAAAGTCAAACGAATACCAAAAATAGATGATTTTCTTTATTATTTTTATTATTTTTTTACAATGAAAATAAATTTCATCCCCAATACTAGTAAAATCTATCACTTTAATTGACAATTTTCATATAAAACTAGTTCAAATGAACACCCAAAAAACATTTTTATTTCAACGAATTCCACACGAAAAATTATACCAATCAAACATGATAATTTACAATTCTCAGGAAAATAATTTCTAGGCAATTCAATTCCCTGGAATTCGTTTTCTTTCCACTCAAATTTCATCTTTGCAATCAAATGGACTGACCAAAAAATTCGTTTGATATATGCTTACTTTTGCTTAAAAGTTAGAAATGTATTTACTTTTAGTAATTTATATATTTAATCAAACATATATTTTGAAGTTATTTTTTTATTATTAAGAATTTGGCTTCATAATTTTATATTTAGTTGATGTGGAATTTTAACCTTAATATTTTAATCAGGAAAATTTATATTTTTAGAAAGTTATCAAAATAACTTATTGATTAATTTTATAAAATTACTTCTAGTTAATTTTTTTATTTTTATTTATTTATTTATTTATTTTTGAAGTTGTTTCATTGTGACTTACTCTAAAAACTGTTAAACAAGTACGGTTTGGCTACTACACTTTTCTAGCTTCTATAAACAAAAACAAAAGTAGAAACTTTACCAAACGGGTCCTAAATAGGTGAAGAGGAAAAATTAAAATTTTGACAATTATAATGGTCAATTTTATTTAATATTGTGTACTAATTTTTTTTTCAGTACACTTGATATAACTCGACATAATTGCATTGAATTATTTATTTTTTTCCTTGAGTTTTTGTACTTTTGCGCACTAATATATGTGGAAATTATCGTTGTGTGGTCAATTATTAAGATAAAATAAATCGTGTCAAAATATTTGTCATTAATGTGAAGTAGAAGGATAATACCAAACTTCCTATTCTTCTAGTTACGAGTACAATTTGAAATTGACCAATTGAAAATGACTATAAGGCAAGCATAAATATCTTAAACATGTTAAGAGTAATTGATTATTTTCCACCTATCATAAAAGGATTGAATTTTCTTAATAATAAAATAAATATTAATGTCAAATAATTAACCTTTTCATTTCAACTTTAAATAGCTTTGGAGTTGGTTATTTTTATTAATACTTCACAATTGCTTATCCAAATAAACACTATAAAGGAAATAATAGTAGAATCTCAATGGCGGATCCGAAAATTCAAGTGAGCACGGGCGATCGATCTAGTGGTTGCCCATTATAAGAAAAAGAAGAATTTTTGTGGAGTCAACACGAGTAACTGCAGGTTAGGTTGGTAGCACGGTGTGTTCCCCCTCCCCTTGTCCCGTTGGACATTTTTCCTCTCCGTACCTGACATGTTTACCGGGGATGGGCAGGGCGCAGGACTCTTGCTCCATTTACGTACCCGTTTAATTTTATTTGTTTATTTATTTTATAATTTTTCATAATTCGTTTTATTGTTCCCATCTATCCAAATGAGACAATAATATAGTTATTAAAATTTTTAATTCATTAATTTATTTTTAAAAGTTAAATTATTAAAATATATTTCATAAACTAAGATTTTTATTGTTTCTCATATTCCTTATATAATCTTAGTTGCCATCTTCTATTAGAATTAATTAACTTTCGTGAGAGTTTTTCCATTTAAAATATTGAATTCTTAAAGAAAATTAATCGAGGTTAGACTCCAGTTATTTGTACCTAAGGACAGCAATTCGGCTCGTTGGCTCTAGCCACCCGTGGCTTGACTCGAAAAAAGCTCGAGCCGGTCCAACTTGAGGCTCGGGCCATGCTCCATTTTGGAAGAACGGGCCAAGCCTGAGCCGACCCGTGGGCCTATAAAAAAAACTCAAAAATGCTACCTTAAAAGGCAGTCAGCTGTGGCTGCCTTACTTATTTATATATTTATAAAAAAAAAAAAAAAAAAAAAAAGAAGCATAAAAAGCGAGCCAACTCGGCTTGGCTCAAAAAGGCCCGAGCCAAAAGCTCGAGTTGAGCCTAATTTTTTTGGCCGAGTTTTTGCTCAACTCGACTTGAGCCCCAAAAAAAGCTTGCATATTTTACCCGAGTTGAGCTTGAGCCTTGAATTTCAGCTCTCGTTGACATCCCTACTCATACCTCATAGAGCCTCAGGGCGAATTTCCTCGCCTCATTCGGGATGAGGTCCCACAGGTATCGATTTTAATGGGTATTTCTGCAATCTCTAACTTCAGGGACTTCCCGAGTACCAGCTCCATCCCTGTAGTAGATAAAAAGTTAATTGTCTTAATAGTAAGATAAAAATTAATGAATTTATTTCATTTCAACTTAAATAATTTTAGAGTTGGTTATTTTATTAATATTTCACAATTGCTTATACAAGATGAACACTACAAAGGAAACAGTAGCGAATGATTGTAAATTGACTAGATGATGTATTGTGTTAATAAAGTGATTTGTACACTAATTTAAGCATGAAGCTGTCATGTATGCATCCAATTTAGGCTATTTCAAAATGCCATGGCCCAATTAGAGAAGAAAAAAACAAAATCTTCAAATTTTAGAGTTTAATTGTGAGATTTTAACTTGTCATGAAACAATTAAGAAATGACCTCCAAACTTCTTGGGCAGAAGTGAACAAGTGAATACCTACAAAAAGAGGTTTAGACTTTTCCCCGTTGTATCTCCAACATGAAAATCAGTTATTTGATTGTGAAGAAAAACAAGAGTTTGCTAGAAAATGTGCAGGAAAAAGAAGAGACGCGTCTTGGCACACCGATGAGGTGTTTATAGACCCATGTGCCATGTAACTGCTAAGCGATTATTATCTGTGTGTCCAATGCAACACACCCACTCGCAAGGCGATTTTCGTCTCCGTGTTGAGTAGTTAACCGCAATACACGAATTGGGTAATGGGATCAATGATAACTATTAAACGATTTTCGATCAATTCAAAGGATGTTTAGGTGATTGAGAGCATATAATCGTCAATCTGTCATAGTGCTTGTCAGGCTAGCATAGTGATAGATGAACTAGCATAACAGCAGACGGACAAGCATAGTTGTAGACGAATTAGCATTGTGGTAGAAGAGGAAGCATAGCAAAGACAAACCAGCATAGGGCTAGTCAGGCAAGCATAGATTAGATGGACTAGCATGGTGGGTGCCTAGCGTATTAAGAGTCATCTAGTGTTGCAGAAGTCACCTTCACTTATTGGCTATCGTAGTCCATTATTTATATCAAATAGCATCACTTTATAAGGTGATTTTATCGTCGTCATCTTCTAGTCAAGAAATCTTAGATTCATCTCCTTGTATATCAAACAAAATTGAAAGAGAAAGTGGGAGAGGAAAGGAGTCGGCCGACCCATCTTTCGATGGGCTAACCGATTGCTCACCAACTAGGTGATCAACCAATTCATATTAAATTTTAGATAAATTGACATTTTTAGATTTCCCTCTCGCACAAATCCATTTTTTAGATATATTTTGGTGAAAAAGAAATTTTATGTGACATTTAGACACATCCATTATATAATACTTGTCTTTTAATTCCATTCAACTTTATGAAATCAATTGGAAAACAATTTAAATTAGTGCAATAAGCTTTAGAATGTCTACAATTTTACTTCATAGTGGATAAGGCAAGTCAAAAATAGACAAAGTGGAATTTAATTCCCTATATCATGTTCAAGCATTAGAACCAAACTCTTACATAAAATGGTATTGTCTAATATATTTTCGAATATACTAAGTGTACTAGTGTTACTATTATAGGAGATCCTTTTGATGTGGTCAAGACAAACCGTATACATCAATTGGTAGAGCAGCAACTATTACAACCTTAACACAATAGTGTCAACCTCTTATTCTACAATGATGGACAATTAATTTTCGATCAATATACCAGATATGTCTTCTATACTAACAATTGATAAGTATATTTTATACACTTATGTATGGCTTCTTTAATTGCTTATTATGGCTATTTGATTGAATATCTATCTAATTTAAGTGTAAATATGTTAATTTTATGTAACTCACGAATCGGATGCAGTTGGTGTGAAAATGAATTTTTCGGAACTTAATTGGAGATAATTCAAAGCAAATAATGATAAACCGAATTGAAATTGATCAATTAGAAGTATTAAAAGAGCAATGACAGAGATTCACAAGTTTCAAGAGATAAATTCAACGTTTAGAAAGTTAAAAGATTTAATTAATTTTCAGAATTTACATCGGATCAATTATAAATGATCGAGGAACGTGAATGACTATAATATAAAGATTCAAAGATGAAAAACTAAAGGACTGAAGGTGCAAAGAACAAATGACTCAAGATGAATGAAGTGAGAAATTTGAGGACCAAAGAAAAAGGTATAAAGGAGGCGTGTGATCGTAATGCTACAATTTGTCGAAGCATATTGTAATCTTTGAAACGTGCAATAACACTAATTTATCATGTGGAATTGCAAAGGCCAATCCCTCCTAGATTATTTTCTTTTCGATAACCTTACTTGTAATTGAAGAAGGAGTAGAAGAAGACATCCAATGAAATAATTCAAGAACCAATTAAAGGACTTAAGATTCAAGTGCTAATTCCTTCTTTCTTCCCCAAAATTTATTTTCCTAAGATATTGTACTTATTTAATTACTTTTATTCGCTAGTTGTATACTTGGTATAGGTCGAACCCATTTTGATGTTTTGATATTAATTTTATGATTCCGGCATTGGGCAATTGTTTGATCCGAATGCTTGTTATGATCTTAATGCTTTTGATTAGTTTGCTATTAATTGAATTACTGGGTCATTTATATCAACGTTATGGAGAAGGAATAGGAAAGATTAGCAAATACAATAACAATAGAAATAGCGAAATTCTATCTAACACCAAGAGGGGGGAATAGGTGTTTTTATACAGAATTTAGATTTACCAATTAATAAAAATGAAAGGTCACAATTATTAATTAATCCAGATAAATTCACGTGCAATAATATCCTAAATTGAATTACCGCAGTTGATAAATTACATAAAAGTAAATAACACCACATAATTGATAACGGAGAAAACCCCTACTATAAACGAACTGATTAACAATTCGGTCTAGAATCAACTAACTTTAACACTCTCTGACCTCTTGACTATAATCACCAAGGCATTCCTGAACTGCATATTTCAATACAAGCTCCTGTCTTTTAGAATCATCTATCTCTTGTTGATCACCAAGAACAAACTAGTTCTTCTCCAATTGAAACTCCGATCACCTTCCTTGATCTTCATAATTTTGACAGATTATGTGGAGGCGGGGTGGTTTTGATGTTTTAATACGATGGATTTGATGTCTTCTTAGTTTGGTTGAATCAAGAGAAATTATGGATTGATGTAGGATCTTGAAAGAATGTTATCTCATGTCTAAATATGTTCAAACAAACTTTTCCATAAATTGGGGCTTGGGTATTTATAGTATAGAGTTATTAGGTTAGTATAGAATAGGTAGAACTCTTGAAAATCACGACCTAAGGTTTCTCGAATAACACCGTCGCTCGAGTGCCAGGTGTACCTCTTGAGCGGAAAGCTTACAGTAGCTTTACTGTTTTGAGCACTCGAGCATTAGCTTGACGACAAGCTAGCATAATTGGGATAGATTTTCTCCTTGATCCACAAATGAATCCGAGGACTCCTAGTTCATCTACACAACCTCCCAATTGACTCCTAATTTTAAAACTCTTTTATAAGTATATTTTATCTAAAGATTGTCAATAAATATAAAACCTAACAAACTGTCCCTTTGACATTCTATGACAAAAACATGTATAACAAATCAAAGGCAACCAAACTAATCTACCCCAAACTAACTGACTCAGTTGTATCTTGCATTTTCATTGTTAAACATATTTCCTAAAATTAACAAGTAAGATAATAAGTGTAAAAGCATGTGAAAAATAAAGGAAATAAAAATAATAGTTGAGATAGGTATCAATAAGCTCATAATAATGCTAGCTACATTAAGATGCAATATCAATGTAAATCAATACACCAAAACAAACATCAATATCACAAAATATTAAAACTTAGTCTAGCTAAGCAGAGAATATCATATACATCTCAAAATTTGTCAATATCCCATAAATACAGCCTATAACATATCTAAAATATGCCGCCATCAAAATATATATCACATGATACTACCTACTCCCACTTTTTTTTTTATCATAAATGACAAAGGGATACCAATCAACTAATCGGCATCATCATCTTCATTTGTGGCCTCATCAGACTTATTGCCATCAACCTAATGTCGATAGATCCATTTGACTCATCTCTGAAGATAGCCAACTACACTTGAAATATTGCAAACTCTACTGTGTAGCGCTCAGTAATATATCTCAATTGTGTACTCTTGAATATCATGTGAGTCCGCTTCTTGATCATCATAGTCATTTGTCCTACGAGCTGCCAAAGGATTAATGGGAAAAGAAGTAGTGGTGGCAAAATAGCAGCAGACATAAAAGACGATAGAATATTGATAATGGATATAGGAGTAATACCAGAACGGACTGATTGTGGAATATAAAAGGATCAACAGAAAGTAGATCACCAATAGAATCAACTTGCACAGTTGGATTAGAAGGAACATGGGACCTACTTTATGAAATGGTACTTTCCCAGTAGTCTTGCCTAGAAAATTAGCCCCAAGACCCATCAAAAGACGATGAATCAGGAAGGCATAAGGAAGATCAATTTTCGTGCTAGTCACATAAAACATACACAAAATCTGATGACATATGAAAATGGAAAGGTCAATGAGTTACCATGAAAAATGTGCATAAAGAAATATGTCCTTATCAAGGGCTATGGAAGATGTATGTTAAACTGGCCAAAGATTTGTACATATAATGTGCTACATTTAGTCAGTCAGTCGAAAGAGATCTGGTATGGATTGCACTCGAACTCCCTTCCAAATGGTTGTTGAAGAGAGTCGATTTGATATGAGAATTAGAAGGAAGAGCCTCAACAGATGTATAGGAGGATAAATGGTGAATAACAAGGGATGTGAATAATAAAAGATATGACATCCTGACTAATCTTTAAAGTCTTATATTGAAGAAAGACCTTAAAACTTGACATGCCAATATCATGGACATTCATAAAGAACTCCTGGAGAAATAGATTAGGTGGAAGATTCAACTTAACCAATAAAGGCTTCCATCCACGTGTAATGAAGTTGACAATAAGGTCGAGAGTAAGATCTAAGAGAATTACCCCACGCTCTACCAAAACAGAGGACAAGAAAAAGCGAGACTAAAAGACATCCTAAGCAGTAAAGGAGATGAATCTAGATCTACTATTGGAAGTCAAAGCAGTAGATGTCTGTGCAGTAGTCTTCGCTCCTTTAGGCAGCATCTATGACATGTTTGCAATACAAATACATCAATAGATGCAACTATGAATACTATACACACCAATCAAAACTAACTAATAATATGCATGGATACACGTGAAATGAGGCAAATAATCAGTATGCATACTAAGCGGTGCAAAAATAATCCATATACACCTAGATCGAGACAAACATGTCATATGCATACAAATCGATGCAAGATTGTGTAATGCACTCAAAATGATGCAAAAACATGCTATGATCACACAAAATGATGAAAATCCAAGTTAGGTAACATAAGGACATAGGTGACTAACTAAGTGAGGTAAGTCATGGTCAAAGGCCATGCGATGCATAGACAGAGGTAATATGGTGCCTTGACATAGGTTGATGTGATGACTTGATGGCACGATGCGGTACATTGAAGTCGTAATACGATTGTTGAACTATTGTTCACCTCACAGTCAATGCAAACTAATCCAATTATGCAATGTGACAACCAAAATGAGGTTAAGAGTGTGAGCATAATGCTTTTCGCAAACCATTATTTCCAAAAACTCAACAAGAACTCCATTATTACAATTTATCGAAAACATGACGAGCGTTCTTGAAGAACAAAGCGCAAATCACAAGTAATTAATGGAAAATTGATCAATGCATATTACACGCAACAAATATAGCATCTAAATCCTATCCCAACTCCAACAATAAAGCATCAAAAACTAAGAGATTTCTTCAAAATCGCATAAAGAACCCTAGTTTCAAAATTCATAAAGGAAATCATAAATATTTTTAAAAACTCAATGCAATTAGACAAGTATAATCAACTACACTCATAATTCTATCAATATATAAACAGATATTGCATGATTTAAATCAAAATAATGCAATGCCCCGAAACTTTCAGAATAATTTTATAATTTTTATCTTTAATTGGATGGAATTCAATGTTGAAAGATGTAGTTACTTCTACTAATGATGCAAACACTCCAATGAATTGATTGTTTACCAAAATTCGGTTAGATTATGAGAATTTTAAGAGAGAAGTGACGAATGAATTGGAATTATGAAAATACAGATGTCTGACTACGTGTTAAAATTCAAATTTGGAGATTGTCACTTGAAGGAGAGGCAAGCGCTAGATTGGTGCCAAAGCCTATGCTTCTAGCACTTGAACGGCTGTCCAGTACAAAGCTAGTGAAATCTTGTTAAGAACAATAGCACATTTTGTTGAAAATTTGAAATAGAGAACTTTTCATGATTTTGATTTCTTACTTCATGGCACACAACCCAACATATATGATTACTCAAAAATGCAATTGAACTCATGAACAGGTATAATCAATTAATGCAAAACTTTCTCACATTCTCAGTTCTAGTTTAAATGGAGTAAATTTTATTAAGTAACCCGTGTGTGAAAAGTTGTGTTAATTCATTGTGAGCAAGATTCCAAACCTTAAATTTGTGAGAAATAACATGCACCTAAGTACCTAGTTAAAGAGGTACACAAACACCAATAACTTTCCTAAGAAACTCTAACCTAAAACCATCTAAGGGCTTAGTAAACAAGTCAACTAATTGATTCTCTGTAGAGATGTATTGAAGGATTACAACACGGGTCTCTGTAAGCTCTCGGATAAAGTGATATCTTATATCAATATGTTTGATTCAAGAATGTTGAATAAATTTTTTTGGAAATATTAATAGTACTTGTATTATTATAGAATACAATCATAGTATCCTGTTTAATTACCTAATCACTCAAGATTGCTTCATCCGAAGTAGCTGAGTGCAACAACTATATGCAGCTCTACATTCGATCTTGACCATAGATAATGAGATAGAATTTTATTTATTACTCGTCCATGCTACAAGATTAGTGCCAACATAAAAACAGCCTTCCAATGTATTCTTTCTATCATCTGTAACCGACAAGATCAATACTAGAATCTCTAGAGTACAACATTCCTTGGTCCACAGTGCCATTTATATATTAAATGATACGCCTCCAAGAGAGTCAATAGGAAACCACATATGATGTCATATAAAGCCTTATTCAGTTATAGACATAATGCAGAAATTTAGGATTGATAAATCCTTTAAGTTGTTCAACACAAGTCTCTTATTGAAATATTTCATTCAAGAAGGTACTCTTGACATCCATTTGAAATAACTTGAACCCAAAGTTACAAACAACATCAATAAGAATTCTAATGATCCAAGGTGAACTATAGGAGCAAAGGTCTCATTAAAGTACATGGGCAACTAACCTGACCTTATTCTTAGTTATGGTATTGATCATCGATCTTATTATTAAATATCCATTTAATAGCTATAACATTACAATTATCAGGCCTAGGTACTAAATACTGCACATTATGTCTCTCAAATTGATTTAGCTTATCATGCATTACATTTATCTAGCATTCATCACTAAGGGCTTCTTCTACCTTCTTAAGCTCAATTTGGGATACATAACTAGTAAATGTCAAGTTATATAAAACCCTATTACGTTGTCTCGTCCCTCTTCTAAAGCTCAATGATATTGGCCTTAGTATAATTAGACATAACTCCAGATGAAGGTTAGTTAGGAAGTTTGGATTTATTACTAGGTTATTGTTCCATTGGAAGTATTGAAGTTTTACTGGGAGGTGGTTCACTAGGAATATTAGAACTAGTGCTAGGAGATGATTCCTTATTTGGAGTGTCTAAACTTTTAGGTGAGTGTGGAGGTTTAGAAATTGATTTTTCTTTAGGCCCAGTTACAATGATAAAATCTACACTAATGTGATCTACCTCATCCTAATCTCCTACAACCTCCCCCTCACTAAATGCATCATCAATCACAATATTTGTGGGCTCCGTCACATATCGTGTATGAAAGAATTTATACAAGATAGCTTTACTATTCCTATAGCATTCTAGAAAGGTTCATTCATCACTCTTAGTGTCAAACTTGCCTAATTCTCTCCATCTTCAGAATATAGCACTTGCTACCAAGCACTTAAAAGTAGTTGATAGTAGGCTTTTTGCCCTTCCAAATCTCATAAAGCGTCTTTTCAATCTAAGGTCTAAGGTTAACACTGTTTACTATATGACAAGCAATGTTACTAGCTTCATACTAGAAATTTATTGCTAAACTCTTCCAATGAAGCGTGGCCCTAGCCATTTCTTGAAACATACAATTTTTCTCTCAATTACTCTA
This sequence comes from Olea europaea var. sylvestris, assembly GCF_002742605.1. Taxonomy (NCBI): domain Eukaryota; kingdom Viridiplantae; phylum Streptophyta; class Magnoliopsida; order Lamiales; family Oleaceae; genus Olea; species Olea europaea. The sequence continues at coordinate 16,696,221 of NC_036249.1, read as the reverse complement.
TTTTGTTGTAGAGTGATTGGTGAATAGAACTCTTGCTAGAGTCCCTCCTCTAACCAAAAATTATCAGGGTTAGAGTTTTTAATGCTTTCCCATGATCACTCATGATTCTAATTATGGTAGAATCTTTCTCATTCCTAAATCTTTTACACAAGGATTTAACTAGGATGAATACCTTAGATTTTTCTTTCAACAACTCAATCCATATGAATCTAAAAAATTCACCAACCCCAACAAAAATATAGCGCTTACCATCGAGGCTTTCAGTTTTAGATGGTCCTATTTAAGTCCATATAGAGTAATTTTAAAGGTTGGTTTCTCAAAATACTAGAAGTTTTATTTATTTTTATTTTTTATGATTTACTCTAAATTATTTACCTTGTTGATATGATCCACAAATAATGTTTTTCAAAATTTTGAAGTTCAGGTAAACCATTCACAATTTCCTTCTTAGCCAACTTAGACAAACTTTTATAGTTTATATGACCAAGTTTTTGATGACAAAGCTAAGTTATATCAATTTTGGCACTACTACACACATAGTCGTAATTAGAAGGAACTCCATAACAATTATTAGAAGTTATAACTCTTTCGATGACAACGTTTCCATTAGAATCATTAACGATATACATTTTCTAGAGAGAACTAACCTCAAAATCAGCATTACATATTTAATTAATGGTTAACAAGTTAGACTTCATACCTTTCACACAAAGCACACTTGTGATAGCATCAAACTAGATATATTGATGGTGCTTTTACCAAGATAGGTGCAATAGAACCATCTCCAAAAGCAATGATACCACCATTCCAATAATCAAGAATAGATAACAAGGCTTTATTACTACACATATGTCTATAGCATGCACTGTCAAGATACCACATAGAGTTACTTTTAACTTTAAGAGCAATATGGGAAACATAGCAATTCAATTATTTATCACACCTAGGGAGATCACTCTTCTTAATCC
>NC_036249.1:16674989-16690702 GCF_002742605.1 Olea europaea var. sylvestris | reverse complement strand
ATGAAGAATACTTTTACTTAAAATACGATCCTCAAAACGCTAATGTTGAAAGACTTAAGGTTGCCACCTCCACACACTATCTTGCCGTGAAGTTTCTAATTGAGTGGCAAGAATAAGGTGACCAGAGAGGGTCGTGTGAATGTTACTTAAGTGTTATTAGTAAGGCCACTCCTCAGTCGATGCTAACGACATCATGATGGTGGATATTGTGATAGATAATTTGGTGAAGGATGAAGCATTGGACTAGGTACTCGTAGGTGGTACGAATATGGAAAGTTCAAAAGAATGTGTAACGGGTGACTTTATCCTATAAGATATCGAGTTAGAATCTCAAGTATCTTTAGTTGAGAAACTCAGGACCATACATGTAAGTTGAGATGGCACCAAAGCACTTCAATTCAGAAAAGACTTGTCCAAGGAAATATAATACGAGCTAGATGAGTTTCTAAAAAGGAACCTGGATGTATTTACATTGAGGCATGAAGACATGATGATAAGAATTGATTCAAAGGCATCGTACCATGCCTTGAAGATTGATTTTAAATTTTTCCCTAATAAATAGAAGAGAGACCCCCAAATTGTAGAGAGATATATTAAAAAAGAGGTTGATAAGCTAGTATCTAATAGCTTCATCCGGGAAGCCCACTATTTAGAAAAAGCACACTATTCAAGCTTGGTAGTAGATCTAATCCTCTTTTGAAAGTAATGAAGAATGGCAAGTATGCATAGACTTTACGAATGGCAAGTATGCATAGACTTTACGAATCAAGAAAAGACACACTTGAAGTATATCTTTTCCCTACCTCACATTGACATACTAGTTGAGGCAACAATGTGACATACTTTTTTGAGTTTTATGGATGTATATTTAGGCTACAATCAAATTTTAATGTATGGGCGGGACGAAGAGCATACATCTTTCATCATGGATTGAGGCATATACTGTTACATGGTAATGCCATTTGGACTGAAAAATATTGAGGCCACTTACCAACTTTTGGTCAATTAGAGACTAGATATATAGATTATGTGGTGGTAAAAAATCCAAAGAAAAGCCTGCACATAGCCTACCTCAAAAGTACATTAAACATTCTTCGAGACTATTGGATGCCTATAGCAATGTCATAGCTGTTGTAGCTGTAGTAGAATAGAGGTAAAAGAGTAAGAATGACCAAATGAGTAGTCCAGAATAGATTTGAGTTAGAATCCAAAGAGGGCAAGTTTTCGGGATTCCTAGGAGGAAATCTCCCCAATGGTCACCGAACTTTGCCAAAATCCCCTAGGAGGTCACCGAATTTCACTTCGTCTCTAAATGGTTACCGAACTTTGCAAAAGGCCCCTGGGAGGTCACTGAACTTGTTATACATGGGATCCCATTTTGCAAAAGTTGAGTGAGCTCTTGGGGAATTTCAGCAAAGTTCAGTGAACATTTAGGGATGAAGTGAAGTTCAGTGACCTCCTAGGGGATTTTGACATAGTTCGATGACCATTTAGGGACGAAGTGAAGTTCGGTGACCTCCTAGGAAAAATTGGCAAAGTTCGGTGACCATTGGGGGGATTTCCTCGGATTCCTAGTTAATAAAAGAGGAATCAGGACCAAGCTGAGGAAGATTAGAGCCATCTTGTAAACGAAGTTCAAACACAAGACTAGGATATAAACTATAAATTGCTTAGTTAGTTTTTCGAACAAGAATTACACGTAACGAATAGCTTTATGTGGTATTATTTTACCTCTACTTTAGTTAATTTATATAAAGGCAAAATAGTCAATTTCCTATACATTAATATTGAAGATTTAGATGGTTAGGTGTTTCTTTGCTATTGTATTTTTATAATGCTAGCACCAGTCTATATGACATTATGTAACATGTTCAATTAGAAGTGAAATTATTTATTTCATTTAATAAAACTTAATGTCACTTAAACTGTTGTTGTAACATTAGTACTGCTAAATAGTACCCTTGCATTTTTCTATCGTTGGAATGCTTCCCAACTATGATTTTCAGGATAATTTCTACAATTTTCTATATTTGAATTGTTGAGTAGTAGTAGTAGTAGTAATAATAATAATAATAAATGCATACATACATTTTATTTATTAGAAATATTTTTTTGCATGTAGGAAATCTCAAGAAGCAAAAGAGCATGAACTTCATTGAAGTAAATACTATCTTTAACTACCTATTTCTATCCGTGGGCAAGCTAGTACAATTCAAAGCCATATTCAAGGTATTTTATTTAATAATTAGATCTCAAACATCAACACATAAAAAACCCTAAAGTTCACGAATAGAAACTATTAATCCCTGACAGACTAAGATAAATCATATAACAGTCAAAGTGAAATTTAATTCTCTCTAACACCATTGCATTATAATCAAACTCTTACACAAAATCGTCGTGTCCAATATATTCTAGAATATATCAATCGTAATAGTGTCACTATTCTTGAGATCTTCTCGTCATAGTCAATACAAAATGTGTACCCAATTGTTAGAGTAGCAACTATTACAATATTAGAAGAATAGTGTGCCAACCTCTTATTTTGCGGCCATTGATACTTAATTTTCAATCAACAAAAAATAATTCTTCTATACTATCTATCATATTTTTATTTCACTCATCAATCCCAGACAATTTAAATAAAATATACAAATGCAAATTTTAGAGAAATAAAAAATCATATTATATATTCAATAACATTCGAAATATATATGTATATTTATTACAATGAAATTCTAATACTTTGAGCACGTATTCCTACAAATATTATTCATGTGAGTTGGTTTTATATTTTACCAATACGCCAAAAGTGTCGGCCAACAAAACGTGCATCACCTTACATCTGTAATCAAAACCTATTGAAGAGAGAACCCCCACAAGCATTAAAGCCATACTGCTAAGAGCTCTCATAAATTATCTGGTGGATGCAGTTAATGCTAACACAGTAGTCTTCTTCTAATTCTCAACATGATTGAAAAAGATTGCAATTTCAACTTTAAAATTCTTGTCTTTTTCAATTTTTGAACTCTTCCTTATTCATTATTTTGTTGTTTTTACTTTTTTAATTGAAATGAATAAATATCGGTTCCCAACTGGCTACCTTTATTTTCAAAACCAAAAAAATATCAAGAATAGCTCGACATCTCGATCGCATTATATGGAGTCAAATATGTAAGTGGCATAACATTAACATTTTGATGAATATACACTCAAGTCTAAAATTGATCTAAGTATCTTTTCGTCACATCTATATTTACAAAAAAATATATACATTAAATTTTGTTGACTTAGCAAGTCAAACGGGTTTTTATGCAATGAACGCTTTCCCCATTGCGACATGAGCTTGACGGAGTCCCTATTAAATAGCGCGTGGAAGGAATTTCTTTAGATATTGATCATTTTGCTCGATTTTTTTTTTTTTTTTTTTTTTTTTGGGAGCAATTCGTAGAAGCATTGGAGATTTTTTATCGATCTTTAAAATTGAGTAAAAGTAAAATCTACGCTCCTTTCTTGGGTTGAAGACTCAGGAAGGAAAAATCCTCTGTTTCCTCGCATTTCAATGTCAACTTTATCGGAGCAAACACAAATCTTAAGTTCAAGCTTTTAACTTGATTGCTTATGAAAATTGTACATAGTGATCAATATATTTTGTAATTTGGGATAAAAATACACTTCATAAAGTTTCTACAACGTTGTCCCTTTTCCACATGAAGCCAACAAGAGTCATTTTCTTAGTTTGGCCACGACATATCCTACTTTTTTTGTCCATATGACAAGAACTTCAATGGCTAAAAGAAGGGGCCACTGTCTTTCCCTATCTATTAGGAAACTCGTTTGTCATTTCATTTTCACCTGTCCTGCAAAACCATGGGCTTTCCAAATACTAGAAGAAAGCGCTTCTTGTTTCTTTGGTAGTTTTTGTTCTTCAACGAACTATTCGAACCCGCTACAAGTTCTTAAGAAACAAAGCATAAACTTACCTTGAAACTTTCCACGAAATTCTTTGATTTTTGTATTGCTAAACTTTGCCCTTCTATGCAATTTTGAAAATTTAAAAGAAAAGGAGAGTGAAAATATCGATAGATGATAGTATGTGTACAGTTAAGTTTTTAAGTGACTAATTAATCATAATTCAACATGGACTGTAGAGATGATACGTGTTGGCATATTAAATCTAGGAGTTACGAACAGGTTGTGAGACGAGCAATGGATCGAGTCGACCTTCCATTTTTTTATTTTTTTATATTTTGAGTGGAGAGGGCTCGACTTGTGACGTCACGACCTGGCTAGTTTGGGGCTCGTGAGCCATCTCCTAATTTTTTTTTCCTTTTTGTTTTTTGGGCTCTTTTTCTTAATTTCTTTAAAAACAATAAAAATTGCTCGCTTTGGCTTATTTTGTTAATCTCTTTTATTAAAAAAAAAAAAAGAGGTCGTGGGCAACTTAACTCGACCCATTAGATCCATGAGTCGAAGGACTGAGTCAAGCCGGAAATTTGGATATGAACCGAAAGGATTGAACCAATGTCACTCTTAATTAAACTTATCATCTCTATATATGAGTTACTCAGTAATAAATATAATTTCTTAATAATATGAATTTAGGTTTGGCCTTCTCCATAAGCTCGTATAATTTATAATTGACCTATGATTAGTTAAGAGCATGTTATGCTAAGGTTACAAACTTAAGTAAATTCAAGTATTTTTTTTAAAGAGAAATAAGTACATAACGACTTTCAGAGAAAATAAACTCTCACTTAAAATAAGCTATTTAAATACAAATAAATATATTTTTTAAAGCTTCATCGACCCATGGCCTAGGTGTACTTTTGTTTGGCATCCCCGTTTGGTCCTCTTTAAAATTATTCAATTTAATTTAATTTATATTCTCTCTTACTTTCAACCACAAAAAATTCAATAAAATAATATTACACTCAAATCGAAAACTTTTCAACCACACAATCTTCAAAAAAATACTATTCCCCCATTATATATCCAAATAATGGGGGCCAAATGGGGGCTATTGGGACCTTAAAATTAGGTTGGACAACTGAATCTACGATGGAGCAGCCCATTTTATAATTTGTATATGTCCTTACAATTGGTCCCCTCGTGTTTCTGAGACACACATGTCATGGGACCGTGTGATGTTTCACATATTTTCGCAAATTTCTCTGTAATTATTTTATTCTGACTTCTATCAACGTCATTATTCTTCATGGTTATATCTTACAATTGCCAACAAGAATTTCACTATTGTAATGACCGACCATAGCTATCCTCTGCCACCATCAACTGCAATGTTATGTAGCTCGTACTATGTGCTTGTTTAGTAGTGCTTTACGTGCTTATAAGCAGAAAATCTTACATGATGTGAGTGAATAATAAATATGTAGTAAATTTTGAATCCTAATGTTAGACCAACTTAAATTATAATTTAAGCAGAGCAAATTCATTACAATCCTACCAACCCATAATCCTATGCCATCGAGACAAGGTATCTTACGAATCCTTACACGAGGATTTACATACGTTCTTTTGTCGGAATGAAAAATTTTGTACAGGCTCATCATCTAATGAATCATTCGAAGAATAGCATGTGGTTACCATTGAAATTAAATTACAACTATCTAACTCGAATAATAAGCCCCTATTTGACAACCATTAAAACAAACACTCCCCCCCCCCAACTCATTTTCAACCACATTGTTGCAATAAAATATCTTGCAAGTAAACTCAAAATATTTTCCTGCTTTTTAACTAAACATTCTCCAAAAAAATCATTATTCCAAAACTTATTTCCCCTAAAAAACACATTTTAATTGTGGTCAAACAGGGTCTAAATTCCACAACCCTATTAGATTCAAAGCATCACATAAGGTTTCTTATCATTTAAACAGCATTTTCTCCATAAAAAATACAAGAAATCCCAACAATTGTAAATGCCTACAGCAAAAGTTATAGAAAACCATATAATTTGTGGTATAAATTAACATATTCTATGGTTCTCAAAGCAAAAAGAGAAAACCTACTGCCTTCTATTCCTATGATTAAACAAAAAGATCTCTTCAATTGATATACAACAATTCTGAGATGCTTGAGCTTAAAGCTAGAAATATTGCTAGTACTTAAACACGTGCCTTTGATATTACAGGAAGGGGAGGCGAAGTTGGAGGCATACCCGATATGTTTGATCTCGATGGATGAGATACTTGAGGTTGGTACAAATTGGCCATGCTCCAGGTTTCTCCATTCGTAGGGAAACAAGCCCTGTCGTCAACTCTTTGTTTTTCGTATAATTTCATAGCCTTGAGAACGTAATTATCATCGTGTATCTCAAATGGGGTGCTGTGAACAAATAAATCAGTTATGAGAGAAGGTGGAATATATTTACTAAAAACATGTCATGGACCTCGAGTCTAATTGTAGCACGTAAAGTTGAATCCCGACAAGATCGGGTACAAGTACCGCTGGAATTAATTCAACCTCTTATTATTCAAAATTTCTTTACAACAAAAATACCGTCATGCTAGATAGCAAACAGCTATAAACCCTTAAAAATGATCATAGACTATGTTTGGCTAAGCTTAAAGCTAAGTTACCATCAAGTTTAATAGGATACATTTTTAATCAAACTCTGACCTTAATTTCAAAATAATTAACTTGCTTATTTCCAAATTCATCAATAAAAAAATTAACTATTTTAAAAACTTGATTATCTAATTATAAGTAGACTTTTAAGGTCATCCAACATGAGATCAGGCAATAGACGTGTTTCAATAAGCAGCAGAAAGTTTTCCTCTGATATCGCTTTCTTAAATGAGTAAAAAACCAAAACACTTTCCTCACCTATTGAAATAAAAAATGCTCCAGCTGCATATCTTCGGACGTTTCCACCTTCACTGTTGCGTGAGGACGAGTCTACAGTTTTCGATAGAAAAATCAAAAATGGCGCTACACGGACAGGGTTAAAAACAGTTTTAAAAAAGGATGACGTGGCATTAAAAAGACAAAACCAAAGCCAAAGAAAAGACAACTTCAAAAAATGCACTTACAAATTTCCTTATCTCCCAAATGTATACCCAAAAAAACGTATACCAAGAATATACCCACAAAATCCATTTCTCCCTAAATCGAAATCCACACTGTCATTGCCTCACCTTCTCTGGTCGCACTTCAATTGAAGGTGACGTCGCTGCTAGACAGTAATTTCAGCACTGTCTCGCCACTGTACGGTTCAAATTCTTCGGCCGTACTTGCCTTTGCTTCGGCTACACTTTGAGCCATGGTTCACCGCCTCTTGCTTCCCCATCTCCGGCCGCCTACTAAATTAGCACTACGATTCAGTCCATGTCCCGTCATTTTTAACTTGTTTTGGGTTGCACAGATACATAACCTGAGCAATAAAAGCATGTGAACTCATGCCATCTACATTCTTATTTTGATTATGTAAAATAATAAGAAATTAAAAAGTTATCCTATGTATTAAGTTATGTAAAACTATGTCATCATATTATATATAATGAGAAAGTATATAACCTGAGATAACTTGAGAAGTGCTTCAACTTTTTCTTTTAGTACACCCACCCTTGCTGACTACGTTTGTAGTTGGCTTTCAAGTTCTCTCACTCGAGAATTACTTTGAATTTGTCCATCGACTTTTGATGGTGTAACACCATATCCAAGTCCCCTCACTCTTCCATGACGTTCAGGACCTAAAACTCGAGCAACAATATCATCGCAAATGGAATCTTTTTCTGATGTACCGAAAATAGATTGGGCGCAATCTTCTACGTTTTCTACACTTATACATATAATAAGTTTAATTATTATTGACAGAACGTTGATATAATACCCATACCAAAGTTTCGGCAATCGCTTCATTTATAAGTTTTCCATCCCTTCTAAGATGTCCATGAGTCAACAATCTAGTTCTTGACCCTTTTTGCCTGGATAATTTTTATTTTTATTTGTATTATAATTATTTTTTGCAACACAAATCAAGTAATCATATATACTAGCATTGAACATATGCAAGAAACTTGATATAAACTGAAAGGAATGAAGATAAATACGAAAATCGTTACAGACTGGTACGAACAAGTAAAGATAATTTGTATGTGTAACAAATCATAAGCCTTACATTCATAATCCTTTCGATTGATAGTATGTAGAAGCTGTTGGGTTTTGATACCCAATAAATTCGGGCGATTATGTCAAACCGATGTTGGATAAGTTGTATCGTCACCTTAGTGATAACTCGACTCGAAAACAACTCGGGGACATTTGAAGCAACTTAATTGTGTTAATGTTGCTCGTGGCCCTACACTTTTGGATGACCCAAGTTGTAACTTTGCACTGGGATAATATATTGGTTATTTGGAGTAATGGTCCAATTACCCTTTGGCCCATTGGTTGACCTAAACTAACCCATTATATATACACTTATCCCTAGCCATTTTCTAGTGTGTTGGTTTTGTAAGAAAGAGAGAAAAAAACGTTAGTTTCTTGGCCGGCTTGGTTCTTCTTCCTTGAGGTTCTAATTGCTACTCTATTTCTCTTCCTTTGTGACTTGCAAACAAATCACCAAGTGTCTCTTTGTGGGGGTGAAGACTTGTGGTGACCAAGTGGGAGTTATGGGTCGAGTAAAGCTCGGTTGGTATACATTTAGTTGATAAAACTGAGCTCGAATCAAGATTTCTTGAGGGAGTTCCATGACAAACGGTATTAGAGCTTGCGTTGTTGATAAATCAGTGATTTTTGGGGGTAAAAATCGGCTGGAAGTGGTCTGAATCGAGCCTAAAAATTTGGACAGAAAATTGCCCAGTTTTTGCAAAACTTGGCTGGACCTGCAATGGCATTTTTTGGTGAAACCACTTATCATATGGAAAAATGGATACCACTGGTACTCTCAACAGGTAGAGGCGTAGTTGGAGGTGGGCGTGTGGTTGTTGGCGACGAGGCGTGAGACTCCAACAGGTGCATGGAAGCACGTGAATGGGTTTTAGCGATGATTCCAAAAGACAGAATGTTGCTAGTCATGATACGGACCCTATGGTGTTGTCGAATTTTAGTTTTGAGCAACGTAGTAAAAGTTGGATGATTTTGCCCTTGGACATTCGGGTGTCAAATGTGGTTTTGTGTTGCTACGATTGCTGGTGACTTTAGGACGAATGGTGACGATCCTAAAGCAGTGAATTTGCATCTCTAGTTATTTACAGACCTTCAGATATAGTCCACTGGTATTGTGCTCTTTACCTTTTATTGTTGCAGTTAAAACTATTGTATAGGGTAATTATTTATTTTTCGCATTAGAAGTCATCATGTGGTGTGACATTAGGTTTGATACTACCGTGAAGGGTTAACCATTGCCTATTGCTGACCTAGAAATTATTTACCTTAAATTCTTTGTGAATTTGTTGCCAATTTTTTACACTGTTAGAATAAAAGGAAAGATAAGGAGAGAGGTGAGGTGAATGTTATCAATGGGTCGATTAATGACCTATGCAAGGTTTATTGAGAGTAAACCTAGTTATTGGATGTGGACATGTGTAATCCTTTCTGCATGTGTGCGATCACTTAATTTTATTGCAGTGTTGATATGCAACACATTCAATATGTTGGATGTGTGTAATTGCATGAATCAGAATGATCTTATTACTTTGTGCAATGCGTTTGTATGCATAGTGGGTTGAGTTTTGTAGCATAATCCATTTGCTCTGTGAGTGGTGTGAGAGTGTAGTAGTAAGAAGAAAGATGGGCAATCGTTTTATCCTTTATCTTTGTGAGCCTGTGTGATTTGTTGGATTGTGCAAGACAGCCATGTAGGTTTATCTTCTTTCTCTTTCTGAGACTCTTTTGTGAGTGTAGTGAAGTAACCAACCCTTTCTTCTATTCTCTTCAAGAGTGCTACCTTCACCATTTTCTTTTGTGAATTTTTTGAGTATTGGTGATCGGAGTAACCTTGTGGTTCGTGGGTCAATTTAAATTGAGCCCTAACCTTTGTGGTCGCCAACCATAATGGGTTTGAGATGCATTAGCAGTATGTTAAGTGTCCATTGGTAAGGTAGAGTATAGATTCCTGAAGATGCATGGGTGATGTAGAGTGTGATATGCATCACGAGTGGAAAGGTGATTAAATGTTGGAATCCTTTATTTACGAAGAGACTTTGTATGGGTGGAGTGTGAGAAAGACATTTCTATCACTTCTATTAGGTGGAAATCCATTATCCACATAGGTTGGGAGAAGTGATGTGGTGATAAAGGATTATCCCGAAAACTTCAAATCTATTGTGATTTACCAGTTAGTCATGAGTTGAGTAATCAGTCTAGTGAGCATAGTGGACGATGAGAGGAGATTTGTGTTCTCGAGGTGTGAGAAATACGGAATGTGATAGGATAAGTGAGGTGAGATTTTTTCGTGGGTCATTTATGTATTTGTTGCATATGTGTTTGACCGTGTGTTTGATTAACTTGGTGTTAATATGTGTGAATGTGTTTCTGAAAAGATCTATGTGTGTTATCCTATAATATATCGTCATCACATGTTTATTTGCTCTCGTTTGTTTACTGTGAATATCTGCTACTACTTGGGTATTCTTGATCTTAGCCCTGGTAAGTATATGAAGTAGGTATGGTATGTGTTTCAGGTTGAAAAGACAAGGTAAGGTCTGTAATTCAAATTTTATTGGTTACCTTAATTATGCAAGTACTAACTTTGTGTTTTGTTTGCTTGTAGATTGATTGGGTATCAAGATGGAGATTTGTTGGGTTTTGATACTCAACAAATCTGGGCGATAATGTTAAACTGATGTTGGATAAATTGTATCGACTCCTTAGTAATAACTCGACCAGGAAACAACCCGGGGTCATTTGAAGCAATTGAGTTAATGTTGCTTGTGGCCCTACACCTTTTGGATGGCCCAAGTTGTGGCTTTGCATTGGGATGATATCTTGGTTATTTCGATTGTTGGCCCAATTATCCTTTGGCCTGTTGGTTGGCCTAAACTAACCCATTATATATACACTCATCCCTAGCCATTTTCTAGTGTGTTGGTTTTGTAAGAAAGAGAGAAAATACGTGAGTTTCTTGGCTGGCTTGTTTCTTCTTACTTGAGATTCTAATTGCTACTCTATTTCTCTTCTTTGTGGCTTGCAAACCAGCCACCAAGTGTCTCCTTTTTGGACTGAAGACTTGTGGCAACCAAGTAGGAGTTGTGGATCGAGTAAAACTAGGTAAGTGTTCATTTGGTTGATGAAATTGAGCCTGGATCAAGATTTCTTAAGGGATTTCCGTGGCAGAAGCTTCTGATTAGTTCTCATTTTGTTAAACTTAGCACTTTTTCATATTAAGAAAACGAAAAATAAAAATAAAAATTGAACAACAATAATCAAATAATTTTAAGCTCAATGCGAAAATACTACTTATTTCAAAGTGAGTAGAAGGAGTATCTTCTACAAACTTTTTTCATGTTTCTTCAGAGTTTACATTCTTCGGTCAAAGAAGGAAAATAGAACATGTTCTATTCACAGATGATCCTGTTTGAATTCTGATTTCTTTTCTCAATCTTGATTTATATCCTCCAATACTTTCTCATACATTGAAATGTCATTTTTTTTTTGTGGAAATCACTCATATTGAACTTTTGCTATATTTTGTGCACAAATATAAGAAATGATGTCATTAGGAAGGAAATGATATAATAAATAATAAAAGAAATTAAAGTTATTGTATTTATAAATGTACTTGTATAAAAGTCCAAAGTTCCATTTTTTCTTGTCACCTACCAACTGCCAATCCTTAATTACAATAGGCACATGTTCTCGTACCATGGCTCCAACTATACTAGCAAATTTATCAGAGTTAACTAGTACTTGCCCGAATTCATTAAATTTAAGCTCCATCCTACGATTCCAATTTTCAGGATTTTTTTCACTTGGGTTGACCTCTTTTCCTTTTTGGAGCATCTATATTTGTTTGCGGCATGTTATGCTCATTAGTAATTGGAGTTGATACAGTATTTTCTGGTTCACTTAAAAGTCTTAGTCTTTTACTGATCTCTCGAATTGCAATGGCAATTGCAATTCTTCGACGTTTTGAACTCTTCGAAGCTTGCTTAGTGACTTAAAGAATGCAACATGAAAACCAAATATAAATATAATTATTCTTGAAATTAACAAATATCTTAAGAAGTATACAAAAAACACTGACCAAAACTTCGCCCATCATATAAAGTATATTATTGTCAACTGGTTTGAAACAAATCACTTTAGAGAGAACAGAAATCTGCATCCAAATGGAAAAAGATTTACCAAACTAATTAATCATTATAAATAAACTTCAAAGATTAATTATTATACCAAAAGCACTTTATCTATAAATATCAATTTAAAACATGTGTAATATATAAGTATATTTACCAAACTAATTAATATATGTATCACATAACGTGCCTTTGACATCAATCCTTGCATAATTCTCATCCTCATCATGATTTTCTTCAAGTCGTGTTATAACTAATGGAATAGTTGACCCATGAAAAGTGTCTTATTCCATATATAATGTGTGAAAGTCTCTTGGTGATGTTTGCAAAACAACATACAAATTAGATATTTCATTCTCCCTAAAATAAAATACTTGTTTTGCCTGCGATGCCAAAATGAAAGGATCGTTTTGGCATTTTCTGTATCCCACATTAAGATTAACCAAAGTGAATCGTCTTCCCTTTTTATTCCATTCGTGGTATTTGCCCAATCACATTTGAATATTGGAATATGAAATTCATTGTAATCAAGCATATAACATTGCGCAAAACTCCATAATAAAGAACCTCCCCAACGACATGTGCATTATCTTTTGCACTAGATCGAAAAATGATCATTGCTCCAACTAAAATGCCACTGTTTTGTTGAGACTTTTCTGAACCTTTAGTGTGAAATCGAAAACCATTTATTACAAAACATATGACTTGTTCTGGCATCTAAGACCACGTGCAAGCCACTTTAAAGTATTTGAAACATTGTCCAGTAACAGTTGATTTTTGTCCTTTGATATGTATTAATTTTAAACATGTTAGGAATAAAAGAATAAACAACATAACTGAACACTATAAAATTCTTATATGTATGTCAACCTTATCATCCAGCCAAGCAGCTAAAGAGTTAATGAGTTCTTATGCAATAAATTCATATTTCTTTCAAGTCATTTGTTAGAACTCTTGAATTCATACATATACATCCTAAGTGAAAAACAAGATATAAAAAAATTTAATATGGTCAATGAACTTAAAATCTAACAACATAGTTATTTCACAAACATATGGTAGTAAAGTGCCACTTCTGTACTATTTAGCAACATCTAGCAATGGGTAACTTTTAACATCTCATCTGGTTGTACAATTGGCTCCCCTTTAGAAATTGTGCGCCCAACAACTAAGAAGTTACTCTCATATTCTTTCCTACATGCACGCTTAGAGCCTATTTCAGATATTTGTGTTTATGTACTTGCTACAAAACATCGCATTTTCTTCAACAATGTATCGTTTAGCGATACACCCTTCAGGTCGTGTACGATTCATAACATACATTTTTCAATACTTTCATATACCTACACATTTACCAAAAATCTTATAAAATATAAAACCAAATTGATAATAAATTTCACTGTTGTGAATAACATAAAGGAATATTACCTCTCAAATGGGTACATCCAACGATATTGGGCTTGTCCATGTAGATGAACTTCTTTGATGCAAACCCCGTAGCAACGGTGACTACGAAATCCATAACTAGATTTATGCGAAACCCAAGAACGCCAATTAATAACCGATTTCGGATTAGAACCCGACAAAGTGAAACAAGAAACCCAAAGATTACAACAATGAAATGAACCCGGCCCTTGCTTACACAATTGAAGAACCCACAATCCAGTGTTGAACGCCACAAGAATTTCTTCTTGATAAGTTCGATTTATTGTCCAATTGGAAGAAAAATGAAGAAAGCAATAATCTCTCAATTATCAAAACGTCCAAAGGTTCCGAATACAATGAAAGATGTAAAGTATTTATACTAGTCTCCTAAAGAAATAAACAAAAAAAAAAAGGGAATTAGAGTCTCCTAGTAATGAAAGTTTCCAAAAAATAGAATTCTAAACAAAGTAAACAATCTCGCGAAAAAGGAAAAAATGCGTCCTCATTTTTTAACTATGTGACCGCATTGTGTTATTGAATGCGGTCGCATAGAACACTTGTATCATGACTTGAAATTCTCTGCCGGTATGTATGTGGTCGCATGCCTTAAGCAACTATGCGACCGCATAGCTGTTACTTTGTCCTCCATCTTTTGTTGCTTGTATCACGTTGATTCAATTCACTTCAGCTCTCGACCCCAACATGAAAGTTGCTCTAGTTTGCGTCCCAAACATGGTGTCATCAATAGTGGCTTTGACGAGCATCCCTTCATCTCTTTAACTCGTTTCGTTCTCGATCACATCATCGAGCCTTCTTTGATAGTCAACAGGTCTCGGCTTGGACTTGCTTTTTTGACTCTCGCATCTTGGATCATATTGTCTCCTTCCTCTTCAAAAGGATCCGTTCTCAAATCTGCACCTGCATCAAAAAAAGATAGATCAGCAATGTTGAATGTAGTGGAAACATTATACTCACCTGGAATATCCACTTCGTATGCGTTATCATTGATCTTTTTAATGATTTGAAATGTACCATCTCCTCGTGGATGCAACTTAGACTTTCTCTACTCTGGAAACGCTCCTTTTTGAAATATACCTAGACCCAATCACTTGGTTCAAATGTCACACACTTTCTTCCTTTGTTTACCTTTGATGCAATAACCTTACTTCCTTTCTTCAATTTACATCCCGACCTTTTCGTGGAGTGACTTTACCAACTCAACTTTTCTCTTACCATCCATGCTACCTCGTTCATTTATGGGCAAAGGCAACAAATCCAAAGGAGTTAGTAGATTAAACCCATAAACGATTTCAAAAGGTGAAAATGAAATAGTATAATGCGCAGCTCTATTGTAAGCAAATTCAATAAATGGTAGACATTCCTCCTGATTTTTCAAGTTTTTATTAATCACAATATGAAGCAATTGAGTCATGGTCCTATTTACTACCTCAGTCTGCCCATCGGTTTGTGGATGACAAATTGTAGAGAATAACAATTTAGTACCTAACTTATTCCACAAAATGCTGAAAATGACTTAAAAACTTAGCATCACGATCAGACACTGTGCTCTTAGGGACCTCGTGCAAATATACTATTTCCTTAAAGAAAATTCTGTAATATTAGTGGCATCATCGATTTTGTGACATGGTATAAAGTGTGTCATTTTATTAAACCTATCAACCACTACAAAGATTGAATCTCGACCCATTTTTGTCCTAGATAAACCCAACACAAAATCCATTGATATATCCATCCAAGTTCACTAGGTACAGGCAAAGAAGTATACAAACCATGGGGTAAAACTTTATACTTAGCCCTTTTACAAGTTATGCATTTCTCACAAATTCGTTCTACATCACTTCGCATTTCAAGCCAATAAAAATGTTCCCTTAACATTTCTAAAGTCTTTTGAAACCCAAAGTGATCCATTAGACCTCCACCATGTGTTTCCCTTACAAAAATTTACGCGTAAAACAATTAGGAATATACAACTTATTTTCCCTAAACAAATATTCGTCATGTCTA
>NC_036249.1:16657303-16673025 GCF_002742605.1 Olea europaea var. sylvestris | reverse complement strand
TGATAATCATCTATACTCGTCGACCCCTGATACAAACTTTGCAATTTTTGATGGAGCTCTCTATAATAATGACCAGGCACAAATCGCTTCCTCATCACCACCTTTAATTCATCCCAAGTACTGTTAAGCCTCTCCCGATTCTGACGTCATAAAGTAACCACTTGATCCCATCAAGTGAGGGCATAATCAGTGAATTCCAACACCACAATCTTCACCTTCTTATCCTCTGAATAGTTATGTCAATTAAAGATTAACTCCACCTTTTTCTCCCATTCCAAATATGCATCGGAATCACTTCTACCTTTAAACTGTGGAATCATCATCTTTATATTACCCAAATTACCACCTATCTCATCACCGAGATTATTTCTACCCGGTCGTTCAAGCCTACCACTTCTTCATATTTATCTTCATCCAATTCATTGACAAGATCATATGCTTCCAGTTCCATCCTAGGCTCTCGCCTACCCAATTTCCTAGCATAAGGTACATCTACCCATTGCCCTCTACTAAGATTTACAACCGAAGTATCCAACCTATCTATCCTATCTACCATATCCATCAATAATCGTTCAAATCGCCTTATCATGTCATCCTGTGTATTGATTAAATTTATCATTTTGGTTGGAATTTGATCCTTCTCTGTTAGACATTTTCTCAATTTTCTGCCTCACCAAAGTTCACTCGGAATCACACAATTGGCTTTTACCCTCTAAGAAGCTCATGACTCTATCTTTTACCACTCAATGCTTTCACCAATTGCTTCCAAGAACAACAATGGACTCACCGGATTCAAACTTGTGGATTCAAGACCGAATGTAGGTCAAGGAATGTGATTGCAAGGAAGTTGTGAAAATTGGAATGGAATTTGAATGGACTCAACGAAAATAGTTTAACAATGGAATTGTAACGAAAAATAAAAATAAAAAAAATAAAATGGAAGTGAGTTTGACAACTTTTGAAACTTGTGAATTAACTTGTAGGATGTTGGTAGTAAATCGACCAAACTATTTTTTTTTTGATGTGAACAGTAACATTTTTTTGTGTGAACAATATGGATGAACAATAATTTTTTTTTTATAACAAAAATAAGATTATATTACCAACAAAAATATAGATCTAGGAATGAAGAACGATTTAAGAATACGAAAGGAAAACTAGGAAAACGAAAACTAACGACTCAACTAGAAAAATAAAGATATAACCTGATTAAATTGGAGCCAAAGCTCTGATATCAATTGATGCGAACCCTGTGGCAATGGTGACTACGAAACCCACAACTAGATTTATGTGGAACCTAAGAACGCTAATTAATAACCCGATTTTTGATTTGAACCCAACAAAGTGAAACAAGAAACCCAAAGATAACAACGATGCAATGAACCCCTTGCTTACACAATTGAAGAACCCACAATCCAGTGTTGAACGCCACAAGAATTTTTCCTTGATAAGTTCAGTTTATTGTCCAATTGGAAGAACAATGAAGAAAGCAATAATATCTCAATTATCAAAATGTCCAAAGGTTCCTAATACAATGAAAGATGTAAAGTAGTTATACTAGTCTCCTAAAGAAATAAACCAAGAAAAAAAGGGAATTAAAGTCTTCTAGTGATGAAAGTTTCCAAAAATAGAATTCTAAACAAAGTAAACAATCTAGCGTAAAAGGACAAAACGTGTCCTCATTTTTAACTATGCAACCGCATAGTGTTACTGAATGCAGTTGCATAGAACACTTGTATTGCGACCTGAAATTCTCTACCGGTATGCATGCGGTCGCATGCCTTGAGCAACTATGCAACAACATGGTTGTTACTTTGGCCTCTGTTTTTTGTTGCTTGTATCACATTAATCCAATTCACTTCGACTCTTGACCCCAACATGAAAGTTGCTCCAATTTGCGTCTTGAATTTGGCGTCATCAATAGTGGCTTTGACGAGCATTCCTATAGCCTCTTTAAGTCATTTCATTCTCAATCGCGTCATTGAGCCTTCTTTGATAGTCAACGCGTCTCGGCTCGAACTTGCCTTTGTGGCTCCCACATTTTGGATCATATGATTCTCTCTTAATATGGATTGTTAAATGAACCATAATATCAAAAGGAAGGTGGAAAATACCTTTCCAATATACATAAAGTTTTAGAAACGTCTTCTTCTAAACTTTCAATATTATATCTATCTACAACTCCTTGACATATTTCATTTAAAAAATGAACACAATTTAAAAATGGAATTCCTTGGTCCTTTAGGTAAAAGTCTTCTTAATGCAACTGGTAGTAGTTGTTGCATTAAAATATGACAATTATGAGACTTCGGTACAACTATCTTACATTCTTCCACTAGAATGCAATTTTCAATAGTAGAATCATAACCATTGGGCAATCTCACCTTAGCAAGCCTTTTGCAAAACATTTGTTTCTTTGCTTTTGATAAAGTGTGGGGGGTAGTAGGTAAGTAGAGTTCATTTCCTTTTCTCTTCTCTTAAGATGTAAATAATAGCTAATGTTCATCGTTTCCAAGTACTTACGAGAGTTAATGCCATCTTTAGATTTTTCTTTCACATCCAAAAGTGTACTAATGATGGTCTCACAAATGTTCTTTTCCATACGCATTACATCCAAATTAAGACGCACAAATGAAGTATGCAATTTAAACATTAATTATGTCATGATATACTGCATGCCATTATAAGTACTAAATAAAATAGAACGAAATATTACTAGAGTTACCTTCCAATATGGTAGCATGAAAAATATTGACTTTTTCTTGCACATTATATTTGATTGAGTTGTATTCTTCTTTCTCTTTCGCTTACCACTTTTTTCCAATCATATGCAATTTTATCAACTTTATTAAAATCGTCCTCACCATTCTTTATCTTCGACGTAATGGCATTTTCAATACGTCTATTAAATCAAGTCTTTTTCATGCAAAATTGATGACTCAAGTCGAGAAATCTTCTGTCCTAGCAAACTTCCACCATGTGATAGCCATATGAAACATATATCTTCACAATAAAAAAGGCATGCAATTTTTCCCTTTATGGGCCATCCAGATATATTTTCATATGCTGGAAAGTCATGTGTTGTCCACATCAAAATAGCTTTTAAGTCGAATGTAAATTACGTAACTACGTCATACATCTCAACCCATCACTCCATAACAATATTAAGTTGTCTACAAGTGGTGACAAAAAACATCTATGTCATTACCTAGCTTCTTTGATCTCAAGATAAATAAAATCAACATCAAACTTTCCTTTGATATGCATAATGAGGGAGGCAAATTATATATAGTTAAAATTACTGGCCAATAACTGTATTTAGAACTAAGATTTTTGAAAGGATTAAATCCATCAGTTGCAAGACCTAATATAATATTTCGAGTATCTAATCCAAAATGTGGCCATCTTCTATTTATCATTTTCCAACTTAATGAATCAACTGGATGCCTAATTTTACCATCTAAACTTTTATTATTTGAGTGCCATCTAAGTTGCGTTACCATCTCATCTATTCCAATCATCCTCTTAAGTCTTGCTATTATATTTTGTTGGGATTTTTTTTTTTAATTTTCTTAGTCTGTTGGCTAACTTTCCATCTTGAGCTATTACATTTTGGACATAATTCAGCATGTTCAAGCTCCTTTCTATACAGACAACATTTATTCAAGCAAGCATATATCTTCTTATGGCCAAGGTCAAATGTATCAACAAGTTTTTTCATCTTATAAAATGAGTTAAGAAGTGTATTATTCTCTGGCAGCATGTAATGACCAAGATTTATAAGTTCATTGAAACCACTGTCTGATATATCATGTGTAGCTTTATGTCTAAGCATAGCAATCGAAGCTAACATCTTCGTAAATGCCATACAATCAAGATACAAAGGTGTTTCGACATCATCAACCAAAATTTGAATATCTCCATCTCTTTCATCAAGAAGGTTTTCAAGATCTACATCATGTTGTACATAGAAGTACATAAGCATCCTACGTGACTTAAGCATTTCCATATCAGCTGAATTTAGTTCACATGGTCATTTTCCATGAAATGCCCAAATAATGTACGCAGGATCCATTCTCTTAATAACCAAATGTTCATACATTATTTCATGATGATGATGCTTTAGATTCTACACTTAACACAGGGGCATCCTATCATTTTTGAACATAGATTTTTACGAGCTAGTTCAACAAAATTTCGTGCTCCATCTTTATATTGTTATGAAAACCTATAAGTAAAATGTTATGATCATTTTATGTTAAATTGTTTAAATTTTGTAAGTAGATTCACAAGATCTTATTTTAGACAATAATTTTGATAATTGCTGCCATGCTTTGTCCATTATAATTCTATCAAACACTTAACAATAGAAATATAAATTCAAAGCTCAAAAATAAGTAAAATTAACTTCTTTAAGTAAATGAAGTTACTTATTTTGAACAATTCTTTACGATTCATCTCACTATAAAAAGTAAGCAGATTACTCGTTTACTATAAATAAACATTGAGCTTAGCCAACCATGTTCAAAGCCAATCAAAGATCAAACCTGCCCCCCGGGGCATAGCCCAGTGGTGCAAAGGACAGGAGTGAGGTTATCTCACGCCTTGCTGGCAGCCGCAGTGTGGGGGTTCGATTCCCGAGATATGGAATTGGACTCCTTGTAGGCGCAGTATATAGACAACTCTTGTTCATTGGCCTGCTGGTGCACATCCGCGATTTACATCCCTCACAAAGCTCTAGGGGCGGGACGGTGGGGGCCCTCAAGGTTGAGGTTCAACCTTTTTAACTAAAGATCATACCTGCTAGACAACTTTATTTTCACCCAGGTAATTTTTGAAAGCCTTCTGACAAAGGGACAATATATAGGACTGACAATAGGTACAGGTGCCGAAATCGAATGGATAAGAAAAAACATAGAAAAATGATAAGAACCAATGTAAAAGCACAAAACAACATAAAAAATTTATCAATCAAGTCTTAGACAAGTCATGAAACTTTATTGACTTTAATTTAGAGGAAACTGCTATGCTGAGGTGGTCGGACTTACCATATTGCTTTTTGTACTTGTTAATTTTTAGCTTGCAATTTAAGATTCTGGCTGTTTATGTAAAATGTGATGCGATTGTTATAGACGGCCTTGCTAAGTTGCCTTTCCGAGAAAATGTTTTTATTGAATCCTTGCATTGTTTCTTTGACCTAAATTTTACTATTTTCCATGTCCAACCACATGGCTTGAACACACACTATTTCTTTTTATGAGTAAATCTGATAATTCTTTGTAGAGCATATGACGGTCAAAGTTTCTCACAACCAGTGTAAGGAGGCGATTGGCTATAGCCTGTGGTAAGTTTACATTGTGCCAGAGGCTAGGCCTTGACGATAATGGTCACACACTGGGCTTGTTTTCTCCTTCATAAGGTTTCAAGATATTATAATAAAGAATTTACAGCCTAAAATAGCATGGAAGCCTTAAAAATACTGAACAATGCTTGATAATTTCAATGGAAAACAACAAATTATAACATAATCAGATAAATCACGTTTAAAACTGAAATTGAATTGAAAACCGCATACCTGGAGCAATCTGAAGAAAGGATTGATGAGAAGGAAAATCATAGATGCATGGAGTACAAAGAGCTAAAATGACTTGCAATGCCAAACCCGTCTTGAATTTTCAATACAAAGCCGACCCAGATACACAAGTATAGATACCACTGCAAATATGGCCAAAAAACATCTTAAGCAAGTCCAAGATCTTTGAAATGGACAATAAGATTTGGTCTTTCATAATGGAAGTAATTGTAAATGTAAGCATGAAATGTATGACATCTACATCAAATTGCAAATACTAAATTGCTCCACTTTAATGAACTAGTGGAGAAGTGGGGTCTAAACATTAAAATTAGACTTATAATTTCCTATCAGTTATAGTCCATTAGGTACGTGTAACCATGGAAACACAAATATAGCAAATTCCCAAAATGTTAAAACGGCATTATTGGCATTTCACAACATATAATATCTTATTAACATAGCCTAGTTGTTAGATTAAACCCAAATACAACTTTTATTATTTGGCTATAAAAGCAAACAACCAGGGCCTGTTGCTCAAAATCAAGAAAATCCTCTAAAATCAAAGGATGTCTATGATGGAAGAAAATAACATTGATGTACAAACAATAAATTGATGAGGTCAACTCTCATCTAAATTAGTGTTAAATATCACAAAACTAATCTTTTACCTCTAACATAGTAAATACATAATTCATGCCAATGCAATAATTTGACAATCTGCCAATCTAAAAACGTTTAAATTTAAAAAAAAAAAAAATTTAAATCTTGTCTTTCACAATTCATAACATTAAACACTAACTCTCATCTAACCCCCTTAAATCGCAATTTTACCTTCACTGTCCCTAATATCACTCAAAATCTTTTCTCAGTTGAAGGGCAAAACAATTATTGACATTTCTTAGAAGACTAAATTGCTTAAAAATTAATTGAAGCAAAGGAATACTTACGATCTACCA
Source organism: Olea europaea var. sylvestris (assembly GCF_002742605.1). Taxonomy (NCBI): domain Eukaryota; kingdom Viridiplantae; phylum Streptophyta; class Magnoliopsida; order Lamiales; family Oleaceae; genus Olea; species Olea europaea. The sequence goes on along the minus strand of NC_036249.1, from coordinate 16,666,494 downwards.
AAGATCAAGTGTCAAGCTGGGCACTTTGCCCTAGCGTGCCGCGTGCGTCGAGGCTATGGCTGTGGTTGCAAGTGGGAGAACTAGAAAGCTGGATAAGTAGAGACCTTCATGTCCATTTATTGGAATTATTTTATGGATGTAAACCTAGGTCTTGTTTTGTCCAATCGTCCCTAAATTTTTGTGGCATACGAATCAGGATACGACCCTGCTCTATGTTTTTCAAAACGTTGTTCGAGATAACCGTAATTGAGCTTGAAACCTTTCTAATCGATCGATGGAAACCTCGGGTGGAGAATGAGAGTTAGAAGATAGGGTTGGCCATTTGTGTGAAATGTTTTATGACTCTCAGACTTTGGAAATGGGTATGGGTTGCATATGTTGATTGGGCTAATGACTATTGGGCCTTATTCTTCGTTGAGCTGGGCAGGTCATAAAGTTAAACTAAACAAAAAAAGGGCCTTCGAGGGTTAGGCCAAAAATGTTTAAGTTTAACGGCAATGTTCAAAAGTGCGTTGCTAAAACATCTAATTGCAACACGCATTGTTTGTTGCTAAGACTGAATAATGATAAAGCGTACCGCACATTTCTAAAACTTTTAGACCAGCACGCATTGCATGTTGTAAAAAGAAATTCAACGACAATGGATTTCGAACATTGTAAAAGGGTGTATTAGTAGCATTCTTCATAAAAATGTTGTCAAAACTCAATTTAGTCAATCAATAGCAACATACTCTTGTTGAATGTTGCGATAGACCCCTATAGCAACATGCAATATGTGAATGTTGTCTTTTGCATGTTACAAAAGAACTTTCTCCTTGTAGTAAAATCATATAATAACATGTATATATTTGCTAGTTAAAAAACTCATAAGAAATAGATTTTATAATTTAAGTAAATCTAGGCTTATTAAAAATATAAATATATTAAATTCAAATGTATGGGCACATTGAACATTCAAGGCGTTCAGGGCACATTTCACTGTAAATTATTTTTATCATTAGTCGTGAATAAATTATTCTATTAATTAAGCCATAAATATAACATTAATGCATAACATAGATAGACATGAGAATAAAGTATTGGGTGGTAAATCGATAATATGATCATCTAATGACGAGATTTCCTTCCTTGAATTAAAATCCAACACTGTATTTTTAGGTGAAACTTTTGAGTTACAATTTTTAGGCAAATACTTCTTATCTATTTTACTTTCTGTTACAAATTGATCGCAAGATTATGGCAATAATGAAATAAACAAGAACAAAAATAAGATCACCAAGATTTATGTGGAAACCTAAGACGAGAAATAATCATAGGCAGAGTAGGAGAATCCGCTATAATTAATAGTAATTATATTTACAACAAGATCTTAATACTCTCAATTAAGATCTAAAATTCTCAATATGTTGCATGTATATTATGCAAACAATACGATCCATGACTTATATACATAAGACCCTAAAAATCAAGTTATAGATGAATATGAGTCCAAAAAGCGTTGAAATACAAAAATGCCTAGGTCGGATAACCCTATTACTCGACCCACTGGTGGGCAGAAGCCCTATCGCTTCAGTGCCAGATAGGCAACAAGTCTTTGTAGAAAATATTTTGGTGCCGCTGAGCGGCCAACTATGGTAGACTAGTGAAAATACTGTGACTTTACTTCTTGGTCTATAATTTTGATATCTTCAAAACCATTTCAATTAAGACTCTAATGCCCACGAGAATTTGGATCACATTACTATGATCTCTTCAAGACCACTTCAATTGAGACTCTAATGCCCATGAGAATTTGGATCACATTACCAAAAATCTCCACCTTGAACCAAATTCCAATACAAGGAATTCAAAAACACACCTACAAAGTAAACACCACTCCTCCTTTTCTAAATAAGCCTTAATGGGCTAGATCAATGACAAGCACCAAATAAGTTCAAGCAAATGCTCAAACTTAACAATGGAAAGTGGTTTTGTCATCATATATGTAGGATTATCCTGGGTATCAGCCTTGCTCACTACAATATCACCACTAGCAACCACTCTACATATAAAATGTTACCTTGCATCAATGTGCTTAGTCCTCTCATGGAACATATGATCCTTAATAAAAAAGATAACAATTTAACTATTATAATAGACTATAGAATTTTGCAAGTCTTTATTGATTTAACCAATCAATCTTCTCAACCGCATATCTTCCTTACATGCTTTGGCCGTCTATTCTGCCTCTATTGTAGACAAAGCTATTGTATTTTGAAAAGTAGCTTTCCAACTGATAGCACAGCCTCTAAGGGGTAAACTCATACCTGTAAGTGATCTCATCTTCTCAAGATACCCTACATAATTTGAATCCATATACCTAATGTCTCCATCTGTATTTCTACTAAAATGCAAAGAAGCATTAGTAGAGCCCTTCAAATATTTGAATATCCGTTGCACAACTTTCTAATGTTCTTTGCCAAGATTTGCCATGTACCCACTAACTACACTAACTGCATGTTTCAAGTTTGGTCTTATACAAACCATAGTATACATGAGTGAACCAATTGCACTAGAATAAGGAAAATTGAGACATAAAATCAATATCTTCATCTATTTGAGGACACAATCTAGATGATAATTTGAAGTGTTCAGCCAAGGGACTTTAGCATTCAACATATTGAACCTTTGAAGCACATTCTCAATGTATCACTTCTGACTTAAGTACAATATGCCAGCCTTTCTATCCCTCAAAATTTCCATACCAAGAGTTATCTTGACTACATCCAAATCTTTCATCTCAAGCTCTTTATGGAGTTGAGATTTCACATTTCTGACCTCTGCTTTATCCTTGGCTACACTGCGAATATTATCAGCATATAATAATAAATATATGATCAATCCACCATCTTCTTTTCAAAGTACACGCAACTATCATAATTATTTCTAATGAAATTATGAGCAGTCACGAATGAATCGAACCCTTTATACCACTATCTTAGTGATAACTTTAGTCCATACAAGGACTTCTTCAATAAGTACACCTAGTTTTTCTTTCCAGAAACTATAAAACCCCTGATTGTTGCATGTAAATGTTCTCTTCATGTTTTTCATGTAAGAATACTGTCTTGACATCCATCTACTCAAGTTCCAAATTATTCTTTGCCATTATCCCAAGTAAAGCTTGAATTGAACTATGTTTTACAATCGATGAGAACATATTTGTGAAGTCAACACCTGGAATCTGACTGTAGCTCTTTGCTACCAATCTGGCCTTATACCTAGTATCTTCAATCTTTCATATCCCTTCCTTCTTTTTGAACACCGCTTGTAGCGAACAACCTTTTTATGCTTAGGTAGTTTTACCAAAGCCCAAGTACTATTTTTATTCAATGAATCCATCTCCTTCTACATTATAATCAACCATATGATCGATTTATTGTAGTTGACTGTTGCATCTCCAGTAATTGTGGGACTATGTAAAATTTACAACTGTAAAGAGTTTTTTTGTCCCTTCATGATAATAAGAGCACCTCGACTCTCCTTCAAAACTCCACCTTTACCACTAAATTTATGAACTTTTGGGTCAAGTATACTCAAAGATATGAGATTTCATTTTAGCTCTGGAATGTACCCAGTGTCTGTAAGTGTTCTGATAATACTATCGATCATTTTGCTTTTTACTGTAACAACTCTGACAATTTTACAAAGCACTTGTTTTCCATAATTACTATACCTCTCAAAACTCTTTCATATGTTGTAAACCATTCCTCGCTGATACATATGAAAAGTATATGTCAAATCAAGAACCTATTCTTTATAAGGTTTAGAATCCACATCAGAAATCACAAAAAGCTCTCCTTTACTTTGCTCATCTTCCACAACATCAGCATTTGTTGTGTTAACAGGTTGTTTTCCTTTTTCAGTAGCACCAAAGGCATTATTTTTGTTTTTCAATGAATAGTAATCAGCTCTGATATGTCCATTCTTCTTCAAATAATGATACTTTCTCTACATGTCTGGATTTCGATCTACTCTTCATATTCTTACCAAGATTCCTATCTTTATTTAATCCATGAATAACTAAGCCTTCAACCTGAGTCTTAGATCCTCCATCAAAATGCCTCATCTTATCTTTAGATAGTAAAGCATAATATACATCTTCCACAATGAGAGTATCCCGACTATAGAGAATAGTATCCCTAAAAGTCACATATAATGACAGCAGTAAACATAAAAATATCAACTCCAAGTTCTCATCATACTTAACCTCCATTTTCTCCGAATTGGTCAAGATTTATTTGAACATAGTTAAGTGATCATCTAGGGATGTCAACGAATCAAGCCGACTCGTGAGTTGAAACTCAAGGCTCGAGTTCAGCTCGAGTAAAATCAAATGGGCTTTTTTGAACCCGAGAATAGCCGAGCAAAAGATCGGCCAAAAAAGGCTCGGCCTGAGTTTCGGCTCGAGCCTTAACGAGCCGAGCCAAGCCAAGCCAAGCCTGAGCCGAGCTAGCTCGATTTTTTTACATGGTTGCCTTAAAATAAGGCAACCGCTACCTGCCTTTGCTCTATTTTTTTAATTAAGGCTCGAGCCCGAGCCGATGAGCCACATGGTCGGCTCGAGACCTCAAAATAGGGCTCGACCCGAGCCGGCTCGAGCTTTTTTTTGGCCGAGTCACCGGCAGCCCGATCCGACGAGCCCAATTGAAGTCCCTATGATCATCCAATGATGACACTTCAAAAATCTGATGAGAATGTAATCGTTGTTTTAAGTGTAACGTGTTGGTCAAACACTTTGTCTGACAAAGTTTTTCCAACTTCAGCCACAATGTAGTGGCACTTATCTCCTTTAAAACATCTTAAAGAATTTGATTTGATAGATGTAGATGAATTTGAGATTGGACTTTTGGATCCCCAAGCTAATTTTCATTCTGTGTCTAGATTGAAGCCATTTTATCAAAGCCAAGCCATGTTTCATCCAAATCCATTTGTGTGAGAATTGCTTGCATCTTCACTTGCCATAAAGTAAATCTCGTGTTTCAATCTAATAATGAAATATTATATTTCATTGTTTCCATACGAAATAATCAACCTCGCTCTGATACCATTTGTTACGAATTGATTGCAAGATTATGACAATAAAGAAATAAATAAAAACAAAAATAAGAATTCAAAAATTTTAGGTGGAAGCCCAAGACGAAAAGAAATCACAGACAAAGGAGGAGAAATCCACTATAATCAATAGTAAATATGTTTACAATAAGATCTCAATACTCTCAATTAAGATTTAAAGTTCTCGAGATGCTGTATGTTTGTTATGGGAACAATACAAATTATGTTTACAACAATATCTCAATACTCTCAATTAAGATTGAAAGCTCTAACAATGTTATAAATAAAACCCTAGAAATCAAGTTGTAGACAACTTGGAGTCCAAAACGCGAAAACGAGCTTGGGCCGAATAACCCTAATAAGTGAGAGCCCCATGCTTGAGCGCCAGGTGAGCGACAGGCGAACGACAAGTCTCTATCACTACAACAAAAATGCTTTTTTGTAACATGCAAAAGATAACATTCCTTAATTAAGTATTACTAAAAGGGTCTATTATAATATTCTAATAAGTGAATGTTGTCATCGGTGTTAAATAATTAAGATTTGGCAACACTTTAAAAATGAATATTGCTAGTGTCGTCTTTTTGCAACGTTTATTTAGTGTTGCAAAAAGTTTCATTTTACAAAACGTTTAATGAATGTTGTTTAAAGTTTGTCCTATAACGTCATTCATTGACTGTCGAGGATACATAGATATATAGTTTTCTGCAACATTTATAAAATGTTGGAAAAAAGATTTTTCTGTCGCAACGTTTATAGAACGTTGTAAAAAGCTTTCTCTTTGGTAATATTTATAGAACGTTGCAAAAAGCTTTCTCTTTAGTAACATTTAGAAAACGTTGTAAAAGGTTCCTAAACCCATGCTCGATTTTCTTTTTTTGGCCCACCACTGCTAGCCTAACCCGAGAGTAAACCCAAAATCCAATCCAATATATCTAAACCCTCACCAAATCACACATTCATCGGCTAATCTATGAGAACGGAGGATTAAGAAGGCATGGCGACTTTGAATTTTTTCTCTTAGCCTCTCATTATCTCACTCTTGTTTCTTTGAATCCTCGACACAGCGATGTCTGCACCGTCTTCCATCGATACCAGTGATTCTTATGCTCAAACTCTCGTAACCCCTAACAGTCATCTATCTCTCTTTTTCTCTCTCTAAAACTTATCCTCCACGGCTCCACCATCACCAACCTTCCTAAAGTCTCTTTTTACTAGCTGCACAGTTCTCGTCTATAACAATGAACAAATTTCGTGTAAGGTCTGATTCTTGATTATTGTCTTCATTGCCGTCATATAGCTATAAAATTTAAGTTTTTTATGTATAGCTCTTGACTTTTAAAGAAGAAATGAAATATATATCTTCATGAAAAATTAATCCAGATGTGTAGGATTCATTTGCTTATTTTTCTATTATGTTTTTCATTTGAATTAATAATTTGCACATGTATACTGGGTTAAAAGACTTAAATAATCGATTTCTTGTTTTTAATATAAGATTTGTTGTTTTTAATATATATATATGTTTGGGAACTTAATTGGATGTTGTGCTAAGGTTGAGAGTATTTTGCTTGATTTTACTTGATAGGCATAGGTTCACTTGCAAAAAGCTTCTCCTTTTGCAACGTTAAACAAACAATGTAGAAAGTTAAAATTTTCAAAGTGTTTATTAAATGTTGCAAAAAAAGAAACATATTATAAGTGGGTTTGGGTTTTGGGTTAAGAAGGCAAGTTGGGTTGGTTCGGTTCATAGGTTTGCCTATGAAAATCGGTTCCGAACGTTCAGGCACAACCTAAATGCCCTTTTTTTAACACTCTATCCCACATTGACAATGCTCAAATACAACTTGAAGAAGCTCAATACCATCCGAGATTCCAACCCAATACCATTCGATTTTACCATTCAACCCATTCTTTCTTCCATATCTAGTCCTCCCGTCTCCCATCTTCGCCTTTTCCATTTGCTTTTCATGAATTTTTTAAAAAAATAGCCTTTTAAAAAATTCATGAAGAAATTCAAATTAAGCCTTTTCAAAAAATTCCCCAATTAACTCTTTTGATATTTTCTTTACTCCTATAAAATTGAGTGGGAGAAATTCTATACCAATTAATTAAAAACTATTTAAAATTTTAATTTACCAAATAAACAAAATCTTAAAAAATAAAATATAGAGTTCCCATCTGTCTCATTCCCGCATAAGCGGGGATGGAAAACCCTCTCTATAGTCATATCTATCCCAACCAAATATTTTATTTTTTATTAATTGTTAAATTATATAAAATTCATAGTTTGAACTGAAATTAATGGTCTGTTCGGTAGTGATTATGTGAAACTTCAAAAGTGAGGAATAAAATTAAATTGTACGCTAGGAATTATTGATGCTTCTACTTATGGATCTGTGATTGAGTTAGACGGACCCAATCTTTCGAAAGAGGAAAATCCTAGACATGATTGTGCCAAGAATGAAAATGTTACCAAGCAAGGTAAAATTTTTGCTCAATTCATATTTTATCTTTGAATATGTTATATATTGATCAGTTTTACCAAGCTTCAGATATTCAAATCCACTAAGAACAGAGAGGTTTTTGGTCGGAGAAAGTTTATACAACATGGTGGTTTTATTTCAGTACATTTTTCATTGGTTCTCATTTAGCTCTTTAATGTATTATGTTGAGAAAACACCTCCCAATGAATGCCCAAAGATCAAACTAAGTTGGCAAAGTGAAAATTTCCAAAACACTTCAAGAACAAGAAAATGAGGAAGAAATGATTTCCAATAGAATATATGAAATTCAATGTGTTTGGATTACTTGAACAAGCCTCAAGTTAATCCCCAAGAAAGAAAATACCTTTGAATTTATACCCAAGAGGAACACCTTCAACTTGTAAAATTCTCACCAAAGTTTTCTCTCTAATTTTCTCTCTAGGTTTTGTGTATACATGCCGGGGCGCCTAGGCGCAATGATGCTGTTTGGAAACAGCCTTCGGGGCGCCTAGGCACCTGGACATGGCGCCTAGGCGCCCAGTTTCTGCTTCGGCAGTAACTGGGCAGCGCCTAGGCGCCCATTCCAGCTCCTAGGCGCTGCCTTCTTCAGCTGGCTTCTTCAGCTTCTCTTCTTCCCTTCTTCAGCTTCTCTTCTTCCCACAATTCTCCACCTCGTACATCATTTGATAGACCTCAAATTTTAGACGAACACAAGAAGAAGAAACAAGCACCAACTCGGCTGTATCATTCAAACCATGATTGCCTACGTACCCATAACTCGGGATCAAGCCTCCGTAGTTCACCTCCACCTTCGTATACTCTCCACCTCATTTCAACCTCGCCCCGAAGGGCCATGCCCTCTCGGGCATATCAACACGGACTAATGTGAAGCAAATCCAAGCAATGTTGAAACTTGCTACCCGTCACCACTTTGGTTAACATGTCAGCTGGGTTTTCATTTGTGTGTACCTTCGAGAGTGAAATATCACCTTCCTCTATAACATCACACACAAAATGATACCTGACGTCAATATGCTTGGTTCGAGCATGATGAACCTGATTCTTAGCCAAGTGAATCGCACTCTGGCTATCACACCATAAATCCATGCAATCCTGCTCAATCCCCAAATCATCTAGAAGACCCCATAACCACAATGCTTCCTTCACTCCCTCTGCCATGGCCATATACTCGGCCTCTGTGGTAGAAAGAGCAACTATAGCCTGTAACATCGATCGCCAACTAACTGGGGCACCATGTATGCAAAACACATATCCAGTAGTAGATCGTCGTCTATCTAGATCACCTGCATAATCCGAGTCCACAAACCCACTTATATGACATGCATCTCCACCAAAACATAGACCCGTATCCGCGGTACCTTTTAAGTACCTCAGGATCCACTTCACAGCTTCCCAGTGTGCCTTCCCCGGATTCGCCATGAATCTACTGACCACACTAACCGCCTGTGAAATGTCTGGGCGTGTACACACCATGGCATACATCAAACTGCCAACTGCACTAGCATAAGGCACACGATCCATGCGTACCTTTTCTTCCGCTGTAATAGGAGACTGTTTACCAGAGAGCCTAAAATGTGGAGCCAATGGAGT
>NC_036249.1:16655628-16656829 GCF_002742605.1 Olea europaea var. sylvestris | reverse complement strand
GCAAGAAGGCGGTTTTGACATCGAGTTGTTCCAGCTCAAGATCATGATGAGCAACAATACTCAATAGCACCCGAATGGAAGTGTGCTTGACCACAGGAGAAAAGATCTCATTGTAGTCAACTCCCTCTCTTTGTGCAAACCCCTTAGCCACTAACCTTGCTTTGAATCTTGTACCACCGAGCTTGGTAGGATCTTCCTTCTTTTTATACAACCACTTGCAACCAATAGCTTTCTTACCTATGGGCAATGGGACAACCTCCCATGTTTGGTTCTTGTGAAGTGATTCCATCTCTTCTTCCATTGCCGCCAACCAACTCTCGCTATTATTGTTTAAAATAGCTTCCTTGAAAGTGGTAGGCTCATCATCTTCCACCTAGAGTGCATACTCAACCAAATTTGTCTGCCCATAATGCCTCAAAGGCTCATCTGACCCCAACTTTAGAACTTGCTTGTAAGTACAGCGTGGCCTAGAGGAAGCCAAGTTATCTGCAAGCTGCTGCTGTTGCTGTGCCTGTACATTCTCTTGCTAAATCGCCTCTTGTTCAAGTGCATCATCACTCTCATCTTGAGTGTCTGTTTGGTGCTCCTCTTGAACATGCCTAGAATCAGGTTGATCTCTAGGTTCTATGTCAATAACTTGAGACATTGTAGTCTCAACATCATCACCACCGGGCATTGTAGCTTTCAACGAAGCTACCATGGAGTTCTCATCAAAAGTAACATCTCTGCTGATTATGAACTTAGAATCCTCTAAACACCAAAGGCGATAGCCTTTAACACCTGCCGCATACCCCAAGAATATAGCCTTCTTGGCCCTCGCATCAAGCTTTTCCTCGTTGACATGATAGTAGGATGTGCATCCGAATGTTCTGAGTTTCTCATAATCTGCATGTTCTCCTGTCAATACCCTATAAGGTACATCTCCATCTAACCTTGAATGTGGAGACCGGTTCACAATATAGCAAGCATTTGCAACCGACTCTGCCCACCATTCTCTGCCCAAAACAGCATAGGATCGCAAACATATCGATTTCTCTCGAAATGTGCGATTCAATCTTTCCGCGACCCCATTCTGTTGCGGTGTATTCCTTACTGTCCAGTGTCTCACAATGCCTTCCTTACCACAGAACTCCTTGAAAGCACCATCTGTATACTCAGTACCGTTATCAGATCTCAGTGTCTTCAATTTCTTTCCAGTTCT
>NC_036249.1:16627875-16653517 GCF_002742605.1 Olea europaea var. sylvestris | reverse complement strand
TTTTTTTTTTTTTTAATGTTAGTAGATTCTAGTTAAGGCTTTACTTGTTCTTCATACAAACATTTAAGAACGAAATCACCTTCCTTCCTATAGCATGTATTACCTTTATAAAGCCACTTCTTGCCAGTCATTCAATTTCCTTTTGTCTAAAATTATTGCTCAACTCATATCGGAAAGCAGCTACCATATTTCTAGATTATATCTATATTATTTCTTCATTCAGCAAATCATCCGTACTTAACTTCAAGTTTCTCAATGTCGTATGATTCTCAACTGCTCTGGCCATTAATGTTATTTAACAGGAGAAAATCTCCTTTAGCACAAAGAGTAGGTAACTAACATCAGCAGAGAATTGTAGTCAACTACGACTGCTTTGGATTTGTTTTCATTGTCATTATGTGTTTGAATTCAAGAAGCTTAAATGCATGTTTGGCTAAGCTTATCTCTTTTCCAGGCTTAGTTAGAACGTAACTACTGTTCCTGTCCCTTACCTATAATTGTTCAAGCATGTTGCAGAGCAAGATTATGAGAAGGAAAAACTGAATGAAAGAATTATAAGGTTGGAGCTCAAAGCTGAAAGAGAAGAAGCTTAGAGTTGGAGATGCTTACAATTTCATGTTCATCTTTAGTTATTTGGTACATCTTATTGAAATTTATTTTATTTACTTTTGAGTTTAAACTTTAATATATTATGTTCTCAATAAAAGAATGACTAAAATAATAATTCAATTTTTCTTTTAAATTTTAATTCAAATTAGTGATGGAAAGAACAACGGAAGTCCGTTCGTAATCATAGACGGATTTAATCCGTAGGTAATCTGAGACAAAAAAAAAAAAAATTGTTGTTGCTAATTAGCTACGGAATAAGTCCTCATTAAACACCGACGATTTTTTCGTCGCTATTTAACAACAGCTAAGGAATTCGTTGCTAAATTAGCGGCGAAGATTTTCGAAGGATTGATTTTGTCGGTAAAGGCTGTTAGCTACAGAATTTAAGAAGTTAGGGATGGAAATTTCCATCTCTAAAGCTGCTCTTTTTGTAGTGTTAGGTAACAAGTAAATGTGGTCTGCTCGATTACTATGATTAGTGTCCTTTCTAATACTTCACACTGCATAAAAATCCTAAATATTGTCCTTGCTTTCAATAAATTCGTCCTTAGCCCACGTACTAAGAATTTAATCCATGGTTTCTCTGTGTCCACTAGATATGGAACAAACTATGTGAAAACCTCTAGTTTTCTCGTACTGCGTTATCTTCACTGATAATTTCTTAGACTAGAAAAACTCTTGTTCATACCCAAGATAGAAGGAAATTAAGATAAATCCTCTAATATTCTTCTTCTTAAAGGTCCTTATCCTTTAATTCCTTCCAATACAATCCATCATATTATCCTAAAGCTAAGGGACATTAAAAAAACTTTGGGTAAGCTATATTGAATTCTAAATGACTTCTCAGTAATATCACAGTCCTTTATTTTTGAGCTGGCGACAACTTGATCTCAAAATGATTTTTTAAAATACCTTTACACCTTTCACCTGATCAAATAAGTTCTCTATCCTTGTAAACGTCTATTTATTGTTAACAGTCACATGGATCCAAGCCCTATATTCAATACATATCCTTATTGATCCATCCTCTCTTTACTAAAAATACCCCATATATAGTCACTGTGCGTCAAATTTTTTTCCTGAACGATACAGTTTCAGGTTAACATTTAACACCCTAAATGATCATAATAACTTCTGAAATTCAGATGGTAAATTCATAATTTATTAATCTCAAACATATTAAAATTTCATGATTTAATTCATCCAATAAGGCCTTCAAATGAATTCTCAATGTACACAAAACAGTTTCCTTTCCGGCAGTTTCATCTTTCAATTAAAAACGCATAGCCAACTTCAGAGGCTCGAAAACTCAGAAATCTATTTCACCCCAAAATTCAAAACATACATTCCAGGATGGCCGTTCATAATCGAACCAGGTGTACGATGAGATCCACTAGACAGTTTCAGCATTTTGTTTGTACAGTCATTAAAGACATCATATAACATCAAATAAATCAATTTCAAGTCTCCATAAGATTTGGAATATGTCTATAATTAGTAACTTCCACCCTGACGCCATATCTTTTAAGCCAACCACATAAATTATCTTAGGAACTGCTCAACCATATTTCCCAACATAAAATATTTTTCAAAGGAAAATGTCATACTCCACTTCTAGGGGGTGAATCTCAACTTGGAGAAGGTTTCTACTACAGCATAGCATTTGAAGTCTAATTCCATACATGCATGCTGGCTATGTTCGAGTTAAAGTATGTTTTATTGATAATCAAAGGAATCATTGTATACACTTTCATGCCTCTGGTCATTACCTTAATCACAGTATAATGCGTCCAGTAAGATTTATTTATGCGGACCATCTTAAATTTTGATGTAGATCTGATGTACAAACTCAAACAAATATTCGCTCTTACGGATTGATGCAAGAAACAATAACTTCTTTATTTCTTCAACAACCAAGAAAACAAACACACGTTTTTGGAGGGTTTAAGTACGATAAGAATTAGGTAAACTATTGGGCTAGCAGCCCCTAAATGGGCTGAGCTACAACATAAAAGTAAGAAATATTAAAAAAAGATAAACTAATAAATTTGAAATGCAGTTTTAACCCAACAAATGATCTCAAACGGCCAAAATTCCTCATACGTCATGGCAAAGCATTGAGTTCAATCCAAAATGGTCGCTACCTTTTCGAAAAGTACTTATGAGCCCAGAACGGACACCGTTTGCAAAAGTTATGCTCAATTCCTCGAACGCCGACAATCCAAGCATTCCAAATATGCGAGTGCTTGTTCTTCTACACGAACCTCATCAAATTTGTTAATGTAAATTTATAAATAACCCTTGAAGAACGGATAAATAAAAATTAGCTATATACTAAAATGAAATTAATCAAGAAAGATGTAACTAAGTGTAAGACCTAATTAAAAATAAGCAAAACGTTTGGGTTTAGAACTGAAAAGTTGAAAAAGCAAAGCTAAAAGCCTTTTTATTCCTACTGAGCGATCTTTATTGAGGTAATAGGACAATGTAGCGATCGGAAAAAAAAATGTGTTTTTGTTCGTTTCAAATAAAACTTTCTTATAGGACTCAAATATAATTGGGGTTATATTATTTTGTCGCTACGACACTTCCTAATAGTCTAAATTAAATTTTGGTCACGAAAGTAAAATTTCACGTACTTGATTTTCTTAAATTTTACAAGGTGTTAAAATCACTTTTAACCGACAAAATTTTATGTTGATTTGGCTACATTATTTTTCTTACGACACACTTTATTTTAATACTACCATTTTTGTTTCCATTATGTAAACTATTTTTTTTTTATTTGGACAAATTACTTGCATGTTTCATCATCCATCATTTATTCTCCAACTTATCATTCTAATAAACTTCCATTTTTGTCAATGCCAAAACCGTCCCCGATCATTCATTTGAAAATAAAATTTCAACTCCAATTTTTATCCATTACCCCCACTTTATTATCCATTGTAACCTCCAACTCTAACCAACCCTATCTTAGCATATTAATCTCCATTTTGTTAACTGCCATTTTGTTTTTAAAACTACCATTTGGTTAGTGGGATGATAACCTACACGTATCTATCCATATCCATTTGGAAGTTAACATTTTAAAATTTCAACCACCCCCATTTCCTCAAGTGTAACCCCAATTTTAAATACAACTCCTACCACCATTGCAATTAAAAACTTGTAACTCCCATTTTATAATTCTACACGGCCACTATCTCTCTCTCCCTATTATCCTTATTGCATCAAATTATTTTGCCCCTTCTTTCATAGACAAAAAGAACTTTGAATCTGAAAACTTCTAAGAAAAGGGCAAGATGTACGCTGCATTTTATTCTTTGGACATGAAAGGATATTTCAAATTCCAAGCATTAAGGTAGGGGTGTTTCGGCACTTATGTAAGTAATGTAAGATTTATATATTTTCGTTTGCATTAAATGTGTTATTGTGTTGCTCATGATGGAATCACCGTTTAGTGGTTTAAACAAGAGATGAAGAGATGATTATGACAAATGAAATGGGGTTATCAAAACCTAAGAGTAAGCGGACTGACTGATCATCAATTCGCTTGAAATTGACAGTGACACAATTGACCAAAGTTTGCATTTCTGAAAATATATATTTTTACCGTTTACTTAAGTGTTTCCTACTGAGTATTATTTATAGTACTCATCCCTACAAATAATTTTACAGGTTAAGATCGAGGCATGGCAATGGTTGGCATACTGGCAAGTGTTCGGCAATCTCTAATTCTTTCAATTTCTAGTGAATATTTCTATTTATGTAAATATTTCATGGAACTTAGATGAACTTTTAGAAATGCTTTTTAATGTTTATTTTGTTCCATTTTTATACAGTGCATGTTAACAAGAATTTAAAAGTGTTGGATTAATTTGTATGAAGTTTTATTTTATGCTGGGTGGAAATTTCAGTTTCTGTCCTTCTAGTTGAAAATAGCATAACTTGGGCTACGGCGCATTTTTTTAAGTGAAATCAGTGGGTTTTGAAAGGTCTATGAGTCTTCTAAAAGTGGCCTTTGGAATTTCTCGAAAATATTATCTAAAAATAAAGTTATGCCCGTTTTAGTAAACTGCATCGTGTCGAATCCGAGATTCCTGTCCAGCATATTCGAGTAATATTTTTGTGCTTCAAACGTTATTGTCGAAACCCCAAATTTTTATATGTGGTACATATATGAATTATTTAGTCCCTGTAAAAATTTCATAAATTTTAATAGACATTTGCTAGGCCAAAAATATTTTTCTTCCGCTGTCGTTAAATCTGTAACTGTCGATTTGTCTTCAAATCTTTTACAAAAAAATCAAATTTTGCTACATTTGCCTAAGTTATATAGATAACTACCTTCCATTATATTTTTATATATTTAAAAAAAAAATTGGATTTATAAAATACTTTGGCTAGCGTCAAAGGGGTCGAACCAACGAAAGAAACGAATATTATTTTAACGCTTCAGTTTTCGAGAATTCGGGGCGTTACAGTCAATCTGATTGTCGACATGTTACATCCAAAATCGTGTTGCGCTCTAAGTGAGCAAACCTCCAAATTTGTATACAATTGACTAAGAAATGAGCCTCAAAATCTAGTGTCGAAAGTTGTTCCAAAACTGGAAAATCTGAATCTTCGAATTCTTATATGGATCTCAAGTCATGACCCTAGCGTTGACTTGAAATTCACAATCTTCAAATGAAACAGTCAGTCTTCTCTACTTAGACAATGAATTTTCTTTTTTATTTTTTTTTTTGTTTACTTAAAACAAAAAGGAAATATACACAAAGTTATAAATACAAATATGGAGAAGAAAAATGATATATATTGACACTATTGAAAGTGTTGTAATGCAACCCAAATTTTTGTGGGTATTGGAGTCTTAAGTGGTCTTAAAAATGATCAAAATTATGGGTCAGGAAGTAAAGTCGCCAAATGAAACTTGTAGTGGTGTTCTTGCATGCTAAAATGAAACTTCATAAAGATAAAAAAAAAAAAAAAATCATAAGAACAGCTTCATAAACTCTGATTACGTCATTTGCTCCAAGATGATGAGAACCTTATAGCATCTCAACGGCTATAGTAGGGGTTGTGTATACATCAACACCACTGCACAAGTAGATTCACAAGGAATTCAATAGAAATGGTCTCTTATGTACAGTTGCAATAAAGCAGTTTATTTCATGTTCTATATGTAATATGTATGGAAAGAATGTCTAGAGCTCAAACAAGCCAATGATTGGTTTTATAAGACCTCCTATCCATGTACGTTTCAAAACCAAAATCATAAATAAAAATATAAGCCCTAATTTATATGGATCATATTATAGGAGAGTAGCTTGGTGTGTTAATGCTAATTTAACTAGGTACGAACTTGTTTCTGCTTTTACTTGATAAAATACTGTAATATTGTACAAAAAACAATAATGAGTTTAACTTAGAGGTGATACCTCGGTTAAGTTGAATTTTGTCAAGAAATGAATTCTTTGGCAATATCTCTTTTTGAGAATTCTTTACCCATTTATCTTAGTTTTAGAACATTAGGGCACGTTTATTTATAAGAATACGGTCTAGTCTTCGATGACAAAATGCATACGTATTCACGAGTAAATGTTTCTAAAATTAATTCGGGAGTGCCAGAACAACCATATTGAGAACCTCAGACTACCTTTACCGAACAAAATTTCATTTCTACCACTAAGACGGTTTTTTTATGCTTACAAAAAGATCATAGAGCAAGGCACAACAAGTTTCTGCAGGCATTATTTACTTTTTAATGAAGTTCCTTACCAAATTACCCAAAGAGTCCAATCCGGCAAGCAAAGTAAAATAGCATTAAGGGTGTGGAAGAATTTAAAAGATCATTCATGCTTCAATGCCGCCAAAGTAGCACCTCAACCTAGCATTGCTTCAGTAAATTGGTTGATCCAACACTGCTCTGAATGTGTGTGAGCAGAGAAATAAAACAGAGAATGGAGAAAATATATTTACCAGGGCCATGTAGCTAGTAAACCTTTCATTTCGAAGATCAGCGTAGGATTATTACTTCAAGTCACTAGGCTTCAACTAACCTTTGTGGACAATAGTTCAGCATAAACAGAAAGCTATCAAAAAATTAAATTAGAAAAGTCACAGCAAAGAAAAACATTCAAAAGGAACAAATCTCTCCAAGAGAACATATATAGAAATCTTTCACACTACCATGTGTTGGAGGCGACTTATGGAAACGGGCTATGTAAGGGTTGATTTTTGGTATATTTGTTCGACTAGTTTTAACTTGCAAGAACGCGATTAAAACACAATTTATATGAAGAACGATTTGGTTAGAGTTTCGGTATATATAAATATGGTAAACGATTAAGTAAAATAAGAATTAAGAAGAAGTAGAAAATAGAGAATAATCTAAGACGAGACATTATCTCTTTTCTTAAGACAAATTGTCCCGCTACGGTGCTCACAATGAATGACACTTGTCTCTCAGAATACAATGGATTCACAACTTGTGGTAGTAGTACTTTAAACAACAAGAAACCGGTGAACTTTTGACAGAATTTTTCCTCTACAAAGGAAATACATGAAAATACTATAGAAATAGAAAAGAGAGAATTGTAAGAGGAGAATGAATGCTCAATGCAATTGATGTACTCAAAACCATATTCATAGGGTCTCCTATTTATAGATGTAGAAAGGGTGTAAATTAAGTAGTGTGGGTCAAAATATGCATCATTTCGAAAAGTTGCAACACTTGGCCAAAACCTACATCTTTTCAAAAAGTTGCAAGACTTCATTACTTCCAACTTTGGACAACAATTTTTCATTCATCCGAAACTGGTTTCGAGATTCCAAATATACCACGACGTTCTACTCGACAAGTAGAATAAGTTGGTTTATTTACTTTTGTAATTTGACCATCGGATCAAGTCCTAATATTTGATCAAAGTTGACACGAAGTCACACCTTTTCATTTTCTATTTTTACACTAAACCAAATTTTGGTTATTTTTGAACCAATTCCAACAATCCCCCACATGAATGAAATTTGGATATGCATATTTAAATGCGATGATATGATGCAATGTAGAGAGGGAGCGAAAAAATACTGCATCAGAGATGGTGGCTTATGGCCTTGAACCACCTTAGTGAAATACTATTGGATTTAATAAGCTAATTGGTGAACCATAGATTTTGAACCACTCTACCTTTGGTGTAGGCCAAGACAACAGTACTCACACAAATATCTTCCTTATTCTGTACTTAGTTTTCATAATTTGGTTCATTTTGACCTTGAACCCTTCTTGGTTTCATAAGTGTTTATAGAATTCAAGCTTTAAACAATTCTCATCGAAGTGGCCCAACTTCACACTTACATAGGTAACCTCCTATTAAGAGTATTCTGTTCTACTCTACTTGATTTAATCAAGATATATGAATCATTAAAAGATAATCTTAACCTCTATCCACTCTGCAGAAAGTACTTTATTATTATAGGAATAAGTTAGGAATTCTAATTTCCTAAGCGCTTTATAGAATTTTCACAATTTAGTTGTCCCTTTGAACCAAGATCTTGGGATCTCTAGTCAACAAAATAAGGTTACCATTTGCAAAATCTCTTACGTAGTAGGCTTTGATCTCATTCCTCTCGATAGGCAACGTACTTGATCTCTAGGCAAACTTTTCGTAAGTGGATCCGCAATATTGTAATTTGATTTCACATAATTTATAGAGATAATGCTAGTTGAGATCAGTTGCTTAATGGTGTTGTGTCTACGATGAATATGTTTGGACTTACCATTATACATGCTGCTTCGAGCCCTTCTAATTGCCGATTGACTATCAAAATGTATACTTATCACAGGTACTCGTTGGGCCAACATGGACCATCTTCTAAGAAAATTTGAAGTCATTCTACTTCTTTTCCAACTTTGTCGAAAGCAATAAACTCAGATTCCATCGTTAATCGAGCTATACACATTTACTTTGTTGATTTCCATAATACAGCAGCTTCACCAATGGTAAATACATAACCACTAGTGGACTTGGAATCCTTCATATTGGATATTCAATTCGCATCACAATATCCTTCTAGTACTGCAGGATATTTTGTGAAGGGTAATCCATAAGTTAAGGTATACTTCAAGTACTTTACGACCTCGTCAAAGCCTTCTAATGATCATGACTTAGATTACTTGTAATTCTACTAAGTTTATTCACCACAAAAGCAATATCCGATCAAATGCAGTTTGTAATATACATAAGATTGCCAATTATTTGTGAATACCTTAGTTATGATACGCTTTCTCTCGTATTTTTGACTAAGTGCATACTCCGATCAAGAGAAGTTCTCGCAAGACTTTCCTCAAACACGTCAAACTTCTTAAGTACTTTCTCTATATAGTGAGATTCTGAAAGTGCAATTCCATCCTACGTTTTAGAGATTTTAATATATAGGATTACATCTTCCAGACCCATATCTTTTATATCGAAATACCTTATTAGTATCTTTTTGGTGTTAAGTAACATTTCGTAACTATTGCCCATTATTAACATGTCATCTACATATACATATTTTCATAGACGTTCAGTTAGAAATTGAGAGAACAATATTAAAGGAAAACTCGTACATCTTAAGATATGATATTGAGTATGAACTAGTTAAGCAGTAATTACTAAACCATTCTATGCCACGAGAAGGAGGTTATGGTCCAAAATATGGGAAAGAATAATTCTGATTCTTTGAGACAAGGGTTGTGACTCCATTCCCAATTTATATCTACATTGAAGGCAGAGAAGATGTTGAGAAAGGTTTACATATCAAGGATTCTTTCTTAGGTGTCACTACTAAACCTCAATCTGAATGGAAAGTAGACGACTTACTAGTGGTCTGATGTTTTGGATTTAATCAAGATATTAAATTCTAAGAGGCGGATCTTACCATATACTCAAGAAAACTTTTCCAAACAATATGTAATACATGCATAGCGTTTATTGTATCAGTATAAAATACTGTCTATATTTGGAAAAAGAAAACAAAAAATGGATTTAAGCTTCGTTAAACAATACAGAGGAATATCAAGGAAATATTGAAAAGTATTTTATATAAATTCTAAGTAAGTTAAGATGATTATTCAGCAATTATGAATATTGTAAGTTAGATATCAAGTACTCCCTAAATTACAACTTTGGAAACCTAAGCATGCTAAAGTTCATAAATTCTCATGTTTTTAATTGGAGATTTATGAGTAACATGAGTCTTTAAGGAAAAAAGATCGAGTATCATTCTAATATGAGCATGATTATATTCATTCCCTCATATTGGACTTTGTGCATGGTCAAATCAAGAAGAAAAATTGGTTAATGATCATAAATGGAAGTTAAGATTTAATATCTAAGCATGACAGCTAGTTAAGAAACAAGCAATATTGTATATGTTTATATCAACAGTTGCTAAGGATGTTTATTTTATAAGGTTTGTATGGGTTATTTCTTGTGAATCATGATATCCTCTGCAGCATTTCAGATTTAAATTAATTTAGATTAACGTAAGATTGATCTACACCTTGGAAATGTTTTAGAAGCTGTTTCCAATCTAGGATTCATTGCATTAAGAATTGGCACGCATCAGTTTGAGACATCATGGAATCAATTTAAGATCCAAGTACATGTGAAACATCTATCCTCGTTCGATATTAAGAGTTCATTACGAATCCCAAGTATTTGAGATTGACTATGAGAAAATTGAAAGAAAATTAATTGGTTTCATCCGGCCAATGCAACTAAAGTTTGCAATTTCTGGGTATTGCAAGATATCGTTGGAGGTTTTAGATATTTGAACTAATGACATTGAACCAAAGAAATTGTTAAAGTTGGAACATGTATAATAGTTTCATGTTGTAGAAGTGTGTAAATGATATTAGAACAAGAACACATGGAGATCTTAAATTCGAAAAATATAAAAAAAGATATGACTAAAAGAGGGTTGTAGCCGAAGCGTGGAAAAGGTTATACATGAGCAAATTTAGAGGACAAAACTTACTTTAAAGAGAGAGGAGGTTGTAAAAGCACGAAATTTTACAGAGTATGATGCGTAACATCTATGAAAACTTAGCTTTTAGTTCTATGACTATATTTTTAGAAATTTCAGGAACCTCATTGCGAGTTAGCAAATTGTCCAATTGGTTGGGAAAATATTATTAGGCTGCAAATAATATCTAGAGAATGTTACTTGCGAAATGCTAATTAAAATCATGAAAAGTTCAAGAATCATGATTTTAAGTTTTCAGATGTTGCAGTGATATCTCATAAAGAGAATAGTGGTTTATATGAGCTTAAATCCAAGATTTAACCCTAAATGTATAAAGTGTGAAGGTTGAGGACTATATATATATATATAGGACATAATGCGATGAATTAATACTATTTTGTTATAGTTAGGATCATCACCTGCTAAATATTTTGATTTGGGCACCGTCTCGATAATTTTGACTTCAATATTTTTATTAAAGAAGCAAGAATTACCATATTGATATTAGGCTCATTTCAAAACTCATATTAAATGACCAATAATGAATTAGAAAAAGAAGTTATTTTGAATAAGCTAATTGAGAGCTCATAAAAGTAAACTACTTGGTGAATACTATCAATTTTCAAATTAGACCAAATTATCACACTAATTTTGAGCTTGTTTAGTAGCTCATATTTCATCATGAATATTAGGCTCTAGGAAAATTTACCTTAAATAAGCTTGAACTAAGTTAAAGCCGATCCAAAGAACTATAGCTAAAATAATTTTAAGTAACTAATACTATTAGCTGGTGAAGTTTTGTCTAGGACAGATTTAATGAGAATCTGTAAGTAACTCATCGCCAAGTATTTTAATTTTTAATAAAATTAGAATTTCTTTAAGTATGTTTTAGTTGCCAGATGCATATTTTTTTAGAGAATCAGAATCTCTTTTCTGTATTTTCATATTTTTAGTTATTCAATGTTAAATTACAAGCTAGAATTGAATTTACATAATAATTTGATGAAATTTACAATGCCAAAAGGTTTTAAGTAATTTTTAATAAATTCAATTGGCTTTTATTAAAGCTATCCACTTTTCCAGGTTCTACCCATGATTTTGAAATTCAATTGTAATTGTTGTATATTATATTTTTTCAGTAGTGTAAATTAGAAAATGATGTTTTATAAGTTATTTGTTACATAGAATTGAAATCATGTCGAATGGAGTCCTGTAAAATTATTAGTGCTTTTGCTAATGTGCATCAAGTCAAAATCGAAAGTGTAATCCAGCATCATCGAAAAAGTTTTTGTGCCACAATCGTCATTGTCAGGACTCTCCAACGTTTAATATGTTTGCTAGGTCATATAAATTTTTGAAATCAATGCGCGAGCAGGAAAAATTGCACTGCTGAAATTTTCTTAAAGTCATCCCATTTTTTTAAATTTTTTTTGTAATTTCTAAATCTATATATGTTATCAAAATGTTATGTTATTCCATAATTTTTTTGTTAAGATCTAACACATTCATGAATTGTTTATTTGACGATGTTAGGGAACTCATTTTTAGTAACGGATCACATTGTTAGAGTTTGGGGCATTATAGTAGGAGGTAAACTAGCTTTTCGTAGGAAAATACAATAAAATTCATTAAATAAAACCTTAAACATGTTTCCTAAAACAAGTATTCAATTTGACGATAAACAACTAAATATATTAAGTAAAATCTTAATTATGTTTTCTAAAATAAGTATCTTATTTGGAAATTAAATTAAATAATATTTTTACAAGGATTTCACTATTTTCTTCCCGATGAAGAGAATTCGACTCCCACGAGATGCATTGCAACTTCATTCTCCCAGGAAGTCAATCATTTGTCCTGACCAAGTATCGGCATTTAATTCTTGATGCAAGATATGACCCAACTCATACTGTGGGGAAAATCCTTCTTATTGACCAAATACTGATAGAAAACTCCTACAAGTAGCATACGGTTCAATGCAGGCACAAAAATATGAATTTAGTTCACATAGTAAGAAGAACAAATTATTACAATAACAGTAGCTCGAATGTGTCCTTACGAAAAAATGATTATACGATATTCAAAAATAACTTCATTCAAGTATGATGGCCAGTTAAATACATTATTTTCATGCGAATGATTTGGAAAAAAATCTTAACTTGTTTACGAAATGTGCTAAATAAACATGTAATAAAGAATACAAATAGCATTTAAGTAAACGAGGCTTCTATTGCACATCAAAAGCTAGCTCGCAAGTCTCATGATGTATAATTATTTACATTTTAATCTTGGTATGAAAGTTAGGAAATTTGGTAACATAGATTGGAGCTAAAATAATATGATAGTAATTAGTAGGCAACAATCGAAGATTGAGAAGAAAAGAACGCAAGCAAACTGCAAACGATTGCGTTAAATAAAAAAAAGGCAACCCTCGAAGTGTCATTGAGTTGAGATATAACAAAGTCAATAGCAAAGCACGTGATGCAATAACAAATTTGGCCTGAAGTCATAGGCATGTAGAAAGTTTGGCTTAGGTGGCAACGCCATATGTAATTTCCCAACAATGCTTTTTCAATTGTATTGAATACACACGTAAACAAGAATGGGACACAACACGATGCTAAAAACCCTCATCCTCGACACCCAACTTATTTATCATGTCCTATTCTACTCAATGGTTCATTAGCCCCTATGCAAAGGAACGGCGCAATTGCGCTATAACTATCGAAACAGTCCCTGAATATTTTATAGAGTTGTATGAAGTAAGGTTTCATCTTGACAAAGTACTTCTCAAAAACTCTCTCAACCTAATTCATTGCAAAAGGAAAAAGTCCTTGCTACTCTTTTTTACATTATCCAAAAAAAGGGTAAGCAATTTGTTATATTATAACAGTTATAATTATCTACATAAATCTAAAGATATTTTGAAGATGATTTTTCTCTCAGGGCTAAAAAACATTGGAACATTACAATTATTAGTTATTCACATTCCAAATCCAACAATATGATTATTTTACGGTAATCATAGCTTCAAGTATCGTAGTTCCCTTATGACACAATTTGGTTGATCAATTTGAGATATCTTTCATTTGTCACCACTATAGGTACATCGTGTTAAGACTTGGATTCTATCTTAAAAGGTCGACCTTATTAAAAGAAGTAGTCCAAAATTTTATAAGTTGGTTTATGTTTTCATTTTTATTCGATGTGAAATTATATCCCTTAACATGTCTGATAAAATTGTGGCTCGTTTGAGCAAACCAGTCTTGTAATCCGTATACTAATTTTTTGAGTCTTAATCGGATCTAATTGCTTGTTAGAGTTTGGTGGGTTTTGTTATCATTTTAAGACTTGGAGTTCTATTTTAAAATGTCAACATTATTAAGAGAAATAGTCTAAAATCTTATAACTTGGTCTTTGCTTTCATCTTATACGATGCAGGATTATATCCTTAACACATCGAGTACAGTAATTCGAAATATTTCACTTAGGCAATAAGCATTTGTCACTTATAGCAAGACATTGACCTAGGAAAAAGGGAATGATCGAGGCAACTAAGTCAGAGACTACCTGCTTCACTTCGTAGCATTAAGAGGATTGTGCATTTAGATTAGGGAAATCTACTAGGAATGCAATGTTTTCCCGTCCCCCATGAAGGATCATAAAAAGCCATTTTCGGGAACGGAATTGTGTGCTTGCTTTAATAGCTAATCCGAGATCAATGAAATCCTCCATTTGTTAAAGTAAATGCTTTTGTTCATGAAGAGATAATCTCCTAAAATATTTTGGCTTAAAGAAATATGAGGCTATAAATTATTTTTTAAGAAACTTTTCCCCTCTTTTGTCGCTCATAAGAAAACATAACCTGCAATATGAACACAATAATTTTTCATTTTTTGTCATTTTTAGGATTCTGCCAGCTCTGGCTTAGGCACAAAATGAATATTTTTTCTTTAACTGGTAATAAAATTGCATTAAAGAGAAAACCTAAAATGAAGTGGTGGAAAATTCTACACAAATAATTCATTTTGAATTATTTTTAACTGTGAAGATAAGCAATATGAAAATAAAGTAGGAAATAAACTTTCCCTTGCCAACTGAATTCTTCTTTGCCTTTACTGCTTCCCTTTAGTTTTGTGACGATTTTTGGATTGATTTTTGATATAGGATGATTGGGTTTAAGGAGGGTACAAGTGGTGGCAGTGTATGAATGAGCCCTTGAACTTGAACACCTATTTGCCAAAAGAAAATGACTTGCTCTCATATCAAATTGACAGAGAACACAATTGAAAAGAAATAGGAAGAGTGAACAAAGAGAAAGATGGAGAGGATACAAAGAATTTAGAGGGGAAAAAAATCATTTTTTATCAAAGTCTAATTATCATATTTATCGATAGAAATCAAAGTCAAGAAATGTGGATTGATCATGATTAAATTTATTGGCATACACATATTTTTCCTGACTTAAATTTTTTGGTCAGCAAAGGCATATTTTCCCAGACCAACAATTATGGTTAGTCTATATATTTTCCGACTTAGTTTAGAATTTTACCAACCCCGAAAAATGGTCAACAAACTTGTCTTTGGGAAAGAAAAGTCTTTATCTTTCCCCGACTTGAGAATGTGGTCAAGCTCTATTTTTCCCGACTACGGTCAAAGTTTTACCGACTAAAAAAACAGTCGGCAAAATGTTTTATCATTCCCGACCAACTTAGAGTTGGTAAGTAAAAACTTTAACATTTCTGATTAAAATGCATTCTGGTCAGTGAAAGCGTTTGCCGACCAACTTCACGTAGGTAAGTAAAAAACCCCATCATTTCTGACTAAAACGCATTCTGGTCGATAAAAACATTTGTTGGTTGACTATTTACGACCAGCTACCAACCAAATTATCCTAGTCGGGGATTGTTAATACCGACTAATATTAGACTTTTAGCAACTAAATATTTGGTCAGCAAAACCCTTATTTCTTGTAGTGCTAATTTAAGTAAAAAAAAAAAATGGTATTAAATAAAACCTTAAATATGTTTCCTAAAATGATCATTAAATTTTTGAAAGTTACAACTATTAAAATACTATAAAATTTATAAAATAAAATTCTAATTAATTTCCTAAAATAAGTACGTAATTTAGAAAGTAACTTAAATAATCTCTCGGAATTTTAACTAATGCTACTTGCTCAATGGACAAGTTTAAGGAACAGCTTTGCTTCGATGCAATGTTTGATAGCTTGCTGGAATACTTACCAAAAAAGGAAATGACCTGGCAGTGATATATAGTTTACTGTGATTAGCCAGCTAAAAAATAAAAAATATAAACCACAATAAATAAATAAATAAATGAAATAACTATGATAGAGAGGGGGACAGTCTTCTTCCTTCCCTTGAAGTAAACACGTCGCGAAAGTAAGGTTTTCTTTACGAGAGAAGTGAATACACAAAAGAAAGAACCTCAGAATTCACAAGCCCAGTCCCTTGTACTTCTGGTGAATTCAAAATAATGCACGATAGTTAGAAGATAAAATCATTAATCAATTGAAAAGAGGAGAAATAATAAGGGACTACAAAAACGCGCATAACTTTTAGTTTGGGTGTCATATTTACACGGACCAATACTATCCCAAAGTGTTTATGGTTTGTTTTAGGATTTTATTTTATTTTATTTATTATTATTATTATTATTATTATTATTATTATTATTATTATTATTATTTTTGAGTCAGTTTATAAGTATTCTCATCGTTTTTTCAATTTCCTAGTACTATTTGAATTTGTCTACCAAATTAGGGTTTTGCTTTGATGCTTTAAATATTTGTTAGGAGTTTGAAAACCTTACAATCCTTTTCCTAATGTATGTTCAAGCAACACCCGTTCGTTTAAAAAAAAAAAATCCTTTATTATTATTCACGCTTTCATCCTACATCACAAAATGTAAGGGCAAAACGTCATTTTTTAGGGCCATTCCCTCCTGCCCAATATTGTATAGTTATAATTCGAATATTCATTCATCACCGCTCGCCGACCTTTCTAAGAAACCAACACAGACGTAGACCCCAGAGTGAAAGAAATAGTTGAATTAATACATTAAATTTGATAAACGCATTATTGGATTGACATTTTGCCTCTGGTACAATTGGTAACAAATCACTCGAGCGATTGAAAATCTTGCTCTTGTTAAAACTCAATATAAAAATTTTTTTTTTTTAAAAAATCAAAAAAAAAAAAAAAGGGGTTTTAAAAAAAAAAAAAAAAAAAAAAAAAAAAAAAAAAAAAACAAAGCTGTCGCTCGAGCTATTGTCCAACGAAAAGCTAGTGACGACCTTTCACTTGAGCGAAGGCTTGGCGAGAAGCTAGTGACATCTGTTGCTCAAGCAATGTGTTGGTGAGAATAATCGAAAATGCAGTGGTCCTACCTTCCTTGTTTTGAACTTAAACCCTAAACTACCAACAGTTTTTACACAATATTGTACATGACTCCTTGACTTTAACATTGTTTCAATTTGACCCCCTTTTTATCCAAAGAATTACCGATTACAATTAAACCCAACAATTTAAGCCTAGCTTCCTTACAAATATGATTTATCTACTTATTATAGTTGAAACTATAGAAGCAGATAGTCATAGTCAGATTTTTTAAGCCATAGAGACTAGAACCCGGGATTTAATCTTATGTTATTTTGATTTCAATTCTAAGAGAAATTTGTAGATACTGTTCCCAAACTACACTCCTTGTAGAACTAGTACTCTTGTTCAAAATATTTTGAATTTGAGGTCCCCCAAAATTTTATTTTTAGAACATATAGATCCTTCTGCACAGACGTTTTCTAAAATTTTGATAATTGCACACATTATCTACCCGTGGTCACACCAAAATGAAATGGCGTCTCTTTAATCAACTTTGTGAACCCAAAACCTAACATGCGGGGATAATGAAAGCTAGGAAAAAGCCAGAGTCACCACCAAAGCTAATGGTGATTTGTTACCTGTTGTACTGGAGGCAAAATGTCAGTCCAATAGTAAGGAAAAGGTAAGGAAACGAAGAGCAAAATTTTCAATTAAAAAAGAAATTGATTAGTAAATTCCACAACTGCAACTGAATAAAATTGCATGAATGTCTCTCCTTCCTTTTTATTATCGTCACAAGTGTCACTCGTTTGTATATTTGTGTTACACATCGGATCATTTTATAGTTTGCTTGTGGAAAAATAGCAAAACTATTAAATATTTCAAAATTTAAGCATGGACATAAACTTTAAAATGTGTAAAAGGAGGACAAGAAGGGGGGAACAATTACAATTATATAATGGCGTAGTTCATTGTTAGAGAATAAAAGCAAAAGATGTCAGAAAAAAATTAATTTATTGTCAACTAACAGAGACGGCGAGAAGTAATTGCACAATCACTAAATTAATAAAATAATTTGTATCTGCACGAAATCAAATTAGTTGGATTATATATAAGCAGTAACTCAGAAATTACCAAAATCCATGACTGATAATGGCTCTTCTTCAAGATCAGGATCACCAAAAGTATCTTCTGAACCAGGGTACCTCGTCACTGATTCCATGTCTTTCATAAATTGATCCACATCAAAATTCACATCTTTTATGTTTCTACTAGGAAAAATGAAGTAGGATTAATGTCCATACAACACAACTTGAATTCATTGAACAAAATCTTGAAATAGAATTCACTTAAAGATGGGAGAGCTTAAAAAATTCAAATATATTAACACCTTATCGTTAGTGATACAGCGTCAGCTATTAGAGAATTCACAATTATCACACAAGGCAAAAGATGTGAATTGCTAGAAGAGAGGGATCCGAAACTCCACAATGTTCCTCATGATGGCATTGATTTTATAAAGGTGATGCTCAAACAAGGATCACAGTGGATACATAGGCACCTCGAGATGAGAAAGGGCATAGTATAGTACCTTACGCTCAACTTGAGACTAAATAGTACAGGACATACAAAATTACTCGAGGTTCATAATGAATCTTCTTGCTGGACAAAAAGCTTCTTAAATTGTGTTGGGTTTTTGATACCCAATAAATCCCGGGCTATGATGTTAACGTGGGTTAATATTATTTCATAGGCATAGGCCGATGAATGAAATAAGTCCAACAACCAAGTCCATGAGCTACACCCGGCCCAATTGTATTCCTTATGGATGGCTTGAATCGTGGCCCGTTTACCCCTTTATTGGCCCAACTTAAAGCCTAACCCTAGAGTATATATTTGGCTATAACCCTAGCCACTTTGATATGATGATTGTGTGATTTTGAGAGAAGAAACAAGAGAATCCCGGCTGCCACCCTTTGTGTGAGAAAAAAGGTGTCCAGAAGTGTCCAGAACACTGGTATAACGTGTGCAATCGGTGATTCTTTCATAGTATACCTTTGTGGTGTCTTCTCTTAGCCTTTGTGGCGATAAATCGTCATCCTTTCTTGTCCTACGTGGGTAAGATTGAATAGCAACCAAGGTGAAACAATTGGTTGTGGTTTGGAGCCGATTGGATTGGTTGTTGGTAAAGAAAGGTACGTTGAACTAAGCCTGGAAAACCACCGTTTGAAGATCCTTTTGAGAGAGCTTCCGCAACAATTGGTATCAGAGCTTCAAGGTGAAGGTTTTGGCTCGTGAAATCTACCAGAAATCGTCCAGAAAATCGGCAGAAACGCAACAGAAATCAGATTGAAGAAGCTGTCCAAAAACTGTTAAAATCAGTCACTATTTTTCGCAAAAATGAAGTAGGATTAATGTCCATACAACACAACTTGAATTCATTGAACAAAATCTTGAAATAGAATTCACTTAAAGATGGGAGAGCTTAAAAAATTCAAATATATTAACACCTTATCGTTAGTGATACAGCGTCAGCTATTAGAGAATTCACAATTATCACACAAGGCAAAAGATGTGAATTGCTAGAAGAGAGGGATCTGAAACTCCACAATGTTCCTCATGATGGCATTGCTTTTATAAAGGTGATGCTCAAACAAGGATCACAGTGGATACATAGGCACCTCGAGATGAGAAAGGACATAGTATAGTACCTTACGCTCAACTTGAGACTAAATAGTACAGGACATACAAAATTACTTGAGGTTCATAATGAATCTTCTTGCTGGACAAAAAGCTTCTTAAATTGTGTTGGGTTTTTGATACCCAATAAATCCCGGGCTATGACGTTAACGTGGGTTAATATTATTTCATAGGCATAGGCCGATGAATGAAATAAGTTCAACAACCAAGTCCATGAGCTACACCCGGCCCAATTGTATTCCTTATGGATGACTTGAATCTTGGCCCGTTTACCCCTTTATTGGCCCAACTTAAAGCCTAACCCTAGAGTATATATTTGGCTATAACCCTAGCCACTTTGATATGATGATTGTGTGATTTTGAGAGAAGAAACAAGAGAATCCCGGCTGCCCCCCTTTGTGTGAGAAAAAAGGTGTCCAGAAGTGTCCAGAATACTGGTATAACGTGTGCAATCGGTGATTCTTTCGTAGTATACCTTTGTGGTGTCTTCTCTTAGCCTTTGTGGCGATAAATCGTCATCCTTTCTTGTCCTACGTGGGTAAGATTGAATAGCAACCAAGGTGAAACAATTGGTTGTGGTTTGGAGCCGATTGGATTGGTTGTTGGTAAAGAAAGGTACGTTGAACTAAGCCTGGAAAACCACCGTTTGAAGATCCTTTTGAGAGAGCTTCCGCAACAATTGGTATCAGAGCTTCAAGGTGAAGGTTTTGGCTCGTGAAATCTACCAGAAATCGTCCAGAAAATCGGCAGAAACGCAACAGAAATCAGATTGAAGAAGCTGTCCAAAAACTGTTAAAATCAGTCACTATTTTTCGCATTTTCTGATCAATCCAGAAGGAGTTACGAGAAACGGAGACCACTGGCGTGACGTGCAGGAGGAGGCGAATCCTGTAGGCCGGCACGTGTCAGGAAACGACGGCACGTGTGGCGGCGTGTCTGGTAGTTTGTTCCTCATATTATTTTTGATATTTTTCGTGTTGGAAGTTTTCTGTTTCAGGGTACGTAGTAGAATCTGGATAGTGTTGTTCTTCGGGCGTTCGGGACTCGATCTTGATTTTTTGGTTGCTGCAGTTTCCAGAGACTTTAGGATGAACGGTGATAATCCTAAAGTGGTGAATTCGCATGTCTCGATATTTACGGACCTTCAGACGTGGTCCGCTCGGTATCGTGTTCTTTACTTTTTATTATTGCAGTTAAAATTAATGTGTAGAGTAATTTATTTTTTGCACTAGAGGTCATCGTGTGGGATGACATTAGGTTTGGGGTTACCATGAAGGGGTAATCATTGCCTATTGCTAAACCTAGAAATTATTTGTTAATTATTTGCCTTAAATTTTTTGTGAACTTGCTGTCAATTTTTTCTACATTATTAGAATTGCATGTGGCTTTAGGAAAGTTTACTGGACTATTCTATGTGAATTATATTCATACTTTACTTGTGGTCATTATTTGGCACTGTTGGCAAATGTGGGTCTAAGGTAAATGCAAAAAATAACATATATTTTAACTGTGGTGAAATTTGGACATAGTTGAAAGAGATTGTTCTATGATGATAATAAAAGGAAAGATGAGGATAGAGACAAGGCGAATATGACTTTAGGGTCGAGTAGTGATCCTAGTGAGGTTTATTGAGAGAATAAACCTAGTTCTTGCATTGCATTTGTGTGTAATCCTTTCTGCATGTATGTGCTCACTTAATTCTGTTAGGATGTTGATTTTACACTTTCAGTATGTTTGATATGTGTAATTGCATGAATTAGAGTGATTTATTACTTTGTGTAATATGTTTACATACATAGTGGGTTAAGTTTTGTGGCATACTCTATTTACACTGTGAGTGGTGTGAGAGTGTGGTAGTGAGAAGAAAGTTGGGCAGCCATTCCTCTCCTTTATCTTTGTGAGCCTGTGTGGTTTGTGAGATTATGTGAGGCAGCCATGTTAGGGTTATGTTCTTCCTCTTTGTGAGCCTCCTTTGTGAGTGTTGTGAAGTAACCGACTCTTTCTTCGATTCTCTTTGACAATGCCACCTTCACTATTTTCTTTGTGAATTTTTTGGGAGCATTGGTTAGTGGATTAACCTTTGTGGTCACCGAAAGGTGTTGTTTTGCTATAATGAGTTTGAGATGCATTAGCAATGAGTTGAATGTCTTTTGGTGAGGTGGAGTATAGATACTTAGAGGTGCATTGGTGATATGCACGAGGGATGTAGAGTGTGACATTTGGATCACGAGTGGAGATGTGATCAAATGTCTAGGATCCTTTATCTGGAAAGAGACCCTGATCAGGTGGAGTGTGAGAGAAGTACTTCTATCACTTCTGTTAGGTGGAGACCCATTATCCATGTAAGTTGGGAGAAGTGATGTGGAGATAGAGGATTATCCCGTGGACTTAGGATCTATTGTGACTTACCAGTTAGACATGAGTTGAGTGATCTGTCTAGTGAGCTTAGTGGGCGATGAGAGCAGATATGTGTTCTTGAGGTGTGAGCAACATGGAATGGGATAGGATAAGTGTCGTGAGATCTTTTCTTAGGGTCATTTATGCATGTGTTGCATATGTGGTTGACCGTGGTTTGATTGACTTGGTATTAATCTATGGTTCTATGTGAACGTGTTTTTGAAAAGATCTGTGTGTGTTATCCTATAGTATATCGTCATCGCATGTATATTTGCTCTTGATTGTTTACTGTTAAATATTTGCTTCTACTTGTGTGTTTTTTGACCTTAGCCCCAGTGAGTACATGGAGCAGGTATGGTATGTGTTTCAAGTTGGAAACACGAGATAAGGTCTGTGATCCAATTTTATTGGCTACCTTGATTATGCAAGTGTTAACTGTGTGTTTTGATTGCTTGCAGATTAATTGGGCATCAAAGTGGAGATTTGTTGGGTTTTTGATACCCAATAAATCCCGGGCTATAATGTTAATGTGGGTTAATATTATTTCATAGGCATAGGCCGATGAATGAAATAAGTCCAACAACCAAGTCCATGAGCTACACCCGGCCCAATTGTATTCCTTATGGATGGCTTGAATCTTGGCCCGTTTACCCCTTTATTGGCCCAACTTAAAGCCTAACCCTAGAGTATATATATTTGGCTATAACCCTAGCCACTTTGATGTGATAATTGTGTGATTTTGAGAGAAGAAACAAGAGAATCCCGGTTGCCACCCTTTGTGTGAGAAAAAAGGTGTCCAGAAATGTCTAGAACGCTGGTATAACTGTGCAATCGGTGATTCTTTCATAGTATACCTTTGTGGTGTCTTCTCTTAGCCATTGTGGCGATAAATCATCATCCTTTCTTGTCCTACGTGGGTAAGATTGAATAGCAACCAAGGTGAAACAATTGGTTGTGGTTTAGAGCCGATTGGATTGGTTGTTGGTAGAGAAAGGTACGTTGGACTGAACCTGAAAAACCACCGTTTGAAGATCCTTTTGAGAGAGCTTCCGCAACAAATTGCTTAGCAAGGTATGCAATGAAGAATGGATAGAGAATCCGACAAAACAGCACACTAAATTAGAAAGGGCAATGACAAAGACATTCCACCTCAACATCAGTCAAAACATCAGCTCTCCAACATGAGTGCAATAAAATTATTCAGACTAATAATCTCTTTCAATCACTAAATTAAAATAATACCAAATTTGTCACATAGGTCAAGGATACACGATGTAGAAAAAAGTTGAAGAAACCTGGATGTTTATGAATATCTCAGAATTTCCGCATTGACTGTTAACCCTATGATGGTTCCTTCTACAAAGTGAAGCAATTCCTCACACTTCACCTGGTCAATGGATACTTCATTTGTCTACTATTTAACCTAGCCTTTTAACAATTTAATAAAATTGTTATCAATCAAATTAAAATAAGATACTATGCAAGTAAAGAGCAATTGGTTTTTAAACCATATATAAAAATTAAGAAGATGATAAAATGCCCCTTTGTAGTAAGTATCTACTCATGATCTCTCAATGTGTGCCATTTACATAAAATTGTGATTATTTATCTACCAATATGCACGTCTTTGAAAGACAATCATGTTTATTATCTAAAGACTTAAGTTCAAACATAAATGGACATCTTTATGAGTTAGATACCACATTGCTCATCTGGGTGGACTGTAATTTTTTCATAATCAATCCCACTAGTAACAAGAGTATCGTTTTATTTATAAGGTCCTTTTTTGTTAATCAGTACACCATCTGGCATTCCCAGATCTTCCCAGGAATTAAGGGTTCTCCTCAAAGCCTATGATAATTAAATTCTTGTATTTACTAAAAAATTTAAAGTAACAACTTCCAGACTCAAAAATATACATAAGATCATCAATGCAGAGGCGCTAACCATATGAATTGGGGTGCACCAGTCACCAATCACAATAGTGATATCCCATAAGGGGTGTCAAAAGGAATTGGAATAACAGCTATGTTATTAATAATAAACTTGCAAAAATCACCCGAACCCCTCTGAAAATTTAATGAAGGGAAGTAAAAAAAAGCTCCAAATCTGGTCCTTAACCTGAAATTCACAAGTCGAATTCCACTTTGGAGGGATAGGGGTATTTGTTCCTTGAACCCCATCTTGCCAGGAACTCTTCCCTTTTGTATGGTAGATCTAATTCACTCATCAAATAAGCAATCTTTATAATCACTTAAAAGTTACCAAAGTTATTAACATTTTAAAATCAGTTTCAAAATCTAAATTACTTCAAAAACCCTACCAATGCATAAGGAGATCTTTATCTAATTTGTTCCTCAAATAGATAACTACATAGTTGTTACTCGTTGCATTAATTGTGGGACCTGGAAACTTCCCATTTATAGCAATTATAGAGCAATGCAGTTCAAGAATCTTAGCCATTCAAGCCTAAAGTTCAAATCTTTAGTACACATTTCTTAGATAACAGTTAAAGATTCAAAATTTTTACAATATAAAGTAAATCAATCAATTTCAATTAAATTATAACCAGGCCCACAAGGGTGACATCTCTTCTTTCTACTTTTGGAATAAGGCAATTCCGTGAACTAGATTCCCTGAATGCTATTTGTTCAGAAAGAGTTGAATGGAAAGAAAAATATACCTGCTGCGGAATACCAAGAGGAGAGGCAGCAATATAGGAAAAATATAGGAAATTTTGGGCCTCTTAATGCCGTTCTTATGGCCAAGCAAATGGTTTGAGAAAATTAGATTTTGGTAGTACAAAAAGTAATTCAAAATTCATGTTCACTAAAATAATTTAAGAGTAAAGGCTTTATGGGGGAGAGTAGTGGAGTTCATGGAGGATATCGAAATCTTTGTCCTCTGCATCCGGGAAGCAGCTAACAAATGAAAGCATTCTCGAGAGGGCTTCCACTTTTAGTGTTTAGGCACACAACTAATGAAAAACTCTAGTGAAATTAAACAGAAAATCGTGGGAGAAAGAAATAGAAAAAAGAGAAGATTTGCACAGTGCAATTGATTGTCTTGGGAAATGGAGTAAAGAGGTATGGGAGGTAGCGTGGACAAATGGAGAGTGACTGAAAGAAGAGAAACCAATCCTTTGAAAATGTAGTGACAAGGTGTTAGAGAAAAGAGAAGGGAAAAAATTGGTAGGAAATATATGACATCAGCATTAGGTCAGAAATGACGCCTTATGAATAGTGGCAAGCAAGTTTTCGCTTTTAAGATTGCAGGGATATAGTGCAATCCATGTCAACAGAAAGCAACATATCAAGGCATAAATTCTGTGATTGACTCATTAATAGAAAGCAACATATCAGGGGCATAAATTATGTAATTGACTCATTAATCCAGGCTATAAATAGGAGAAGAGATTTATCTTACCATATGTAAGTTACCAGATATAGCTCCCTAAAATCACTCTATGTAATTAGCATGTATAGTTTAAGTTTTCTTGTATACTGGTTAATTTTGCCTACATAAATGAAAGACCTTCTCAGAAGAGAAGACAATTCGAACCATTTTAATAGTCCAAT
>NC_036249.1:16623363-16626186 GCF_002742605.1 Olea europaea var. sylvestris | reverse complement strand
AAATTGGAAAATCTGAAACATTGAATTCTTGTATGGATCTCGAGCCATGACCTTAGCATTGACTTGAGTTTCACAATCTTCAAATGAAGCACTCTCCTCTTCTTAGACTTAAGGATTGTTTTGTCAATATTAAAAAAAGGAAATATACACAAAGTTATAAATTTAAATACCAAGTAAAAAAAAATGATTGTTATACTGTTCAACGTAAAATGGATAATAAGTTTTTGCCAAAAAATAACTACTCAATAGTTTCACCTGACATAAAGTGTTGGTCTTTAATTCAAGGAACGAAATCTCGTCATGGGAAGATAGTAATCAATTAGAAGAAATAGATACACTACCAAAACAATAAAAAAATTATAAAAATAGATATATCTTAATTATTCAGAGTAGTACTAAATTAATGTGGGACTAATTAAGATCAACGATCAAACGATATGGGATTAATTAAGATCCACAATCAAACAATATGTGTCAATTACAGAATGCCAATGTTTTCTCAATTAATTCAAACATAAACATTAGCATATATAAAGGACAACAATTTGGAAATTCTTCAAATTGTTCTTAGCTCCTTGTGATTCGTAAGACTCTTTGTTTTACTTACACTTTATCCTTACATATGCCATATGGCTTTTTTATTTGTTTCTCATTAACGTAACACATATAGAGAATATATAAATAAATTTTTACATTGTAAATGCGAAGATATAGAATTTTAAAGTTTTCACAATTGATTATGAATTATTTCGACAATTTATGATAAATATATACACAATAGACATAATTTAAGAGATCTATATTATTATTCTTTTTCCTCATGACTCATGTGATTTATGTAGATTTTGTTAAATGAAAGGCAGTTTGGGAAACGACTCATCTATAATAAAAGGCAGTTGCTGAGCCCTGGCTGAGGGGTTTAAAGTGACAGTGGACCACCGTTTCAACTGTTTTGGGTTTGATCGAATCAAATTGAACTGAACTAGGGAATAACAGTGATTCTTGTTGGGGGTTTGACTGCCAAAAACCCAGCCTAATACAGCGCAGATTGAAACCACTTCTTAGTCCTTCCTATTTTATACTGAATTTAAAACTCTGGAGTTTAGGTTTATATTTATAGTATTTTCTTATTTTGGTTGCCAGATAGTGAAGAAGATAGGAGTGTCTATGCTTGTTTAGTTACTAATAGTTTTTAATCATTAGAGTTTATACTTTATCTGCTGTTTTATTTAAATTCAGACTTGAAACTACCCAAGTTACTCGAGGTTATTTATGGGTTCAGTTGAGTAATATTTTTTGTAATTATGCCATCTATATAAAGTCCCTTACATGAACAACACAATTAAAACCCCCCAAAAAGCCCCTTACATGAACTACACATGTAAGCTCCTCTAGCAAATTGTTAGGTCGATCATATCAAGGAGATTAAGGATAAAGACCATCTTGAGAGAGAAAGTAGAACCTAAAATCATTTTTTAGGAAAATGTTCAATAGTATGCATGTGGTATGTGCAAAACCAAATTAATTAATACTAAGACACAATATTAAGGAAAATGTAAAATCCATGTACAATCTTCCTAACGAGCTCAAATGATGCAGGAGGTTCCAAGTCAAGTGATGTCGAATTGTCAGATAGCATGTTGATGGCGCTAAGATACCATGAGTTGGTAGATCGGCATAAAAATGGCAAGTGATCATGATCTTTTCTTAGTTGGAACAATTTTGAACATGTTTTTTGTAATTTGGCCATAATTTTTGGCTACGATTCTCAGAATCGCAATTATGACCCCAATTTGAAAAACTCTTTTCGGCGTGCACATCCTGGTCTGTAGGCGTCAATTTCGAGCCAAAAGTCCGTTGTTTTTCCTTCCGAATTTTCATTTTTAGTTATTTTTTTTTTTTGCACTTATGATAATATTTCATTTGTTGTTTTCGAGATGATTATGAATTCGATTTGAGCTAAATTTTTGGCAAGATACTTCTTTTATTACATATTTTATTTTTCTATGTTTATTGGAATTTTGTTATTTTTGATAAAATTTCGATAATTTCTAATTTTCTCAGCTATATAACGTGGCTTGTGGGTTATTTTTCTTCATTCTACAGTTTAATAAAATTGGATTGAATTTAAGAGAATTCTCTCTATCTTTGGCATTTTCACGTGTTATTTCCTATGAATTATTTGTTGCAGATAATCTGCACGATAATCACTATCTTGCCTGACATCATCAAACCATCAAGCTATACTACATTCCAATGAGTATGCTAAATCTCCTTTTTCACTCTTAGTCGAGCCATTGCTCTTTTTTCCTTTTCTCAGTTCATAAGTTCAACTGCCTATCTAGTACACGCATATAAACTTGCATGAAATGCCAAAATCGAGTCGCTTGATCTAACATCTTAGGATCCTACTTATTACGGACAATAATAATAATCGTAATAGGACATACCAAACTCAACTACGAATTAGTCATACACCATTATTCATGTTCCAAGCGCGTACAATTTGTGCACAAGTTTTATCAATTAGTCACTTCAAAGCTTATTCGGTAAATCAAATGAAGCAGCCAAAATGGTTCATGTAGCAATCTCAAACTTATTTGACAATAAACCTTAGTCTGCCGCTGTTGTTCTGTCACTTCAAAGCTAATTGTAACTCACATCGGCTAAAACATGTATCGACAAGTAACATTGGTAATGGAAATCCAAGCAATGACCCACTCACCCTTAACCATCCAGGAATAGGCTAGATATCTTCTTAAATATAAGTTTTTCACCACCCGGAAGTGACTAGCATCTTTTCTCAATATAATTCAATTAAAT
>NC_036249.1:16620905-16623263 GCF_002742605.1 Olea europaea var. sylvestris | reverse complement strand
AAATAAGAAAATTGGTTTTATTGGTGAGATTTTAAAATAAAAAATTTGGTTAAACTTTAAAATCATCAAACCACATGCTCCACACTTCAAAATCGCTCGAGAAGCTAGGCATTGAGCAAAAAAATAATAATAATAAAAAATAAAAAATGGCTAAAGCTCAAGAATCACCAAATAAAACTATTGAAGTAGAACCTGCTAAGCAAACATGAAATTGTGCGAACTTCTTAACAGCAAGCAATGATGACGATCGATAAAGTTAATGCATTTAACTACAGTCGAACAACAATGTAATTGACGTATGTCACTTTAAAGTTAAAAACAAGGCCGAGTGCCAAGCTTGAATTCACGTAATGTTCAGGTCAGTAAACTATAAAATAGCAAAGCAAATATTCAATGGCTTATGCAATCGATTGCAATGTGGTTAGCTTCCACGAAGCATGTTAACCAAAAGAGGGGTCTACAACCAAAAAGCAAGTTGGCCACTTATACAATAGTTAAACATTTGTGTAGTCGATCATGAAAATAGGTAAATATAACTTTGGTCAGTGTGTGGACGATTGACAACCATTATGGGCAATCTTCAAAATTGGTTAATAGTCGACCAACCAGCCATCAATTAGAAAACATACTGGTCGTTCAACCGCCGCTGGTCGATCGGTTGAGGGCTTGTATATCGATGAGCAGGTAGACCACTATAATTACTGGTCGATTGACCAGTAAACAGCTTGGCTTTTAGTCATCGATCGGTCCATTCTTAAATTACTTAAAAGAATAAAGAATTTAAATCAGGACCAAAATTCAAAGTTTAAAGATGTATAACTAGGCAAATTGTAAGAAAAAATGACTTAAAAGAATCAAGAATCGAATTTGAGGACCAAAACGTAAAGTTTGAAAAATATATAACTAGGAGACTTCCAATTATAAAGCCAGGCGAGAAATCAAAGGTAGGGACCTTCAAACTTGGTTGGGCGAGTGCCTGGATTTTTCAAATCTGGGATCGTGGCCATTTTCCCTTTTCATTCCAAATTCTATATGGAAACCACTTTCTTGCACGATTTTTGACCTGATTTCACCTTTATAAATATAAAACATGGGCAAACAATATAAAACACCTTTCATATACATAATATACACCAATATTTCATCAATTCATACACCAAAGAAGAGACAAATTCATAGTTTTTGTGAGAATTGAAGGGGACTTGGAAGAATTCAACCAAGTGAAGATTCAAACTTGATTTTTGGCAAAGAAGAGAAGGCGCGAGTGGAGATTTATCAAGGAACCATCAAAGATATTCAAGATTTCAAGATCCATTTTCGTATTGTCAATTTATCAAAAATTCGGGTTACGTCTTTCCACTTAAATATGATTTCTTGTAATTTCAATATGTTAGGCTAGTTTATGTATTGCTAGATGAAATGAACCCTTGTTATGATATTTTTATTTTTAATTAATTATTTTGACTTTGACTTGTGGATGTTTATTATAGTTTTTATCATTCTTTTCAATTGCTTGATTACAAATTGAATAGTTAGTGGATTTTATTGTTATTGGGAGAGACAATAGGGTTTAAGCACAATATAATAAATATTATAATGTTCAATAGAGGATAGAGATATACATATATACTTTATATAATTTCAATAAGTGTTCTAACACTTGTTAATGTATTTATCATGTTTGTATCTTTCATCGAGATATAGAAAAGTCACACGGAGGAATAGATTTGATCACTATCAAGAGAGACTTTCAATTAAATTAGGAACATTAACCAACATGAATAATTTCAAATTGTCACTTTAATTGGTACATTAAAAATGGAATAACAAGAGGGATTCGACATCATAACAATGAATCTCACATATTTGATAAAAAAAAACTTTCATAATTCGCTTAGTTAATATAATTAGATCATTTAGTGTAAATATTCAAACCAATTTGACCATACAATTAAGTTTAAAATTAATTGGCACTAGATTAAGCACATAGTTTTCGTGAGTTTGTCATTCTATTCACTACTTTATTACTTGTTCACAATCTTGTTCACTTGCAGAAAATCAAGCGATCAAGTTTTGGTGCCGTTATCGGGGATTATTGTATTTAATTAGTTTTATGTAATTCTAAATTTCATTTTAATTTTTATTATTTATTTTGTTAGTTTCATTTGTTAGAAAAATATTATAGTGTTTTCTATTTTTCTTTTGTCAAGAATTTGTATGCAAAGTTCAAGGCACGGTGATTTTGATCAATTTGATCCAAAAATCAAACGAAAATTCAGGTTGCAGCGAAAAAGCAATTAGAAGTACCCCAAACACAGCAAGCAGAATCAATGGCAAAAAAATACAAAATAGGTACCC
>NC_036249.1:16612619-16620805 GCF_002742605.1 Olea europaea var. sylvestris | reverse complement strand
ACCAATTTTTCTTCTTGATTTGACCATGTACAAAGTCCAATATGAGGGAATGAATATAATCGTGCTCATATTAGAATGATACTTGATCTTTTTTCCTTAAAGACTCATGTTACTCATAAATCTCCAATTAAAAACATGAGAATTTATGAACTTTAGCATGCTTAGGTTTCCAAAGTTGTAATTTAGGGAGTATTTGATATCTAACTTACAATATTCATAATTGCTGAATAATCATCTTAACTTACTTAGAATTTATATAAAATACTTTTCAATATTTCCTTGATATTCCTCTGTATTGTTTAACGAAGCTTAAATCCATTTTTTTTTCTTTTTCCAACTATAGACAGTATTTTATACTGATACAATAAACTCTATGCATATATTACATATTGTTTGGAAAAGTTTTCTTGAGTATATGGTAAGGTCCACCTCTTAGAATTTAATATCTTGATTAAATCCAAAACATTAGACCACTAGTAAGTCGTCTACTTTCCATTCAGATTGAGGTTTAGTAGTGACACCTAAGAAAGAATCCTTGATATGTAAACCTTTCTCA
The DNA here is from genome assembly GCF_002742605.1 of Olea europaea var. sylvestris. Taxonomy (NCBI): domain Eukaryota; kingdom Viridiplantae; phylum Streptophyta; class Magnoliopsida; order Lamiales; family Oleaceae; genus Olea; species Olea europaea. The sequence continues at coordinate 16,620,249 of NC_036249.1, read as the reverse complement.
ACATCTTCTCTGCCTTCAATGTAGATATAAATTGGGAATGGAGTCACAACCCTTGTCTCAAAGAATCAGAATTATTCTTTCCCATATTTTGGACCATAACCTCCTTCTCGTGGCATAGAATGGTTTAGTAATTACTGCTTAACTAGTTCATACTCAATATCATATCTTAAGATGTATGAGTTTTCCTTTAATATTGTTCTCTCAATTTCTAACTGAACGTCTATGAAAATATCTATATGTAGATGACATGTTAATAATGGGCAATAGTCACGAAATGTTACTTAACACCAAAAAGATACTAATAAGGTATTTCGATATAAAAGATATGGGTCTGGAAGATGTAATCCTATGGATTAAAATCTTTAAAACGTAGGATGAATTTGCACTTTCAGAATCTCACTATATAGAGAAAGTACTTAAGAAGTTCGACGTGTTTGAGGAAAGTCTTGCGAGAACTTCTCTTGATCCGAGTATGCACTTAGTCAAAAATACAGGAGAAAGCGTATCATAACTAAGGTATTAACAAATAATTGGCAATCTTATGTATATTACAAACTGCATTTGATCGGATATTGCTTTTGCGGTGAATAAATTTAATAGAATTACAAGTAATCTAAGCCATGATCATTAGAAGGCTTTGACGAGGTCTTAAAGTACTTGAAGTATACCTTAACTTATGGATTACACTTCACAAAATATCCTACAGTACTAGAAGAATATTGTGATGCGAATTCAATATCCAATATGAAGGATTCCAAGTCCACTAGTGGTTATGTATTCACCATTGGTGAAGCTGCTGTATTATGGAAATCAACAAAATAAATGTGTATAGCTCGATTAACGATGGAATCTGAGTTTATTGCTTTCGACAAAGCTGGAAAAGAAGCAAAATGACTTCAAATTTTCTTAGAAGATGGTCCATGTTGGCCCAACGAGTACCTGTGATAAGTATACATTTTGATAGTCAATCGACAATTGGAAGGGCTCGAAGTAGCATGTATAATGGTAAGTCCAAACATATTTCATCGTAGACACAATACCATTAAGCAACTGATCTCAACTAGCGTTATCTCTATAGATTATGTGAAATCAAATTACAATATTGCAGATCCACTTACGAAAAGTTTGCCTAGAGATCAAGTACGTTGCCTATCGAGAGGAATGAGATCAAAGCCTACTACATAAGAGATTTTGCAAATGGTAACCTTATCTTGTTGACTAGAGATCCCAAAATCTTGGTTCAAAGGGACAACTAAGTTGTGAAAATTCTATAAAGCGCTTAGGAAATTAGAATTCCTAACTTATTCCTATAATACTAAAGTACTTTCTGCAGAGTGGATAGAGGTTAAGATTAACTTTTAATGATTCATATATCTTGATTAAGTCAAGTAGAGTAGAACAAAATACTCTTAATAAGAGGTTACCTATGTAAGTGTGAAGTTGGGCCACTTCGATGAGAATTGTTTAAAGCTTGAATTCTATAAACACTTATGAAACCAAGAAGGGTTCAAGGTCAAAATGAACCAAATCATGAAAACTAAGTACAGAATAAGGAAGATATTTGTGTGAGTACTGTTGTCTTGGCCTACACCAAAGGCAGAGTGGTTCAAAATCTATGGTTCACCAATTAGCTGATTAAATCCAATAGTATTTCACTAAGGTGGTTCAAGGCCATAAGCCACCATCCTTGATGCAGTATTTTTTCGCTCTCTCTCTACATTGCATCATATCATCGCATTTAAATATGCATATCCGAATTTCATTCATGAGGGGGATTGTTGGAATTGATTCAAAAATAACCAAAATTTGGTTTAGTGTAAAAATGGAAAATGAAAAGGTGTGACTTCGTGTCAACTTTGACCAAATGTTAGGACTTGATCCGATGGTCAAATTATAAAAGTAAATAAACCAACTTATTCTATTTGTCGAGTAGAACGTCGTGGTACATTTGGAATCTCGAAACCAATTTCGGATGAATGAAAAATTGTGGCCCAAAGTTGGAAGAAATGAATTCTTGCAACTTTTTGAAAAGATGCAGGTTTTGCCCAAGTGTTGCAACTTTTCGAAATGATGCATATTTTGACCCACACTACTTCATTTACACTCTTTCTACATCTATAAATAGGAGACCCTATGAATATGATTTTGAGTACATCAATTGCATTGAGCATTCATTCTCCTCTTGCAATTCTTTCTTTTCTATTTCTATAGTATTTTCATGTATTTCCTTTGTAGAGAAAAAATTCTGTCAAAAGTTCACTGGTTTCTTGTTGTTTAAAGTGCTACTACCACAAGTTGTGAATCCATTGTATTCTAAAAGACAAGTGTCATTCATTGTGAGCACCGTAGCGGGACAATTTGTCTTAAGAAAAGAGATAATGTCTCGCCTTAGATTATTCTCTAGTTTCTACTTCTTCTTAATTCTTATTTTTCTTAATTGTTTACCATATTTATATATACCGAAACTCCAACCAAATTGTTCTTCATTTAAATTGTGTTTTAATCACGTTCTTGCAAGTTAAAACTAGTCGAACAAATATACCAAAAATCAACTCTTACATAGCCCGTTTCCATAAGTCATCTCCAACACATGGTAGTGTGAAAGATTTCTATATATGTTCTCTTGGAGAGATTTGTTCCTTTTGAATGTTTTTCTTTGCTGTGACTTTTCTAATTTAATTTTTTGATAGCTTTCTGTTTATGCTGAACTATTGTCCACAAAGGTTAGTTGAAGCCTAGTGACTTGAAGTAATAATCCTACGCTGATCTTCGAAATGAAAGGTTTACTAGCTACATGGCCCTGGTAAATATATTTTCTCCATTCTCTGTTTTATTTCTCTGCTCACACACATTCAGAGCAGCATTGGATCAACCAATTTACTGAAGCAATGCTAGGTTGAGGTGCGACTTTTGAGGCATTGAAGCATGAATGATTTTTTAAATTCTTCCACACCCTTAATGCTATTTTACTTTGCTTGCCGGATTGGACTCTTTGGGTAATTTGGTAAGGAACTTCATTAAAAAGTAAATAATGCCTGCAGAAACTTGGTCTGCCTTGCTCTATGATCTTTTTGTAAGCATAAAAAAACCGTCTTAGCGGTAGAAATGAAATTTTGTTCGGTAAAGGTAGTCTGAGGTTCTCAATATGGTTGTTCTGGCACTCCCGAATTAGTTTTAGAAACATTTACTCGTGAATACGTATGCATTTTGTCATCAAAGACTAGACCATATTCTTATAAATAAACGTGCCCTAATGTTCTAAAACTAAGATAAATGGGTAAATAATTCTCATAAAGAGATATTACCAAAGAATTCATTTCTTGACAAAATTCAACTTAACCGAGATATCACCTCTAAGTTAAACTCATTATTGTTTTTCGTACAATATTACAGTATTATATCAAGTAAAAGCAGAAACAAGTTCCTACCTAGTTAAATTAGCATTAACACACCAAGCTACTCTCCTATAATATGATCCATATAAATTAGGGCTTATATTTTTATTTATGATTTTGGTTTTGAAACGTACATGGATAGGAGGTCTTATAAAACCAATCATTGGCTTGTTCGAGCTCTAATCATTCTTTTCTTACATATTACATATAGAACATGAAATAAACTGCTTTATTGCAACTGTACATAAGAGACCATTTCTATTGAATTCCTTGTGAATCTACTTGTGCAGTGGTGTTGATGTATGCACAACCCTTACTAGAGCGATTGAGATGCTATAAGGTTCTCTTCATCTTGGAGCAAATGACGTAATCCGCGTTTATAAAGTTGTTCTTACGATTTATTTTATTTTATTTTTATGAAGTCTCATTTTAGCATGCAAGAACACCACTTCAAGTTTCATTTGGCGACTTTACTTCCTGACCCATAATTTTGATCATTTTTTAGACCACTTGAGACTCAAATACCCACGAAAATTTGGGTTGCATTACAACACTTTCAATAGTGTCAATATATATCATTTTTCTTCTCCATATTTGTATTTATAACTTTGTGTATATTTCCTTTTTTTTTTTAAGTAAACCAAAAAAATAAAAAATAAAAAATAAAATTCATTGTCTAAGTAGAGAAGACTGACTGTTTCATTTGAAGATTGTGAAACTCAAGTCAACGCTAGGGTCATGACTTGAGATCCATATAAGAATTCGAAGTTTCAGATTTTCCAGTTTTGGAACAACTTTTGACACTAGATTTTGAGGCTCATTTCTTAGTCAATTGTATACAAATTTGGAGATTTGCTCACTTAGTACGCGACACCATTTTGGATGTAACATGTTGACAATCACAGAGATTGTCCTATTACCTCAATAAAGATTGCTCGGTAGGAATAAAAAGGCTTTTAGCTTTGCTTTTTCAACTTTTCAGTTCTAAACCCAAACGTTTTGCTTATTTTTAATTAGGTCTTACACTTAGTTACATCTTTCTTGATTAATTTCATTTTACTATATAGCTAATTTTTATTTATCCGTTCTTCAAGGGTTATTTATAAATTTACACTAACAAATTTGATGAGGTTCGTGTAGAAGAACAAGCAGTCGCATATTTGGAATGCTTGGATTGTTGGCGTTCGAGGAATTGAGCATAACTTTGCAAACGGTGTCCGTTTTGAACCCATAGTACTTTTCTGAAAGGTAGCGACCGTTTTGAATTGAACTCAATGCTTTGCCGTGATGTATGTGGGATTTTGGACGTTTGAGATCGTTTGTTGGGTTAAAACTGCATTTCATATTTATTAGTTTATCTTTTTAATATTTCTGATTTTTACGTTGTAGCCCAGCCCATTTAGGGGCCGCTGGCCCAATAGTTTACCTAATTCTTATCGTACTTAAACCCCCCAAAAACGTGTGTTTGTTTTCTTGGTTGTTGAAGAAATAAAGAGTTATTGTTTCTTGCATGAATCTGTGAGAGCAAATATTTGTTGGAGTTTGTAGATCAGATCTACATCAAAATTTAAGATGGTCCGCATAAATAAATCTTACTGGACGCATTATACTGTGATTAAGGTAATGACCTGAGGCATGAAAGTGTATACAATGATTCCTTTGATTATCAATAAAACATACTTTAACTCGAACATAGCTAGCATGCATGTATGGAATCAGACTTCAAATGCTATGCTGTAGTAGAAACCTTCTCCAAGTTGAGATTCACCACCTAGAAGTGGAGTATGACATTTTCCTTTGAAAAATATTTTATGTTGGGAAATATGGTTGAGCAGTTCCTAAGATAATTTATGTGGTTGGCTTAAAAGATATGGCATCAGGGTGGAAGTGACTAATTATAGACATATTCCAAATCTTATGGAGACTTGAAATTGATTTATTTGATGTTATATGATGTTTTTAATGACTGTACAAACAAAATGCTGAAACTGTCTAGTGGATCTCATCATACAGCTGGTTCGATCATGAACGGCCATCCTGGAATGTATGTTTTGAATTTTGGGGTGAAACCAATTAGATTGGATAGATTTCTGAGTTTTCGAGCCTCTGAAATTGGGAATCACTTTGATTGGATGACCATGGAGTTGGTTATGCGTTTTTAATTGAAAGATGAAACTGCTGGAAATGAAACTGTTTTGTGTACTTTGAGAATTTATTTGAAGGCCTTATTGGATGAATTAAATCATGAAATTTTAATATGTTTGAGATTAATAAATTATGAATTTACCATCTGAATTTTAGAAGTTATTATGATCATTTAGGGTGTTAAATGTTAACCTGAAACTGTATTGTTCAGGAAAAAAATTTGACGCACAGTGACTATATATGGGGTATTTTTATTAAAGAGAGGATGGATCAATAAGGATATGTATTGAATATAGGGCTTGGATCCATGTGACTGTTAAGAATAAATAGACGTTTACAAGGATAGAGAACTTATTTGATCAGTTGAAAGGTGTAAAGGTATTTTCAAAAATCATTTTGAGATCAAGTTATCGCCAGCTCAAAAATAAAGGACTGTGATATTACTGAGAAGTCATTTAGAATTCAATATAGCTTACCCAAAGTTTTTTTAATGTCCCTTAGCTTTAGGATAATATGATGGATTGTATTGGAAGGAATTAAAGGATAAGGACCTTTAAGAAGAAGAATATTAGAGGATTTATCTTAATTTCCTTCTATCTTGGGTATGAATAAGAGTTTTTCTAGTCTAAGAAATTATCAGTGAAGATAACGCAATACGAGAAAACTAGAGGTTTTCACATAGTTTGTTCCATATCTAGTGGACACAGAGAAACCATGGATTAAATTCTTAGTACGTGGGCTAAGGAGGAATTTATTGAAAGCAAGGACAATATTTAGGATTTTTATGCAGTGTGAAGGATTAGAAAGGACACTAATCATAGTAATCGAGCAGACCACATTTACTTGTTACCTAACACTACAAAAGGAGCGGCTTTAGAGATGGAAATTTCCATCCCTAACTTCTTAAATTCTGTAGCCAGCCTTTACCGACAAAATCATTCTGTAAAAAATCTTCGCCGCTAATTTAGCAACAAATTCCTTAGCTGTTGTTAAATAGCGACGAAAAAACCGTCGGTGTTCAATGAGGACTTATTCCATAGCTAATTAGCAACAACAATTTTTTTTTTTTTTATCTCAGATTACCTACGGATTAAATTCGTCTATGATTACGAACGGACTTCCGTTGTTCTTTCCATCGCTAATTTGAATTAAAATTTAAAAGAAAATTTGAATTATTATTTTAGTCATTCTTTTATTGAGAACATAATATATTAAAGTTTAAACTCAAAAGTAAATAAAATAAATTTCAATAAGATGTACCAAATAACTAAAGAAGAACATGAAATTGTAAGCATCTCCTACTCTAAGCTTCTTCTCTTTCAGCTTTGAGCTCCAACCTTATAATTCTTTCATTATGTTTTTCCTTCTCATAATCTTGCTCTGCAACATGCTTGAACAATTATAGGTAAGGGACAGGAACAGTAGTTACGTTCTAACTAAGCCTGGAAAAGAGATAAGCTTAGCCAAACATGCATTTAAGCTTCTTGAATTCAAACACATAATGACAATGAAAACAAATCCAAAGCAGTAGTAGTTGACTACAATTCTCTGCTGATGTTAGTTACCTACTCTTTGTGCTAAAGGAGATTATCTCCTGTTAAATAACATTAATGGCCAGAGCAGATGAGAATCATACAAAATTGAGAAACTTGAAGTTAAATACGGATGATTTGCTGAATGAAGAAATAATAGAGATATAATCGAGAAATATGGCTGCTCTCCGATATGAGTTAAGCAATAATTTTAGACAAAAGGAAATTGAATGACTGGCAAGAAGTGGCTTTATAAAGTTAATACATGCTATAGGATGGAAGGGGATTTCGTTCTTAAATGTTTGTATGAAGAACAAGTAAAGCCTTAACTAGAATCTACTAACATTAGAGATTAAAAAAAAAAAGACCTTGGTAATAAGTTCATATTTGTCATAACATGGAAATTATGTTGAGAGAGGTGAAATGCCTAAATCATTAATCATGGGAAATTAATAATGGGCTGCAAAGTAAGTACATTATGCTAACATGCTCTAAATCAAAAGTAAAAACTGCTATAATTAATAAACATCCATAAACCAAGTTCCAGATGTAAAAGAG
>NC_036249.1:16610151-16612586 GCF_002742605.1 Olea europaea var. sylvestris | reverse complement strand
CGGGGGGGGGGGGGGGGGGGGGGGGGATTGAAAATAGTCCTGAGGTAGTACACAGAAACATGGAAACATGATAATCCCGCTCAATGCATATACAAATAAAAGCATACCTAAGCTCAATAACCTCAAGTATAACGAGCATCAATGTAAAATGAATGAAAATATCATATAATGAGCATCAGAGTATAGACAATCAGAATAAGTACAAAAGTCCTACAATAATCCTGGAAATTCTTTCTTCTGGAACTTACTCAAAAATTCAAAATTAATTCCGGATTTTATGACTTCAGATATTGTGCATTATTTAAATGAAGCAGTTGTTTTCACCAACTACAAGCATTAAGCCCCAAACATCTGTAGACTTTAGAGACAGAAAAATCAACTATAGACCGAGGGTGAAGCTAAAAACATCTATGGCAGATAAAAGGTTAGGAGAAATATGTTTACCATCTCAATGCCATTTTTATGGGTGTTGTCAGGAAGGAAATAAATACATGATCTGGAAATTCAGAACTCTGGGGGAGTATCTCATGAGCTTCACAGGCTGCCAGCAAAATTTAATCCCTCGTGGAGGGTCCAGAAAGCAGTCCAGTCCTGGAGCTGTGAAAATACAAGACAAATATTAAGTGACCATAAGGATATAAACTGCTTCTCATTCCACAGCAGCATGAGTACCTCAACAAAGGCATTAACAACCATACCAGTAGTAGACCCACAGTGGGTCCTGGTGGGTCACTTGACCCACCAATTTAAAATTGATTTTTATTTATTTTATTTTATTATTATTATTATATTTTTTTTTGGGGGGTTCCTCAGAAATCAGATTTGAAGGCTTAAGAAATTATTTCTTTTTGATGATTTCTTTTGTATTTTCTTATGGAATGGAATTGGGATTTCCTTAAGTGCTCCAAATTATATCTTGTTTTAGCAATTTTATGGTAATGGAATCTTATTGTGATTCTTGTCTTTGTTCGAATTGAAATGCAGTTGATAATTTAACATTCAGAATTTGCTATAATTTTAGTATTTTTCACTTGAATTGATTGTTTTAATTAATTGTGATGGGAAAATAATTTAAATGTAAATATGCTTTTTTTCTTTTGATGATCACAATGTTAATGAAAAGATTATTCGAGATAAAAGTAATGAAAATGATGTTGGAGATAAAAAAAAGGTAAACAAACTTGGTGATGTTTGAGATAAATGTAAATTTGTATTCTTTGCAAGTTTGATTGTGCTCCACCAACTGAAAATGTCTACATCCGCCAGTAGAGGAGTCGAAAACTTATATTGAGACTGTTTTCAACCAGGAATTCAGATTAGTGATTGGCAAAGGGATGTACTGAGTATAATATATCAAAGAGCTAAATGACAACCAACGAAAAATGTACTGAAATAGAATCACCATGTTGTATAAACTGTCTTCGACCAAAAACCTCTTTGTTCTTAGTGGATCTGAATATCTGAAGTTTGGTAAAACTGATCAATATATGACATATTCAGAGATAAAATATGAATTGTGCAAAAATTTTACCTTGCTTGGTAACTTTTTCATTCTTGGCACAATCATGTCTAGGATTTTCCTCTTTCGAAAGATTGGGACCATCTAACTCAATCACAAATCCATAAGTAGAAGCATCAATCATTCCTGGCAAACAATTTAATTTTATTCCTCACTTTTGAAGTTTCACATAATCACTACCAAATAGGCCATTAATTTCAGTTCAAACTATGAATTTTATATAATTTAACAATTAATAAAAAATAAAATATTTGGTTGGGATAGATATCACTATAGAGAGGGTTTTCCATCCCCACTTATGTGGGAACGAGACAGATGGGAACTCTATATTTTATTTTTTAAGATTTTGTTTATTTTGTAAATTAAACTTTTAAATAATTTTTAATTAATTGGTATAGAATTTCTCCCACTCAATTTTATAGGAGTAAAGAAAATATCAAAAGAGTTAATTGAGGAATTTTTTGAAAAGGCTTAATTTGAATTTCTTCGTGAATTTTTTAAAAGGCTATTTTTTTAAAATTTTCATGAAAAGCAAATGGCAGAGGCGGAGATGGGAGATGGGAGGACTAGATATGGAAGAAAGAATGGGTTGAACGGTAAAATCGAATGGTATTGGGTTGGAATCTTCGATGGGATTGAGCTTCTTCAATTTGTATTTGAGCATTGTCAATGTGGGCTAGAGTGTTAAAAAAATGGGCATTTAGGTTGTGCCTGAACGTCGGGAACCGATTTTCATAGGCAAACCTATGAACCGAACCAACCCAACTTGCCTTCCTAACCCAAAACTCGAACCTACTTATAATATGTTTCATTTTTTACAACATTTAATAAACACTTCGAAAATTTTAACTTTCTACATTGTTTATATATATATATATATATATATATATATATATATATATATATATATATATAT
>NC_036249.1:16536046-16610123 GCF_002742605.1 Olea europaea var. sylvestris | reverse complement strand
ATATATATATATGTATGTATGTATGTATGTATGTATATTTATTTATTTATAAACACTTGCTCCAAGTTGTACTACACTCACTTCTGATATGTGAACAGTTGTTTTATCAATACATAGTCAAAGTCCCCTAGCTAACTCCAATTTTATCAACAAATCTTATATTAAAAACAAGAAATCGATTATTTGAATTTTTTAACCCAGTATACATATGCAAATTATTAATTCAAATGAAAAACATAATAGAAAAATAATCAAATGAATCCTACACATCTGGATTAATTTTTCATGAAGATATATATATTTCCTTTCTTCCTTAAAAGTCAAGAGCTATACATAAAAAACTTAAATTTTATTGTTATATGACAGCAATGAAGACAATAACCAAGAATCAGACCTTACACAAAATTTGTTCATTGTTATAGACGAGAACTGTGCAGCTAGTAAAAAGAGACCTTAGGATGGGTGGTGATGGTGGAGCCGTGGAGGATAGGTTTTAGAGAGAGAAAAAGAGAGATAGATGACTATTAGGGGTTACAAGAGTTTGAGTATAAGAATCGCTGGTATCGATGGAAGATGGTACGAACATCGCTGTATCGAGGATTCAAAGAAACAAGAGTGAGATAATGAGAGGCTGAGAGAAAAAATTCAAAGTCGCCTTCTCAATCGTCCATTTTCATAGATTAGCCGATGAATGTGTGATTTGGTGAGGATTCAGATATATTGGATTGGATTTTGGGTTTACTCTTAGGTTAGGCTAGTAGTAGTGGGCCAAAAAAAGAAAATCGAGCTGGGGTTTAGGATATCCTTTTACAACAGTTTCTAAATGTTACTAAAGAGAAAGCTTTTTGCAATGTTCTATAAATGTTACTAAAGAGAAAGCTTTTTGCAACGTTCTATAAATGTTGCGAGACAAAAAAGCGTTGCAGAAAACTATATATCTATGTATCCACAACGGTCAATGAATGATGTTATAGGACAAACTTTAAACAACATTCATTAAATGTTTCGAAAAATAAAACTTTTTGCAACACTAAATAAACGTTGCAAAAAGGCGACATTAGCAATATTCACTTTTAAAGTGTTGCCAAATCTTAATGATTTAATCGATGACAACATTCACTTATTAGAATGTTATAATAGACCCTTCTAGTAATATTTAATTAATGAATGTTGTATTTTGCACGTTACGAAAAGGCCTTTTTGTTTTAGTGATAGAGACTTGTCGCTCACCTGGCACTCAAGCGGCTGGGCTTTCACTTACTAGGGTTATCTACCCAGGCACGTTTTCGCATTTTGGACTCCAAGTCGTCTACAACTTGATTTCTAGGGTTTCATTTATAACATCTTTAGAGCTTTCAATCTTAATTGAGAATGTTGAGATATTGTTGTAAACACAATTTGTATTGTTCCCATAACAAACATACAACATCTCAAGAACTTTAAATATTAATTGAGAGTACTGAGATCTTGTTGTAAACATATTTACTATTGATTATAGTGGATTTTTCCTCCTCTGTCTGTAATTTCTTTTTGTATTGGGTTTTTACATAAAATCTTTGAATTCTTATTTTTGTTTTTATTTATTTCTTTATTGTCATAATCTTGCAATCAATTCATAACAAATGGTATCAGAGCGAGGTTGATTATTTCGCATGGAAACAATGAAATATAGTATTTCGTTATTAGATTGAAACACGAGATTTACTTTATGGCAAGTGAAGATGCTAGCAATTCTCACACAAATGGATTTGGATGAAATGTGGCTTGGCTTTGATAAAATGGCATCAATCTGGACACAGAATGAAAAGTAGCTTGCGGATCAAAAAGACCAATCCCAAATTCATCTACATCTATCAAATCAAATTCTTTAAGATGTTTTAAAGGAGATAAGTGCTACTGCACTGTGGCTAAAGCTGGAAAAACTTTATAAGATAAAGAGTTTGACCAACTCGTTACACTTAAAACAACGCTTATATTCTCATCGAAATTTTGAAGTTGCATCATTGGATGATCATAGGGACTTCAATTGGGCTTGTCAGATCGGGCCGCTGGTGACTCAGCCCCAAAAAAGCTCGAGCTGACTCGGGTCGAGCCCTATTTTAAGGTTTCAAGTCAAGCTCGAGCCTAACATGTTGCTTTTCAGCTCAGGCTCAGGCCTGAATTTAAAAAAATAGGGCAAAGGCAACTGGCGACTGCCTTATTTTAAGGTAACCATATAAAAAAATCGAGCTAGCTCGGCTCAGGCTTGGCTTAGCTCGCTAAAACCTGAGTTGAAACTCAGGTCGAGCTTTTTTTACCCGATCTTTTGCTCAGCTCCACTCGGCTCAGCTCTGCTCAGGTTCAAAAAAGCCCATTTGATTTTACTCGTGCTAAACTCGAGCCTTGAGTTTCGGCTCGCAAGCCGGCTTGACTTGTTGACATTCCTAGATTATCACTTAACTATGTTCAAATAAATCGTGACCGATTTGGAAAAATCGGAGGTTAAGTATGATGAGAACTTGGAGTTGATATTGTTATGTTTACTGCTGCCATCATATGTGACTTTTAGGGATACTATTTTCTATAGTCGGGATACTCTCATTGTGGAAGATGTCTATGATGTTTTACTGTCTAAAGATAAGATGAGGCATTTTGACGGAGGATCTAAGAGTCGGGATGAAGGTTTAGTTATTCATGGGATAAATCAAGATAGGAATTTTGGTAAGAATATGAGGAGCAGATCGAAATTCAGATATGTAGAGAAAGTATCATTGTTGGAAGAAGAATGGACATATCAAAGCTAATGTTGTGGAATATGAGCAAAGTAAACAGGAGCTTCTTGAGATTTCTGACATGGATTCTAAACTTTGTAAAGAATGGGTTCTTGACTTGTCATATACTTTTCATATGTCTCACTGAGGAATGGTTTACAACATACGCAAGAGTTTCAAGAGGTACAGTAATTATGGGAAACAAGTGCCTTGTAAAATTGTCAGAGTTGTTACAATCAAAATCAAAATGTTCGATAGTATTAATAGAACATTTACAAACGCCGGTACGCTACAAAGCTAAAACGAAATCTCATATCTATGAGTATACTTGACACAAAAGTTCATAAATTCACTAGTAAAGGTAGAGTTTTTAAGGAGAGTCGAGGCGCTCTTATTATCATGAAGGGATAGAAAAACTCTATATAGAAGTACATTTTACAGAGTCCCACAATTACAGGAGATGCAACAGTCAACTACAATAAATCAATCATATGGTTGATTATAATGTCGGAGGAGATGGATTATTGAATAAAAATAGTATTTGGAATTTGGTAAAACTACCTAAGCATAAAAAGGTTGTTCGCTATAAGCGGTGTTCAAAAAGAAGGAAGGGATATCAAAGATTGAAGATACTAGGAATAAGGCCAAATTGGTAGCAAAGAGCTATAGTCAAATTCTAGGTGTTGACTTCACACTTGTGTTCTCACCAATTGTAAAACGTAGTGCAATTCGAGCTTTACTTGGGATAGTGGCAAAGAATAATTTGGAATTTGAGTAGATGGATGTCAAGACAGTAGTCTTACATGAAAAATATGAAGAGAACATTTACTTGCATCAATCAGGGTTTTATAATTTCTGGAAAGGAAAACTACATGTACTTATTGAAGAAGTCCTTATATGGACTAAAGTTATCACCAAGATAGTGGTATAAAAGGTTTGATTCATTCATGACTGCTCATAATTTCATTAGAAATAATTATGATAGTTGTGTGTACTTTAGAAAGGAAGATGGTGGATCGATCATATATTTATTATTATATGCTGATAATATTCGCAGTGTAGCCAAGAATAAAACAGAGGTCGGAAAGGTAAAATCTCAATTCCATAAAGAGCTTGAGATGAAAGATTTGGATGCAACAAAGATAACTCTTGGTATGGAAATTTTGAGGAATAGAAAGGCTGGCAGATTGTACTTAAGTCAGAAGTGATACATTGAGAATGTGCTTCAAAGGTTCAATATGTTGAATGATAAAGTCCCTTGGCTAACCACTTCAAATTATCGTCTGGATTATGTCCTCAAATAGATGAAGACATTGATTGTATGTTTCGATTTTCTTTATTCCAGTGCAGTTGGTTCACTCATATATACTATGGTTTGTATAAGACCAGACTTGGAACATGCAGTTAGTGCAGTTATTGGGTACATGGCAAATCTTGGCAAAGAACATTGGAAAGTTGTGCAACGAATATTCAAATATTTGAAGGGCTCTACTAATGCTTGTTTGCATTTTAGTAGAAATACAGATGGATTCATTGAGTATATGGATTCAAATTATGTAGGGTATCTTGATAAGATGAGATCACTTACAAGGTATGAGTTTACCCTTAGAGGCTGTGCTATTAGTTGGAAAGCTACTTTCAAAATACAATTGCTTTGTCTACAAGAGAGGCAGAATAGACAGCCAAAGAATGTAAGGAAGATATGTGGTTGAGAAGATTTATTGGTGAAATCAATAAAGACTTGCAAATCTTTATAGTCTATTGTAATAGTCAAATTGCTATCTTTTTTACTAAGGATCATTTGTTCCATGAGAGGATTAAGCACATTGATACGATGTCTCGTGGTGATATTATAGTGAGCAAGGCTGATACCCAAGATAATCCTATAGACATGATGACAAAACCACTTTCCATTATTAAGTTAGAGCATTTGCTTGAACTTATTTGGTATTTGTCATTGATCTAGCCCATTAAGGCTTCTTTAGAAAAGGAAAAGTGGTGTTTACTCTGTAGATGTGTTTTTGAAATTCCTTGTATTGGAATTTGGTTTAAGGTGGAGATTTTTGGTAATGTGATCTAAATTCTCGTAGGCATTGGAGTCTCAATTGAAATTGTTTTGAAGAGATCAAAATTATGGACCAGGAAGTAAAGTCACAGTATTTTCACTAGTCTGCCATAGCTGGCCGCTCAGCGCACCAAAATATTTTCTACAAAGACTTGTCGCCTATTTGGCATTGGAGCGACAGGGCTTCTGCCCACAGTTGGTTGAGCAATAGGGTTATCCGACCTAGGCGTTTTCACATTTCAATGCGTTTTGGACTCCTATTCATGTACAACTTGATCTTTAGGGTTTTATTTATATAAGTCATGGCTCATATTGTTTCCATAATATACATGCAACTTATTGAGAATTTTAGATCTTAATTGAGAGTATTAAGATCTTGTTGTAAATATAATTACTATTAATTATAGCGGATTCTCCTACTCTGCCTATGATTATTTTTCGTCTTGGGTTTCCACATAAATCTTGGTGGTCTTATTTTTGCTCTTGTTTATTTCATTATTGCATAATCTTGCGATCAATTTGTAACAGAAAGTAAAACAAATAATAAGCATTTGCCTAAAAATTGCAGCTCAATAGTTTCACCAAAAAATACAGTGCTGGATTTTAATTCAAGGAAGGAAATCTCATCATTAGATGATCATATTATCGATTTACCACCCAATACTTCATTCTCATGTCTATCTATGTTATGCATTAACGTTATATTTATGGCTTAATTAATATAATAATTTATTCGTAACTAATGATGAATTTTTTTTATAGTGAAATGTGCCTTGAACACCTTGAACGTTCAATGTGACCATACATTTGAATTTAATATATTTATATTTTTAATAAGCCTAGATTTACTTAAATTATAAAATGTATTTCTTATGAGTTTTTTAACTTGTAAATATATACATGTTATTATATGCTTTTACTACAAGGAAAAAGGTATTTTGCAGCATACAAAAGACAACATTCACCAATTGCATGCTGCTAAAGGGGTCTATCGTAACATTCAACTAGCGTATGTTGCTATTGATTGACTAAATTGAGTTTTGACAACGTTTTTATAAGGAATGCTGCTAATACACCCTTTTGCAATGTTCGAAGTCCATTGTCGTTGAATTTCTTTTTACAACATGCAATGCATGTTGGTCTTAAAGCTTTAGAAATGTGCAGTACGCTTTATCGTTATTTAGTTTTAGCAACAGACAATGGGTGTTGCCATTAGATGCTTTAGCAATGTGCTTTTGAATATTGCCGTTAACCTTAAATATTTTTGGCCTAACCCTCGAAGGCCATTTTTTTTAGTTTAACTTTATGGCCTGCCCAACTCAACAAAGAATAAGGCCCAATAGTCGTTAGCCTAATCAACATATGCAACCCATACCCATTTCCATAGTCTGAGAGTCATAAAACATTTCACACAAATGGCCAACCCTATCTTCTAACTCTCATTCTCCCACCCGAGGTTTCCACCAATCGATTAGAGAAGTTTCAAGCTTGATTACTATTATCTCATACAACGTTTCGAAAAACGTAGAGCAGGGCCGTGTCCTGATTCGTATGCCACAAAAATTTAGGGACGATTGGACAAAAGAAGACCGAGGTTTACATGCACAAAATAATTCCAATAAATGGACCTGAAGGTCTCTATTCATTCGGCTCTCTAGTTCTCCCACTTGGAATCGCAGCCATAGCCTTGATGCAGGCGGTACGCTAGGGCAAAGCGCCCAGCTTGACACTTGATCTTTGGTAGACGGTAAGTATTCCTTTACTTCAATTAATTTTTAGGCAATGTAGTCTTCTAAGACATGTCAATTATAGTTTTCCCCTTCAATTGAGAAAATATTTTGAGTGATATTAGGGACAATGAAGGTAAAATTGCGATTTAAGGGGGTTAGATGAGAGTTAGTGTTTAACGTTATGAATTGTGAAAGACAAAATTTTAATTTTAATTTTTTTAAATTTAAAGGTTTTTAGATTGGCAGATTGTCAAATTATTGCATTGGCATGAATTATGTATTTACTATATTAGAGGTAAAAGATTAGTTTTGTGATATTTAACACTAATTTAGATGAGAGTTGACCTCATCAATTTATTGTTTGTACATCAATGTTATTTTCTTCCATTATAGAAATCCTTTGATTTTAGAGAATTTCTTGATTTTGAGCAACGGCTTGCCTGGTTTTTTGCTTTTATAGCCAAATAATAGATGCAAGGAGTACAAAGAGCTAAAATACCTTGCAATGCCAAACCTGTCTTTCTTGGTTGTTTGCTATTTTAGGTTGTAAATTCTTTATTGAAATATCTTGAAACCTTAAGGAGGAGAGAACAAACCCAGCGTCTAACCATTATCTTCAAGGCCTAGCCTCTAGCACAATGTAAACTTACCACAGGCAGTCGCAAATCGCCTCCTTGCACTGGTTGTGAGAAACTTTGATCGTCATATGCTCTACGAAAAATTATCAAATTTACTCATAAAAAGAAATAGCGTTTGTTCAAGCCATGTGGTTGGACATGGAAAATAGTAAAATTTAGGACAAAGAAACAATGCAAGGATTCAATAAAAACGTTTTCTAAGAAAGGCAACTAGGCAAGGCCATCTATAACACTTGCATCACATTTTACATAAACAGCCAGAATCTTAAATTGCAAGCTAAAAATTAATGCGTACAAAAAGCAATATGGTAAGTCCGACCACCTCAGCATAGCAGTTTTCTCTAAATTAAAGTCGATAGAGTTTCATGACTTGTCTAAGACTTGATTGATAAATTTTTTATGCTGTTTTGTGCTTTTACATTGGTTCTTATCATTTTTCTATGTTTTTTTCTTATCCAATCGATTTCAACATTTGTACCTATTGTTAGTATTTGTACCTATTGTTAGTCCTATAAATTGTCAGAAGGCTTTCAAAAATTACTTGGGTGAAAATAAAGATGTCTGGTAGGTATGATCTTTGATTGGCTATGAACATGGTTGGCTAAGCTCAATGTTTATTTATAGTAAACGAGTAATCTGCTTACTTTTTATAGTGAGATGAATCGTAAAGAATTGTTCAAAATAAGTAACTTTATTTACTTAAAGAAGTTACTTTTACTTATTTTTAAGCTTTGAATGTGTATTTCTATTGTTAAGTGTTTGATAGAATTATAACGGACAAAGCATGGCAACAATTATCAAAATTATTGTCTAAAATAAGATCTTGTGAATCTACTTACAAAGTTTAAACAATTTAACATAAAATGATCATAACATTTTACTTATAGGTTTTCTGAACAATATAGAGATGGAGCACGAAATTTTGTTGAACTAGCTCATGAAAATCTATGTTTAGAAATGATAGGATGCTCCTGTGTTAAGTGTAGAATCTAAAGCATCATCATCATGAAATAATGCATGAACAATTGGTTATTAAAAGAGTGGATCCTACGTACACTATTTTGGTATTTCATGGAAAATGACCATGATTAAATTCAGTCGATATGGAAATGCTTGAGTCACGTAGGATGCTTAAGTACTTCTATGTACAACATGATGTAGATTTTGAAAGCCTTCTTGATGAAAGAGATGGAGAGATTCAAAGTTTCGTTGACGATGTCGAAACACCTTTGTATCTTGATTGTATGGCATTTACGAAGATGTTAGCTTCGATTGCTATGCTTAAACATAAAGCTATACATGCTTACTTGAATGATTGTTGTCTGTATAGAAAGGAGCTTGAACATGCTGAATAGCTCAAGATGGAAGGTTAGCCAACAGACTAAGAAATTTTAAAAAAAAAATCCGAGCAAAATATAATAGCAAGACTTAAGAGGATGATTGGAATAGATGAGATGGTAACACAACTTAGATGGCACTCAAGTAATAAAAGTTTAGATGGTAAAATTAGGCATCCAGTTGATTCATTAAGTTGGGGAATGATAAATAGAAGATGGCCACATTTTAGATCAGATCCTCGAAATATTATATTAGGTCTTGCAACTGATGGATTTAATCCTTTCACAAATCTTAGTTCTAAATACAGTTATTGGCCAGTAATTTTAACTATATATAATTTGCCTCCCTCATTATGCATGTTGAAGGAAAGTTTGATATTGAGTTTATTGATCCTGAGACCAAAGTAGCTAGGTAATGACATAGATGTTTATTTGGCACCACTTGTAGACAACTTAATATTTTTATGGAGTGATGGGTTGAGATGTATGATGTAGTTATGTAATTTACATTCGAAAGTTATTTTGATGTGGACAACACATGACTTTCCAGCATATGAAAATATATCTGGATGGCCTGTAAAGGGAAAAATTGCATGCCCTTTTTATTGTGAAGATATATGTTCCCTATGGCTATCACATGGTGGAAGTTTGCTAGTACAGAAGATTTCTCGACTTGAGTCATCCATTTTGCATGAAAAAGAGTTGATTTAATAGACGTATTGAAAATGCCATTATGTCGAAGATAAAGAACGATGAGGACAATTTTAATAAAGTTAAAATTGCATATGATTGGAAAAAAGTGGTAAGCGAAAGAGGAAGAAGAATATAACTCAATCAAATGTAACGTGGAAGAAAAAGTCAATATTTTTCATGCTACCATATTGGAAGGTAACTCTAGTAATATTTCATTCTATTTTATTTAATACTTATAATGCCATGTAGTATATCATGACATGATTAATGTTTAAATTGGTTACTTCATTTGTATGTCTTAATTTTGATGTAATGCATATGGAAAAGAACACTTGCGAGACCATCATTAGTACACTTTTAGATGTGAAAGGAAAATCTAAAGATGGCATTAACTCTCGTGAGGACTTGGAAACGATGAACATTAGGTATTATTTACATCTTAAAAGAAAAGGAAATAAATTCTACTTACCTACTGCCCCCCACACTTTATCAAAAGCAAAGAAACAAATGTTTTCCAAAAGGCTTGCTAATGTGAAATTGCCCAATGGTTATGATTCTAATATTAAAAATTGCATTTCAATGGAAGAATGTAAGATAGTTGTACCGAGGACTCATAATTGTCATATTTTAATGCAATAACTACTACCAGTTGCATTAAGAGGACTTCTACCTAAAGGACCAAGGAAATCTATTTTTAAATTGTGTTCATTTTTTCAATGAAATATGTCAAGAAGTTGTAGATAGATATAATACTGAAAGTTTAGAAGAGGACGTTTCTAAAACTTTATGCATATTGGAAAGGTATTTTCCACCTTCCTTATGATATTATGGTTCATTTAACAATCCATATTAATAGAGAATGATATGATCCAAAATGCGGGAGCCACAAAGGCAAGTCTGAGCCGAGACCCGTTGACTGTCAAAGAAGGCCCCATGATGCGATTGAGAATGAAATGAGTTAAAGAGGATATAGGAATTCTCGTCAAAGCCATTATTGATGACACCATGTTCAGGATGCAAATTGGAGCAACTTTCATGTTGGGGTCAAGAGTCGAAGTGAATTGGATCAACGTAATACAAGCAACAAAAGACGGAGGCTAAAGTAACACTATGCAGTTGCATAGTTGCTCAAGGCATGCATACCGGTAGAGAATTTCAGGTCGTAATACAAGTGTTCTATGCGACCGCATTCAGTAACACTGTGCGGTCGCATAGTTAAAAATGAGGATGCGTTTTGTCCTTTTTTGCTAGATTGTTTACTTTGTTTAGAATTCTATTTTTTGGAAACTTTCATTACTAGGAGACTTTAATTCCCCCCCCCCCTTCTTTTGTTTATTTCTTTAGGAGACTAGTATAAATACTTTATATCTTTCATTGTATTAGGAACCTTTGGACATTTTGATAATTGAGAGATTATTGCTTTCTTCATTGTTCTTACAACTGGACAATAAACTAAACTTATCAAGAAAAAATTCTTGTGGTGTTCAACACTGGATTGTGGGTTTTTCAATTGTGTGAGCAAGGGGTTCACCGCATCGTTGTTATCTTTAGGTTTCTTGTTTCACTTTGTTGGGTTCAAATCCAAAACCGGGTTATTAATTAGCGTTCTTAGGTTCCGCATCAATCTAGTTGTGGGATTCATAATCACCACTACCACGGGGTTTGCATCGGTTGGCATCAGAGCTTTGGCTCCAATTTAATCAGGTTACATCTTTATTTTTCTTGTTGAGTCGTTAGTTTTCATTTTCCTAGTTTCCTTTTAGTATTCTTGAGTCGTTCTTTGTTCCTAGATCTATATTTTTGTTGGTAGTATAGTCTTGTTTTTGTTAAAAAAAAGTTATTGTTCATCCGTATTGTTCATGAAAAAATGTTACTGCTCACATAAAAAGAATAGTTTTATTGATTTACTACCAACATCCTACAATTTACAATTTGATTCACAAGTTTCAAAAGTTATCAAAATCACTTCCATTTTTTTGTTACAATTCCATTGTTAAACTAGTTTCATTGAGTCCACTCAAATTCCATTCCAATTTTCACAACTTCCTTGCAATTACATTCCTTGACCTACATTCGATCTTGAATCCCCAAGTTTGAATCCGATGAGTTCATTGTTGTTCTTGAAAGCACTTGGTGAAAGTATTGAGTGGTAAAAGGTAGAGTCGTGAGTTTCTTAAAGGGTAAAAGTCAATTGTGTGATTCCAAGTGAACTTTGGTGAGGCAGAAAATTGAGAAAATGTCCAACAAAGAAGGATCAAATTCCAGCTGAAACAATAATCAAATTAATACACAGGATGACATGATGAGGCGGCTTGAATGATTGTTGATGGATATGGTAGATAGGATAGATAGGTTGGATATTTCGGCTGTAAATCTCAGTAGAGGACAATGGGTGGATGTACATCATGCTACGAAATCGGGTAGGTGGGAGCCTAGAATGGAACTGGAAACATATGATCTTATCAGTGAATTGGATGAAGATGAATATGAAGAAGTAGAGATGGAAAGGATGAGGAATAGAGGTGGTAGGCTTGAACGGCGGGGTAAAAATAATCCTGGTGATGAGATAGGTGGCAATTTAGGTAATGTAAAGATGACGATTCCATAATTTAAAGGTAGAAGTGATCCCTAGGCATATTTGGAATGGGAGAAAAAGGTAGATTTAATCTTTGATTGCCATAACTAGTCAGAGAGTAAGAGGAGGAGATTGTGGTGTTGGAATTCACTGATTAGGCCATTACTTGGTGGGATCAAGTGGTTACTTTATGATGTCAGAATCGGGAGAGGCCTATCAGTACTTGGAATGAATTGAAGGTGGTGATGAGGAAGCGGTTTATGCCTGGTCATTATTATAGGGAGCTCTATCAAAAATTGCAAAGTTTTGTATCAGAGGTCGAAGAGTGTAGAAGATTATCATAAAGAGATGGAGATCTTGATGATTAGGGCAAATGTGGAGGAAGATAGGGATGCTACCATGGCTAGGTTCTTGAATGGGTTGACTAAGGAGATTGCTAATGTGGTGGAGTTGCAACATTATGTGGAGTTGGAAGATATGTTGCATGTAGCCATAAAGGTGGAAAGGCAGTTGAAGAGGAAGGGGACTGCGAGGCAGCCAGTGAATACTTCGTCTTCTAACGTAAATTGGAAGTCGAAGTGGGATAATAATAAGGGAAATGAAGTAGCAGCTAAAGGATGAAGTGATAGGCAAAAGGAAAAAGAGAAAATACTAGCAAAACCATACCAAAAATGGATACACAAAGGACATAAAATGCTTTTGATGTTTGGGGACGAGACACATCGCTTATCAGTGTCCTAACAAATGAGCATTGGTGTTGCGGGGTAACGGAGAGGTAGTGAGTGAGATTGAAGGGAAATATGATGACATGCCTACATTGGAAGATGTTAGTAAGGAGGATAAAGTGGAATTTGTCGTTGGGGAGCTGTTGGTCTTGAGTCGAGCACTTAACACACAAATCAAGGTGGATGATTCGGAGCAGCAGTCAAAAAACATATTCCACACTCGATGCCATGTCCATGATAAGGTATGTAGTTTGATTATTGATGGTGGAAGTTGCACAAATGTAGCTAGCACGACCTTAGTCAAGAAATTGGGATTAGCTTTATTAAGACACCCTAGGTCTAGATTACAGTAGTTGAATGAAAGTGGAAAAGTTAGGATGAATAAGCGAGTGTTAATTAATTTCTCGATTGGGAGTTATAGTGACAAGGTTGTATGTGATGTTGTGCCTATGCATACGAGTCATATCTATTTGGGGAGACCATGGCAATATGATAGGGAGGTTACACACGATGGGTATAGGAATCGATATAGCATTGTCAAAGATGGGAAGTCCATTATTCTTGCGCCATTAACACCGGCACAGGTGTATGAAACCAAATTAAATTGAAAAATGAGAAAAAAAGAAGAGCGAGAGAGTATGGAAAAAGGAGAGAGAACAATAGCCATTGAGTGTGAGAGAAAATGGTAAGGTGGCTGAGAGTGGAGAAAAGATAGAGAGGCCACATGAGAGGAAAGAGAAAGAGTCAGTTGAGAGAAGAGAAATACCGAAAGTGAATTTCTTTAGAAAGAAGAATGAGTTGAAAAAGGCTATGGTTGATAAAAGGCCAATGTTGTTGTTGGCACATAAAGAGTCACTCCTCAACTTTGAAGAGTCTAACACAGCCTTCCCTAGTTTGGTTAAGTATTTGTTGCAGGAATTCAAAGATGTGGTCCTGGAAGATGTGCCAAGTGGTTTGCCAGCAATTCGAGGTATCGAGCACCAGATTGACTTCATACCTAAAGATGTCATTCCATACCAATCGGCTGACCGAAACAATCCCGAGGAGACAAAAAAGCTTCAGAGGCAAGTAGAGGAGTTGATGAGCAAAGGCTATGTGAGGAAGAGCATAAGTTCATGTACTCTGCCTGTTCTGCTGGTGCCAAAGAAGGATGGGACTTGGAGAATATGTGTGGACTGCAAAGCTATCAACAACATAACAATAAAGTATTGTCACCCCATACCTAGGTTAGATGATATGCTAGATGAATTGCATGGTGCTTGCATTTTTAGTAAAACTAATCGTAAGAGCGGGTATCATCAATTTTGTATACAGGAGGGTGGTGAATGGAAAATGGCATTTAAAACTAAATATGGATTATATGAGTGGTTGGTTATGCCATTTGGTCTTACTAATGCACCTAGCACTTTCATACATTTGATGAATCATATTTTGCGTGCTTTCATTGGTAAATTTGTTGTAGTCTATTTTGATGACATTTTAATCTATAGCAAAGACCTAGATAAGCATTTGGAACATTGGAAATGCGTGCTTGTTGTGTTAAGAAAGAAACAACTATATGCTAATTTTAAGAAGTACACATTTTGCATGGATAAAGTTGTTTTCCTAGGATTTGTGGTTTGTGCTAATGGAGTAAAAGTGGAAGAAGATAAAAGCTATTAAAGACTGACCAAAACCTAAAAGCATAACTGAAATTAGGTGTTTCCACGGCACCATTAACTGAAATTGTTAAGAAAAGCGTAGGTTTTCACTGGGGTGAAGCACAAGAACATGTATTTAACACTATTAAGGACATTGTGAAAAGCACCTATTTTGGCATTACCTAACTTTGATAAAACATTCGAGATTGAATGTGATACATCAGGAATAAGTATTGGAGCAATGTCAATATAGGAACGGAGGCCTATTGCTTACTTTAGTGAGAAGTTGAGTGGAGTTGTGCTAAACTATCCAACATATGAAAAGGAGCTGTACTCACGTGTTCGAGCATTGGAGACTTGGTAGCATTACTTGTGGCCTAAGAAATTTGTGATACATATTGATTATGAGTCCCTAAAGCACTTGCGAGATCAAGGTAAGTTGAACAAGTGACATGCGAGGTAGATGGAATGATAAGTGTATTTTATACACTTATTTCATACTTAAAATAATGATATTTAAGGGTTCTTTCGACAAATTCTATCCTAAATTCTTGTATTTTACGTTTGATAGGTAAATTTTATGAAAAAAAAGAAATTGAAGGAAAGAGGCAAAAATGGGCGAAAAGTGGTAAAATTCAAGTACAAGGACTACATTGCATTAACTTAAAAGATTGGATGGCTTGAAGGGCAATATAACATTAATTGCTTTGAATTAGATTCCTTTAGAGTCAAATATTGCAGCTGTGAAAGAAAAAAAAAACGTAGGAGACAAGAATTGGAGGCCTAATAGGTTTGAGGGATACATATATATATATATATATATATATACGCGTAAAAACCTGTGAGGGAGGAATTCAATTGTGAAAGATAAAGAGAGGACCGGCAAAGGAGAGAAGACGAGAATTAATTGAGGGGGGCTGTTGCCATTAATATATTATATAACCACACGTGAAAGCTGGGAAGAAGAATTAATTGAGGCAGCCAATATTCTACCTTCTTACTCACACTTTGGTGCTGAAATTAATCTATATAAACACTGAAATTGGAGCCGGTTGAGGGAGTCAATAATTATGGCTGTTTGGGGGAGAGAAAGGTTGGTGGCTGCAATTACAAAAGAAACAGAGCAGAATTAAAGAAGCTACCGGCTGGGACTATACAAACAGAGAAGGCTGGAGTAAAATTGAAAATTCATCCACGTTCTGTCAATTAATCCAGGTGATGTCTTCCACTAATTTATCTTGTTTTTCTTT
Organism: Olea europaea var. sylvestris; assembly: GCF_002742605.1. NCBI lineage: Eukaryota > Viridiplantae > Streptophyta > Magnoliopsida > Lamiales > Oleaceae > Olea > Olea europaea. The sequence continues at coordinate 16,594,720 of NC_036249.1, read as the reverse complement.
CATTAATATGCGTAGTTAAATTTAGTTTAGGGCGAACAACGTAACTTATTTGGAGCCCTTTATTTCGTTGAATTAAGATTCTAGTGCTTTTATATTTTATGTGTTGATTTTAATGTTTTTCTTAATGCATTTAATTACTTAATCACTAATTAGATGATTTATGAACAATGATTGCATAGAGATACGGAGTTTAGACCACATGTTAAAATCCGATAAATTGATACAACGTGTAGAGATACCTATATTGATTGCTGCAGTCATGTGTGAATTCTTAGAACCATTGTTGCATTTAATTAAATTTAATTTGCATAGAGATATGAAATTGAACTAATTAAATAGGCTCGACGAGAACTCGAGAGGGATAAGTTGAATACCATAGAAGAATTTGACCGAACACTACTTTAGGTTGTATGAATCTTGATTTACAAAGTAAAGGTGACTATTAGGTGAAATTGTTCCGCCCTAACGTCATTTATTATTTGAATTCTCAATCATTTTCTGTTGCATCCATTCGTATTTTTTTTAAGTAGTTAGATTTAAAAATCACATTCATTCACTGTTTTCGTTTATTTTCGTCAAATAAAAGTTAGCAATAGTAAATTGAGTATTAAAGTATAGTTCTCGTGGAAACTATAATCCAGACTCAAAAGGTCCACTTTACTACTTGTTACGATCCGTACACTTGCAGGATAAAATCGACAACATGGAATTCATAGAGACATTTCCCTACTTCATCAGGTATAAACAAGATAATGAAAATGTGGTTGCGCATGCGTTGTCTCAAAGAAACTGTTTCTTAATTTTTTTTAAGTGCAAAGTTACTTGGCTTTGAGCATATAAAGAGCATGTATGTAAATACCTTGATTTCTCTAGCATCTATGATTCATTTAATAAGGGAGCTGTTGATAAGTTTTATAGGTATGATGGATATTTGTTTAGGGAAAATAAGTTGTGCACTCCTAATTTTTCTATGCATGAATTTTTTAAAGGGAAGCACATGGTGGAGGTCTAATGGATCACTTTGGGGTTCAAAAGACTTTAGAAATATTAGGGGAACATTTTTATTGGCCTAAAATGCGAAGTGATATAGAACGAATTTGTGAGAAATGTATAACTTGTAAAAGGGTTAAGTCTATGGTTTTATTCCATTGTTTGTCTACTCCTTTGCCTGTACCTAGTGAACTTGGGAGAATATATTAATGGATTTTGTGTTGGGTTTACCTAGGACAAAAGGGGTCGGGATTCAATCTTTGTAGTGGTCGATAGGTTTAATAAAATGGCACACTTTATACCATGTCACAAAATCGATGATGCCACTAATATTGCAGAATTTTCTTTAAGGAAATAGTATGTTTGCACGGGGTCCCTAAGAGCATAGTGTCTGATCGTGATGTTAAGTTTTTAAGTCATTTTTGGCATGTTTTGTGGAATAAATTAGGTACTAAATTGTTATTGTCTACAATTTGTTATGTACAAACCAATGGGCAGACTGAGGTAGTAAATAGGACCATGACTCAATTGCTTTATATTATGATATATAAAAACTAGAAAAATTGGGAAGAATGTCTACAATTTATTGAATTTGCTTACAATAGAGCTGTGCATTATACTATTTCATTTTCACCTTTTGAAATCGTTTATGGGTTTAATCCATTGTTCCTTTGGATTTGTTACCTTTGCCCGTAAATGAAGGAGGTAACATGGATGGTAAGAGAAAAACTGAGTTGGTAAAGTCACTCCACAAGAAGGCCAGGATGCAAATTGAAGAAAGGAGTAAGCTTATTGCATCAAAGGTAACAAAGGAAGAAAGCGCGTGACATTTGAACCAAGTGATTGGGTCTGGGTATATTTCAAAAAGAAGCGTTTCCAAAGTAGAGAAAGTCTAAGTTGTAGCCATGAGGAGATGGTACATTTCAAATCATTGAAAGATCAACGACAACGCATACAAAGTGGATCTTCCAAGTGAGTATAATGTTTCAACTACATTCAACATTGCTGATCTATCTTTTCTTAATTTAGGTGCAGATTCGAAAACGAATCCTTTTGAAGAGGAAGGAGATGATATGATCCAAGATGCGAGAGTCACAAAAGCAAGTCCGAGCCGAGACCCGTTGACTATCGAAGAAGCTCGATGACGTGATCGAGAACAAAACAAGTTAAAGATGTAATGGGATGCTCGTCAAAGTCATTATTGATGACACCATGTTCGGGACACAAATTGGAGCAACTTTCATGTTGGGGTCAAGAGCCAAAGTGAATTGGATCAACGTGATACAAGCAACAAAAGACAAAGGCCATAGTAACAACTATGCGGTCACATAGTTGCTTATGGCATGCGACCACTTGTATACTGGCAGAGAATTTCAGGTCGTAACACAAGTGTTCTATGCGACCGCATTCAGTAACACTATGCGATCGCATAGTTAAAAAATGAGGATGCATTTTTTCCTTTTTCGCGAGATTGTTTACTTTGTTTAGAATTCTATTTTTTGGAAACTTTCATTACTAGGGGACTTTAATTCCTTTTTTTTTTCTTTAGGAGACTAGTATAAATACTTTACATCTTTCATTGTATTAGGAACCTTTGGACATTTTGATAATTAAGAGATTATTGCTTTCTTCATTGTTCTTCCAATTGGACAATAAATCAAACTTATCAAGAAGGAATTCTTGTGGCGTTCAACACTGAATTTTGGGTTCTTCAGTTGTGTAAAGGGTCGGGTTCATCGCATTGTTGTTATCTTTGGGTTTCTTGTTTCACTTTGTCGGGTTTAAATCCAAAACCATTTATTAATTGGCATTCTTGGATTTTGCATCAATCTAGTTATGGGTTTCGTAATCACCGTTGCTACGGGGTTTGCATCAGAGAAGTTCATCTACATGGACAAGCCCAATATCATCGCACGTACCCATTTGAGAGGTAATATTCCTTTAAGTTATTCCCAAAAGTGAAATTTATTATCCATTTGGTTTTATATTTTATGAGATTTTTGGTAAATGTGTAGGTTTATGAAAGTGTTGGAAAGGTACGTTATGAATTGTGCACAACCTCTAGGGTGTATCGTTGAACGATACATTGTTGAAGAAAATGCGATGTTTTGTAGCAAGTACATAAACACAAACATCTGAAATAAGCTCTAAGCGTGCATGTAGGGTAGAATATGAGAGTAACTTCTTAGTTGTTGGGCGCACAATTTCTAAAGAAGAGCCAATTGTACTACCAGATGAGATGTTAAAAGTTACCCATTGCTATGTGTTGCTAAATAGTATAGAAGTGGCACTGTACTACGGTATGTTTGTGAAATAACTACGTTGTTAGATTTTAAGTTCTTTGACCATATTAATTTTTTTTATATCTTGTTTTTCAATTAGGATGCATATGTATGAATTCAAGAGTTCTGACAAATGACATGAAAGAAAAATGAATTTATTGCATAAGAACTCATTACTCTTTAGCTGCTTAGCTGGATGATAAGGTTGACATACATATAAGAAATTTATAGTGTTCAGTTATGTCGTTTATTCTTTTATTCCTAACATGTTTAAAATAAAAACATATTAAAGGACAAAAGTCAACTGTTACTGGACAATGTTTCCAATACTTTAAAGTGGCTTGCACGTGGTCCTAGATGCTAGAACAAGTCATATGTTTTGTGATAAATGGTTTTCAATTTCACATTAAAGATTCAGAAAAGTCTCAACAAAATAATAGCATTTTAGTCGGAGCAACATCATTTGTCGATTTAGTGCAAAAGATAATGTACATGTCGTTGGGAAGGTTCTTTATTATGGAGTTTTGCACAATGTTATATGCTTGATTACAATGCATTTCATATTCCAATATTCAAATGTGATTGGGCAAATACCACGAATGGAATAAAAAGGAAAGATGATTCACATTGGTTAATCTTAATGTGGGATACAGAAAATGCCAAAACGATCCTTTCATTTTGCATCGCAAGCAAAACAAGTGTTTTATTTTAGGGAGAATGAAATATCTAATTTGTATGTTGTTTTGCAAGCGTCACCAAGAGACTTTCACACGTTATATATGGAAGAAGATGCTTTTCATGGGTCAACTATTCCATTAGATATAACACAACTTGAAGTAAATCATAATGAGGATGAGAATTATGCAAGGATTGATGTCGAAGGCATGTTATGTGATACATATATTAATTAATTTGGTAAATATACTTATCAATTACACATGTTTTAAATTGATATTAGTAGATAAAGTGTTTTTGGAATAATAATTAATCTTTTGAAGTTTATTTATAATGATGAATTAGTTTGGTAAATCTTTCTCTTTTTGGTTGCAGATTTCTGTTCTCTCAAAAGTGATTTGTTCCGTACCAGTTGACAATAATATACTTTATATGATGGGCGAAGTTTTGGTCAGTGTTTTTTTATACTTCTTAAGATATTTGTTAATTTCTAGAATAATTATATTTACATTTGGTTTTCATGTTGCATTCTTTAAGTCAACTAAGCAAGCTTCGAAGAGTTCAAAACGTTGAAGTTGCAATTCGAGAGACCAGTAGAAGACTAAGAGTTTTGAGTGAACCAGAAAATACTGTATCAATTCCAATTGCTGATGAGAAAAACATGCCACCAACAACTATAGATGCTCTACAAAGAAAAAAAGTCAACCCAAGTGAAAACAATCCTGAAAATTGGAATAATAGGATGGAGCTTGAATTTAATGAATTCGGGCAAGTAGTTGTTAACTCTGATAAATTTGCTAGTATAGTTGGAGCCATGGTACAAGAACATGTGCATATTGTAATTAAGGATTGGTAGTTGGTAGGTGACAAGAAAAAATGGAACTTTGGACTTTTATACAAGTACATTTATAAATACGATAGATTTAATTTCTTTTATTATTTATTATATCATTTCGTTCCTAATGACATCATTTCTTATATTTGTGCACAAAATATAGCAAAGGTTCAATATGAGTAATTTCCACAAAAAAATTATATTTCAATATAAGGGAAAGTATTGGAAGACATAAATCAAGATTGAGAAAAGAAATCAGAATTCAAACAGCATCATCTGTGAATAGAAAATGTGTTATTTTCCTTCTTTGACCGAAGAATGTAAACTCTGAATAAACATGAAAAAAGTTTGTAGAAGATTCTCTTTCTACTGACTTTGAAGTAAGTTGTATTTTCGTATTGTTGTTCAATTTTTATTTTTATTTTTTGTTTTCCTAATATGAAAAAAGTGCTAAGTTTAACAAAATGAGAACCAATCAAAAGCTTCTATCGCGGAAATCCCTCAAAAAATCTTGATCCGAGCTCAATTTCATCAACCAAACGAACACTTGCTGATTTTTACTTGACCCACAACTCCCACTTGGTTGCTACAAGTCTTCACCCCACAAAGGAGACACTTGGTGGCTGGTTTGCAAGCCACAAACAAGAGAAATATAGTAGCAATTAGAATATCAAGGAAGAAGAACCAAGCCAGCCAAGAAACTCACGTTTTTTCTCTCTTTCTTACAAAACCGATACACTAGAAAATGGCTAGGGATGAGTATATATATAATGTGTTAGTTTAGGTCAACCAATGGGCCAAAGGATAATTGGGCCAACAATCAAAATAACCAAGATAGCATCCCAATGCAAAGTCACAACTTGGGCCATCCAAAAGGTGTAGGGCCACAAGCAACATTAACTCAATTAAGTTGCTTCAAATGGCCTCGAGTTGTTTCCTGGTTGAGTTATTACTAAGGTGTTGATACAACTTATCCAACATCGATTTAACATCATGGCCCGGATTTATTGGGTATCAAAACCAAACAAATCTTCACCTTAATACCCAATAAATTAAAAAAAAAAAAAAAAAAAAAAAATAACACAAAGTTAACACTTGCATAATTAAGGTAACCAATAAAATTGGATCATAGACCTTACCTCGTATTTCTAACCTGAAACACATATCATACCTACTTCATATACTAGCCAGGGCTAAGATAAAAAATACCCAAGTAGTAGCAGATATTCACAGTTTACAAACAAGAGCAAATAAATATGCGATAATGATATATTATAGGATAACACACATAGATCTTTTTAGAATCACATTCACACAGAATCATATATTAACACCAAGTTAATCAAACACATGGTCAAACACATATGTAACAAATACACAAATGACCCATGAAAAGATCTCACCTCACTTATCCTATCCCATTTCGTATTGCTCACACCTTGAGAACACAGATCTCCTCTCATCGCTCACTATGCTTACTAGACTGATTACTCGACTCATGACTAAGTGGTAAATCACAATAGATTCGAAGTTCTTAGGATAATCCTTTATCGCCACATCACTTCTCCCAACCTACATGGATAATGGGTCTCCACCTAACAGAAGTGATAGAAGTGTCTCTCTTACACTCCACTCATACAGAGTCTCTTCAGAGATAAAGGAGTCCAGCATTTAATCACCTCTCCACTCGTGATCTAAATATCACACTTTACATCTCCCATGCACCTTCAAGCATCTATACTCTATCTTACCAATGGACACTTAACATACTACTAATGCATCTCAACTCCATTATGGCAAATCAATACCTTTCGGCAACTAATGCATCTCAACCCCATTATGGCAAGTCAATGCCTTTCGGCAACCACAAAGGTTAGGGCTCAATTTAAATTGACCCACGAACCATAAGGTTACTCCAATCACCAGTGCTCAAAAAATTCACAAAAGAAAATGGTGAAGGTAGCACTCATGAAGAGAATAGAAGAAAGGGTTGCTTACTTCACTACACCCACAAAAGAGTCTCACAAAGGGAAAGAAGATAAATCTACATGGCTGTCTCACACAATCCAACAAATCACATAGGCTCACAAAGATAAATGATAAAACAATTTCCCATCTTTCTTCTCACTACCACACTCTCAAACCACTAACAGAGCAAACGGATTATGCTACAATATTCAACCCACTATGCATACAAACACATCACACAAACTAATAAGATTACTCAGATTCAAGCAATTACGTACATCAAACATATTGAATGTGTTGCATATCAACATGGCAATAAAATTAAATGATCACACACATACAGAAAGGATTACACACGTGCACATCCATTAACTAGGTTTACTCTCAATAAACCTTGCATAGGTCATCACTCGACCAATGATAACATTTGCCTCACCTCTCTCCTTATCTTTCCTTTTATTATCATTACTAAGTCAATCTATCTCACTATGTCCACATTTACAACAGTTCAAGCATATTTTATTTTTCACACTTGCCTTAGACCTATACATGTCATCAATACTAAATAATGACCACAAGTAAAGCATAAACATAATTCACATAGAATGATCAAATAAACTTTCCTAAGGTCACATGCATTTCTAACAGTGTAAAAAATTGGCAACAAATTCACAAAGAATTTAAGGTAAATAATTTCTAGGTCAGCAATAGGCAATGGTTAACCCTTCACGGTAGTATCAAACCTAATGTCACACCACATGATGACTTCTAATGCGAAAAATAAATAATTACCCTATACAATAGTTTTAACTGCAACAATAAAAGGTAAAGAGCACAATACCAGTGGACTATATCTGAAGGTCTGTAAATAACTAGAGATGCAAATTCACTGCTTTAGGATCGTCACCATTCGTCCTAAAGTCACCAGCAATCGTAGCAACACAAAACCACATTTGACACCCGAATGTCCAAGGGCAAAATCATCCAACTTTTACTACGTTGCTCAAAACTAAAATTCGACAACACCATAGGGTCCGTATCATGACTAGCAACATTCTGTCTTTTGGAATCATCGCTAAAACCCATTCACGTGCTTCCATGCACCTGTTGGAGTCTCACGCCTCGTCGCCAACAACCACACGCCCACCTCCAACTACGCCTCTACCTGTTGAGAGTACCAGTGGTATCCATTTTTCCATATGATAAGTGGTTTCACCAAAAAATGCCATTGCAGGTCCAGCCAAGTTTTGCAAAAACGAGACAATTTTCTGTCCAAATTTTTAGGCTCGATTTAAACCACTTGCAGCCGATTTTTACCCCCCCCCCCTCCAAAATCACAGATTTATCAATAACACAAGCTCTAATACCATTTTTCGTGGAACTCTCTCAAGAAATCTTGATTCAAGCTCAGTTTTATCAACCAAACGAACACCATCCAAGCTTTACTCCACCCACAACTCCCACTTGGTCACCACAAGTCTTCACCCTACAAAGAGACACTTGGTGATTTGTTTGCAAGCCACAAAGGAAGCAAAATAGAGTAGCAATTAGAACCTCAAGGAAGAAGAACCAAGCAGCCAAGAAACTAACCTGTTTTCTCTCTTTCTTACAAAACCAACACACTAAAAAATGGCTAGGGATAAGTGCATATATAATGGGTCAGTTTAGGTCAACCAATGGGCCAAAGGGTAATTGGGCCATTACTCCAAATAACCAATATATTATCCCAATGCAATGTTACAACTTGGCCCATCCAAAAGTATAGGGCCAAGAGCAACATTAACTCAATTAAGTTGCTTCAAATGGCCTCGAGTTATTTTCGAGTCGAGTTATCACTAAGGTGTCGATAAAATTTATCCAACATCAGTTTAACATAATCGTCCGAATTTATTGGGTATCAAAACCCAACAGCTTCTACATACTATCGATCGAAAGGTTTATCAACGTAAGGCTTAGGATGTTTGCACATACAAGCTATCGTTACTTGTTTGTACCCGTCTGTAACGATTTTCTTATTTATCTTCATTTCTTTTAGTTTATATCAAGTTTCTTGCTTATCTCCAATGCTAGTATATATAATTACCTGATTTGTGTTGCAAAAAAAAGTATCCAGACATAAAAGGGTCAAGAACTAGAGTGTGGACTCATGAACATCTTAGAAAGGATGGAAAAACTATAAATGAAGCGATTGCCGAAACTTTGGTATGGGTATTATATCAACGTTCCGTCAATAATAATTAAACTTATTATATGTATAAGTGCAGAAAAAGATAGAAGATTGTGCCTAATCTATTTTCGATACATCAGCAAAAGATTCCATTCGTGATGATGCTGTTGCTAATGTTCTAGGTCCTGAACATCATGGAAGAGTGAGGGGATTTGGATATGATGTTACACCATCAAAAGTCAACGGACAAATTCAGAGTAATTCTCGAGTGAGAGAACTTGAAAGCCAACTACAAACGTAGTCAGAAAGGGTGGGAGTACTAATAGAAAAAGTTGAAGCACTTAATCAAGTTATCTCAGGTCATATACTTTTTCATTTTATATAATATGATGACATAGTTTTACATAACTTAATACATAGAGTAACTTTTTAATTTTTTATTCTTTTACGGAATAAAAATAAGAATGTAGATGGCATGAGTTCACGTGCTTTTACTACTCAGGTTATGTATCTGTGCCACCCAAACAAGTTAAAAATGACTGGAGATGGACTGAATCGCAGTGCTAATTTAGTAGGTGGGCAGAGATGGTGAAGCAAGAGGTGGTGAACCATGGTCGAAGTGTAGCCAAAGCAGAGGCAAAACCTTTGGTTGAAGTGCGGCCGGAGAATTTGAACCGTTCAGTGGCGAGATAGTGCTGGAATTGCTGTCAGAGTAGCGACGTCACCTTCGATTGAAATGCGACCAGAGAAAGTGAGGCGATGACAGTGTGGATTTCGATTTAGGGAGAAATGGATTTTGTGGGTATATTCTGGGTATACGTTTTTTTGGGTATACATTTGGGAGATAAGGAAATTTGTAAGTGCATTTTTTGAAGTAGTCTCTTCTTTGGCTTTGGTTTTGTCTTTTTAATGCCATGTCATCCTTTTTTAACCTGTTTTTAACCCTGTCCGTGTAGTGCCATTGTTGATTTTTCTACCGAAAACTGTAGACTCGTCCTCACGCAACAGTGAAGGTGGAAACGTCCGAAGATATGCAGCTGGAGCATTTTGATTTCAATAGAACAGGGAAGTGTTTTGGTCTTTTACTCATTTAAGACAGCGATATCAGAGGAAAACTTTCTGCTGCTTATTTAAACACGTCTATTGCCTGATCTCATGTTGGATGACCTTAAAAATGTACTTATAATTAGATAAACAAGTTTTAAAATAGTTAATTTTTTTATTGATGAATTTGGAAATAAGCAAGTTAATTATTTTGAAATTAAGGTCAGAGTTTGATTAAAAATGTATCCTATTAAACTTGATAGTAACTTAGTTTTAAGCTTAGCCAAACATATTATATGATCTTTTTTAAGGGTTTATAGCTGTGTACTATCTAGCATGACGATATTTCTGTTAAAAAGAAAATTTGAATAATAAGAGGAGGTTGAATTAATTCCAGAGGTACTTGTACCCAATCTTGTCAGGATTCTACTTTACGTGCTGCAATTAGACTCGAGGTGTGTGACATGTTTTTAGTAAATATATTCCACCTTCTCTCATAACTGATTTATTTGATCACAGCACCCCGTTTGAGATACACGATCATAATTATGTTCTCAAGGCTATGAAATTTTACGAAAAACAAAGAGTTGACGATAGGGCTTGTTTCCCTACGAATGGAGAAACCTCGAGTATGGCCAATTTGTACCAACCTCAAGTGTCTCATCCATCGAGAGTAAACATATCGGGTATGCCTCCAACGTCGCCTCCCCTTCCTGGAATATTAAAGGCACGTGTTTAAGTACTAGCCATATTTTTCTAGCTTTAAGCTCAAGCATCTCAGAATTGTTGTATATCAATTGAAGAGATCTTTTTGTTTAATCATAGGAATAGAAGGCAGTAAGTTTTCTCTTTTTGCTTTGAGAACCATAGAATATGTTAATTTATACCACAAATTATATTGTTTTCTATAAATTTTGCCGTTAGGCATTTACAATTGTTGGGATTTTTCGTATTTATTATGGAGAAAATGCTGTTTAAATTATAAGAGACCTTATGTGATGCTTTGAATCTAATAGGGTTGTGGAATTTAGATCCTGTTTGACAACAATTAAAATGTGTTTTTTGGGGGAAATAAGTTTTGGAATAATGATTTTTTTGGAGAATGTTTGATTAAAAAGTAGGAAAATATTTTGGGTTTACTTGCAAGATATTTTATTGCGACAATGTGCGGTTGAAAATGTGTTTGGGGGAAAAAAAGAAAAAAAAAAGTGATTTGTTTTAATGGTTGTCAAATAGGGGCTTATTATATGAGTTAGATAGTTATAATTTAATTTCAATGGTAAGAACATGCAATAGTTCGAATGATTCATTAGATGATGCGCGTGCTAACGAAAGAGCTTCTGTAATTTCTCGAGTAAGGATTCATAAGTACCTTGTCTCAAAGGCGTAGGATTATGGGTTGGTTGGATTGTAATGAATTTACTCTGCTTAAATTATAATTTAATTTGGTCTATCCTACTCTTTATTTGTATGCTTTTTAGGATTCAACATTTACTGCATACTTATTATTCACTCACATCATGTAAGATTTTCTGCTGATAAGCACATAAAGCGCTACTGAATAAGCGCGTAGTACGAGCTAGTTAACATGGCAGTTGATGGTGGCAGAGGATAGCGACAGTCGGTCATTACAATAGTGAAATTCTTATTGGCAATTGTAAGATACAAACATGAATAATAATGAGGTTGATAGAAGTCGGAATTAAATAATTTACTGAGTACTTTATGAAAATATGTGAAACATCACACGGTCCCGTAACATGTGTCTCAGAAACACGAGGGGACTGCTCCATCGTAGATTCAGTTGTCCTACCTAATTTTAAGGTCCCAATAGCCAAACAAAAGTACACCTAGGCCATGGGTCGATGAAACTTTAAAAAAAATATTTATTTGTATTTAACTAACTTATTTTTAAGTGAGATAGTTTATTTTCTCTGAAAGTCGTTATGAACTTATTTCTAAAAAAATATATAAACTGTTTATTTTAAAACTTGAAATACTTATGTTTGTAACCTTAGCATAACATGCTCTTAACTAATCATAGGTCAATTATAAATTATACGAGCTTATGGAGAAGGCCAAACCTAAATTCATATTATTAAGAAATTATATTTATTACTGAGTAACTCATATATAGAGATGATAGGTTTAATTAAGAGTGACATTGGTTCAATCCTTTCGGTTCATGTCCAAATTTTCGGCTTGGCTCAATCCTTCGACTCATGGATCTAATGGGTCGAGTTAAGTTGCCCACGACCTCCTTTTTTTTTTAATAAAAGAGATTAACAAAATAAGACAAAGCGAGCAATTTTTATTTTTTTTTAAAAAAATAATAAAAAGAGCCCAAAAAACAAAAAGGAAAAAAAATTAGGAGATGGCTCACGAGCCCCAAACAAGCCAGCTCGTGAGCTCACAAGTCAAGCCCTCTCCACTCAAAAAATAAAAAATAAAAGGGAAGGTCGACTCGATCCATTGCTCGTCTCACAACCTGTTAGTAACTCCTAGATTTAATATGCCAACACGTATCTTCTCTATAGTCCATGTTGAATTATGATTAATTAGTCACTTAAAAACTTAACTGTACACATACTATCATCTATCGATATTTTCACTCTCCTTTTCTTTTAAATTTTCAAAATTGCATAGAAGGGCAAAGTTTAGCAATACAAAAAATCAAAGAATTTCGTGGAAAGTTTCAAGGTAAGTTTATGCTTTGTTTCTTAAGAACTTGTAACGGGTTCGAATAGTTCTTTCAAGAACAAAAACTACCAAAGAAACAAGAAGCGCTTTCTTCTAGTATTTGGAAAGCCCATGGTTTTGCAGGACAGGTGAAAATGAAATGACAACTGAGTTTCCTAATAGATAGGGAAAGACAGTGGCCCCTTCTTTTAGCCATTGAAGTTCTTGTAATATGGACAAAAAGAGTAGGATATGTCGTGGCCAAACTAAGAAAATGACTCTTGTTGGCCTCATGTGGAAAAGGGGCAACGTTGTAGAAACTTTATAAAGTGTATTTTTATCCCAAATTACAAGATATATTGATTACTATGTACAATTTTCATAAACTATCAAGTTCAAAGCTTGAACTTAAGATGTGTGTTTACTCCGATAAAATTGACATTGAAATGTGAGGAAACATAGAGGACTTTTGCTTCCCGAATCTTCAACCCAAGGAAGGAGTGTAGATTTTACTTTTACTCAAATTTAAAGATCGATAAAAAATCCCCAATGCTTCTACAAATTGCTCAAAAAAAAAAAATTCGAGCAAAATGATCAATATCTAAAAAAAATTCCTTCCTTGCGCTATTTAACAGGGACTCCGTCAAGCTCATGTCACAATGGGGAAAACGTTCATTGCATAAAAACCCGTTTGACATGCTAAGTCAACAAAATTTAATATATATATTTTTTGAAAATATAGATGTGACAAAAAGATACCTAGAACATCAGTGTATATTCATCAAATGTTAATGTTATGCAACTTAGATATTTGATTCCATAGAATGCGATCGAGATCTCGATCTATTCTTGATATTTTTTGGTTTTGAAATTAAAGGTAGCCAGTTGTGAACCAACATTTATTCATTTCTATTAAAAAAGTAAAAACAACAAAATAGTGAATAAGGAAGAGTTCAAAAATTGAAAAAGACAAGAATTTTAAAGTTGAAATTGCAATCTTTTTCAATCATGTTGAGAATTGGAAGAAAACTACTGTGTTAGCATTAACTGCGTCCACCAGATAATTTATGAGAGCTCTTAGCGGTATGGCTTTAATGACTGTGGGGGTTCTCTCTTCAATAGGTTTTGATTACAGATGTAAGGTGATGCACGTTTTGTGGGCCGACTCTTTTGGCGTATTGGTAAAATATAAAACCAACTCACATGAATAACATTTGTGGGAATACGTGCTCAAAGTATTAGAATTTCATTTTAATAAATATACATATATATTTCGAATGTTATTGAATATATAATATGATTTTTTATTTCTCTAAAATTTGCATTTGTATATTTTATATAAATTGTCTGGGATTGATGAGTGAAATAAAAATATGATAGATAGTATCGAAGAAATATTTTTTGTTGATCGAAATTAATTATCAATGGCCGAGGAATAAGAGGTTGGCACCCTTTTCTTTTAATATCGTAATAGTTGCTACTCTAACATTTGGGTACACATTTTGTATTGTCTATGACAAGAGGATTTCAAGAGTAGTGACACTATTACGGTTGATATTATTCCAAAATATATTGGACATGACGATTTTGGGTAAGAGTTTGATTATAATGCAATCGTGTTAGAGAAAATTAATTTTCAGTTTGACTGCTATATGGTTTATCTTAGTCTGTTGAGGATTAATAGTTTCGATTTGTGAATTTTAGGGTTTTTGATGTGTCAATGTGTGAGATCTAATTATTAGATAAAATACCTTGAATATGGCTTTGAAATGTACTAGCTGTTGGGACCAATTGACCAATAATGCAGGAATTGAGATTTAATGAATTCCACTTGTTGTAATTGAAGTATTGAACAAGATCATAAATAACCCAAAAACAAGATTAAAGTAAGTAAAAGAAGAACTGGTAGAAGGAATGATGTGTAATACCTTAATATTAAAAAAAAAAAAAGTCAAACAAAAAAAAGGAACTAAAAGCAAAAAAAAAAAAAAAAAATGAGGCGGTGGATTGATTTATATCAATCCACCCAAGTTAAAAACATATCCAATTACACACACAACACACATAACCCACACACAAATGAAACAAAACAGAGAAGAAACGAGAAAGTGAAAAAGAGAGGGAAAAGAAAGGAAAAAAAAAGGACAACAAAGGAGTATAGGAAGAAAAAAATAGAAAAAGTTCACCTATACTGTTAGAAAATAAGTGGTCTACATTATTAAACTTAAATTCCTCAATTTTGAAAGGTAAGTAAAAAGTTACTTATTATCAAGTTATGTTTTATTTTATAGTTGTTAAATTATTAGATTAACTTCAATTTTATTGAAGGGATTAAGTATAATAAATTATGAAATTGAGTAAGATGAAAGAAAAACTAGTTTTAGTGATTAAAGAGATTATAGAAAATTGCTCAAATGTGAAATAATTAAGCTTAGGTATCGCCTATTTAATTATTGAAATTATTTAAATAATTAATTGTTTATTTAAAAATTATATCGTATTTCAGGTGACGATACTGACATCAGAACAGCTTACCAATCAGGTTGATTTTGCGAACATTGTACTGTGAATGGAAAAAAATAAATATTTTTAAAGTATTTTTAAATTAAGTATATTGTTAAAGGATGTGCAATTTTATGCAATTATGTGTTCGAATTACATGGTTATTATGAAAATATCTTTTATTATGATACATGTGGGATTTCAAAGATTGTATACGTTACATTGTAACTTGGTATATGAGACATGTGATATTGAGATTTGTTTGGTATGTGAGATGTGATATTGAGATCGACCAGAAAAGTATCCATGATTATATACTTCTTCTAGTTCACAGAGAGGCCTTGGTCATGTTCTATCCTACACGAAGGGTCTTGACCGGACATTGGTCTTGATCGTGTACATATAGTTCACAGAGGAGCCTTGACCGTGTTCTAGAATTGATTACGAGATATCTTTGAGACCGACTTTCGTTCACGGAGGGGGCCAAAGGCTCGTGGCGAAAGTTCTTAGCCTGAGGGCTGGATTATATATTTCAGTCGGAGGGTACATTTTTGGTGGATTTTTCAGCACGTTTGATGTGATGAGATTATAGCATGATTATCGGCTGATGTTTATATCATAACTTTGAGATGATATTTTACGACCTTATATGAATATTTCACTTTTGGCTATAATTACATGACGGTATCTTGTGAATTATCAAATGATATAAATTTGATTTTCAATAGAAATGTAAAATTGAAAAAGTATAATTATTTTCGAACTTATCCACTCACTGAGCTATCAACTCATATATTTTCCCATGATTTTTCCTACAAGTAGCAATTGATTCTTTTTAGCTGGAAGAGCATAATGATTTCGAAATGAGGGCTACACGACATGTTGAATATTATAAATCACATTGATAAAGCACGAAGTAAATATTTTGGGCCCATCGCATTATATTTTACATAAGCATTTGATTTTGTTGCATTTTTTAAAATAACTCTTAGTTAGCCTTGGTGATAGATTTGACATCTAGTCACCATCTATCATCTGTGCATGTCATGTTTTGGGTCCACTAGGGTGATTCGGAACGGGTCGTGTCAAAGTGGTATCAAAGCATGGTTTCGAAAATTTTTATGGTTCATGCATGTTCAGTGGATATGATCACATGTCGTGGTGGTATAAATCACAGGCTCTCTAGCTCAAATGCATAGAACAAAAAATGATAGAAAAATATTTTTTAACAGATCCAGGAAAGACTAGTATGTAAGTATGGTAGTTGTAATGATATTATGGTTGGAAATGTTATTAGTTGTTGGGTTGGAACCATGGGTGTATGTAACCTAGTAAGATTTGAACAGATTTTAATTATTTTGCTGGGCATTCGAAGTTATAGATTTTACAATCAACGTGAAATTTTAATTATTTTGGAGCCAAATGGTCATTAGTGTCATCAAAATTTTGTGGTGATTTGTGGCGACTTATATGGGATGATAATAGAAATCATAATGGTGTAAATTTATGCTATATGATAAGAAATTGTGGAAGACAAGTGATAATTTGTTGATTGATAGATAACAATGTGTTATTGTGTATTTTAGGCATTAAGAAAATTAACGATAATTCCAATTATTTCGATTATTTATGAGTTGTTTGATTATAAGGAATGTGAGAATAATAGGGATGAACTTCGTAATGATTACCTATTATGAGGTGATTTGTTGCTTTAAAAATAGAATTAAATAGATACGTGCATTTAGGTATGTTTATGAGGGAAAAAAAATTAGAGAATGGTAGAATCGAAATTTGTTAAGATTGGAAAATTTACATGCAGTATATTAATGTGTGAAATGTTCATGTGATAAATATGAAGGTCATTATCTTGTGGTATTAAGGAAAATTGATATAATTAAATGTTTTAGGTCATACAATATGACGATAAATGTTAAAGTTACATGATCATAACATGATATGGTGAATAGCATGTAAATGAATATAATGGTTGTCCTATAGCAAAATAATGTGATGATAAATTGGGTTATTAAGTTAATTAATTTCGTTAAGGCCATTCGTTGGATTATTGTGTTATATTCCATACAATTTGGAAGTTTTGAGTTAAATTTTGAAGTTAAGATGAATTTATTGAAATTTTAGTGATGTAATTTTTGGGCTGTTTTCGATTGTATTTTTGAATATCATGAATAAATTATTCCACTCTTTCGGAGATCTATACATTATAGAACATATGGATGATATGTTGGATAGTTTAAAGTTTAAGACGATCATCATGTAAATTTTATCCAATTGTGGAACGATATCTTTAGGTTATAATCTTAATTGAAGGTCTTTGTGAAATATACAAGAAAGCTTATACATTGGTGATAGGCTGATGGCCTTTTCATGGTATAAGAGTAAAGAATTATCATGGATTAATTGTTATAATTGTTTCTTCATAGAAAGAAAGAGCATCAAAATTGTGTGGATTTAAGGATGTAAAAAAAAAAATGTTGCTATCAGATTAAATTTTGAGGAAACATTTACTCTTGTATCAAAAGTTGATGAGGATTTGATTTATTAGAATAAATCATGTTAAGGTTTAGAAAGTGTTCTAAATAAAAAGATAAATTATGGATTATGCAGTGGATTGTTGAAGAGGAGTGATTTAGAGTTGGTTATATTGGAGTTGAATTTAGGAATTGTGGTGTTATCACATCGGAGAAACATTGATACTTATCGATCAATATTTGTATTCTAGAAGGTTAGAAATTGAAGTTGTGTATATATTATCATTGAGTGATATAGAATTAAAGGAAAAGAACATCCTATTGAGCTATCTCAATGGTTGTTGGAGATAACTAGCATTTTAGAAAATCATGAATAGTTGATTATTTTCCGATATTGTCGATTTAGAATTGTAGTTATTTTCAAATATTTTTCATTTTGGGTTCCAAGTACACAAAATGGAGACAATAGTATTCGAATCATTGTTGACAAATCGATAAAGATTACAAAATTCTTTCCAAATGATATAGTTAGTTCGTTATATATAAAATTATATAGTGAAGTTCTGAGTATTTATCTTTGGCTTAGTTGGAGGAAATTACATAAATAAATTATATTATATTTGTACAGTTTCTTTTATTGAAATGCCAAAGAATATAAAGACAAGGTTTAAAGATATGCTATTTAACTTTTGGGTAGCTATTTAAATGAGATCGATATAATTATTTATCTTTCCTGAAGTGGCATATAAAAACTAGATACAAATAACTCCTTTTGAGAATATTTAAGGACTTATTTATTGGGATGAAAGTTGTTAAAGAAAGCTATCCAATCTTAATATATAACCATCGTTACGGAAAAAGGGATTTATTCAAGAACAATTCAAATCACGATGTAAGGTGCTGTTTGGAGAACCTCAAAAGTAGTATATTGACATACAAATTGGAAAGGTCGAGGAAGATGTAAGACATAAAAGAATGCACTACATATATCAAAATTGATGTGAGATTTAAAGTCTTATGGGCGAATCACACAATAGAAGAAAGCCAACAAAGGAAGGTGAAAATCAAATGCGTTCACAGTATCTCCAACTTTTTGGTACTTAGTCAATTGAATTTCGAGGACGAAATTCTTTTAAGGGGGTGAGTTTTGTAATACCTTAATATATATATATATATATATATATAAAAAAGAAACGAAAAGTCAAACAAAAAAATAGGAACTAAAAAAAAAATGAGGCACCACCCAAGTTAAAAACATATCCAATTACACACACAACACACATAACACACACACAAATGAAACAAAACAGAGAAGAAACGAGAAAGAGAAAAAGAGAGGGAAAAAAAAAGGAGAAGAGGAAGAAAAAAATAGAAAAAGTTCACCTATGCTGTTAGAAAATAAGCGATCTACATTATTAAACTTGAATTCCTCAATTTTGAAAGGTAAGTAAAAAGTTACTTATTATCAAGTTATGTTTGATTTTATAGTTGTTAGATTATTATATTAACTTCAATTTTATTGAAGGGGTTAAGTATAGTAAACTATGAAATTGAGTAAGATGAAGGAAAAACTAGTTTTAGTGATTAAAGAGATTATAGAAAATCGCTCAAACGTGAAATAATTAAGTTTGGGTATCGCCTATTTAATTATTGCAATTATTGAAATAATTAATTGTTTATTTAAAAATTATATTGTATTTCAGGCGACGATACTGACATCAGAACAGCTTACCAACCGGGTTGATTTTGCGAACATGGTACTGTGAGTGGAAAAATATAAATATTTTTAAAGTATTTATAAATTAAGTATATTGTTAAAGGATGTGCAATTTTATGCAATTATGTGTTCGAATTACATGGTTATTATGAAAATATCTTTTATTATGATACATGTGGGATTTCAAAGATTGCATACGTTACATTGTGACTTGGTATATGAGACATGTGATATTGAGATTTGTTTGGTATGTGAGATGTGATATTGAGATCGACCAGAAAAGTACCCATGATTATATACTTCTTCTAGTTCACAGAGGGGCCTTGGCCGTGTTCTATCCTACACGGAGGGTCTTGACCGGACATTGGTCTTGATCGTGTACATATAGTTCATAGAGGAGCCTTGGCCGTGTTCTAGAATTGATTACGAGATGTCTTTGAGACCGGCTTTCGTTCACGGAGGGGGCCAAAGGCCCGTGGCGAATGTTCTTAGCCTGAGGGGCGGATTATATATTTCAGTCAGAGGGTACATTTTTGGTGGATTTTTCAGCACGTTTGATGTGATGAGATTATAGCATGATTATCGGCTGATGTTTATATCATAATTTTGAGATGATATTTTACGACCTTATATGAATATTTCATTTTTCTATAATTACATGATGGTAGCTTGTGAATTATCAAATAATATAAATTTGATTTTCAATAGAAATGTAAAATTGAAAAAGTATAATTATTTTCGAACTTATCCACTCACTGAGCTATCAACTCATATATTTTCCCACAATTTTTCTACAGGTAGCAATTGATTCTTTTTAACTGGAAGAGCATAATGATTTCAGAATGAGGGCCACACGGCATGTTGAATATTATAAATCATATTGATAAAGCACGAAGTAAATATTTTGGGCCCATCGCATTATATTTTACATAAGCATTTGATTTTGTTGCATTTTTTGAAATAACTCTTAGTTAGCCTTGGTGATAGATTTGACATCTAGTCAGCATCTATCATCGGCGAACGTCACGTTTCGGGTCCACTAGGGTGATTCGGGATAGGTCGTGTCACGATGTTTTATTTTATTACTATGAAAGGAGAGCACAATACAGTAAATGGCTTCCATAAAATTGATAGAGGAGCCTTGTATTTATAGTATAAAATCTAGCCCTAAAAGAGTCCCAAAAAGGGTAGGAAACTTAATGCAATTTAGACTCCTATTTGAGTCATACTTCTAACAATCTCTACCTTGACTCAAATTTCGGTGCAACGAACGAAGCTCCAAAATTTCTCCACCTTGAGAAATAATCCGTCTGCATCAGAATGAACTGACCAATCTCCTCAACGCAATAACCAAACTCTCCACAATAACACGTTCCCCCGCCCGGCGTTCACAAGCGACACCCGAACCAAAACCCGGGTTCCCAAAATTTCTCTTGGAATTAACAATCATTGGACAGGGTCGAAGCACACCCTGTAGCACAAACCACACCAAATGCACAATCAGAAGGTCCCTTGCCAATGTTGTCACCTTCAATGATTTCTAAAGCATTACAGACATCTCCAAAATTGTACCTACGCTCCATGAGTCCATTGGCATTACAAGAACACAGTGTGCTCACTAAAATTGGTGGCAAAGCGGAATCACCAACACTCCCTTGAACAAAGTTCTTAATTGACCCAGAGCCAAACCCGAGAGGTACTGTACCAAATTGAATGTCCACCACGGTACTGAACTTGTCCAAATGTCTCTGAACTGGTTCTACGCTCCCTTGCAAGATGTACAATTGGGATTTTCTCTGTCCCTCCATTACAACCCGGACACCCCTTCGAACCTTCAAGACTCCACCTCCACCAGAAAATTTGTACCCTTTTTCATCCAAGGTACTCAGTGATATGAGATTCTTTGTCAAGTCTGGAACATGGCGAACCTGATCAAGTGTCCTCATTGTTCCATCCTGTAGCCTCAATTTGACTCGACCGATTCCTGCAACCCAACAAGATTGGTTGTTTCCCATGACAACTCCACCTTCCTTTACCGTCTCATATGTTTGAAACAAAACCCTATTGGGACACATATGATACGAACAAGTAGAATCCAGAATCCACTCCTCATGTTTGGATTCCCCATCAGATATAGCCAACATCACATCTCCATCATCACAAAAATTTTCAGCAATATTAGTCTCATTCGAATTACCTGATTGCCCCGCATGATTTGCATGTAAATCAACTTTACCCTGTAACTTGTCACAATCTTTCTTGATGTGTCCTTTCCCCTTGCAGTAATAACTATACACATTGTTGTACTTCACCTACGATCTATCCCTCCGTCGATCACCATGAGTAACAAGAGCATCCCCACTCCTAGATGCAGGATCTCCATCCAACAACTCCATCTTCTCTTTTGAGAACAGGGCGTCATATACTTCTTCAATGGATAACGTGTCACAACTATACAGAATAGTATCACGAAATGACGAAAAAGA
Source organism: Olea europaea var. sylvestris (assembly GCF_002742605.1). Classification (NCBI taxonomy): domain Eukaryota; kingdom Viridiplantae; phylum Streptophyta; class Magnoliopsida; order Lamiales; family Oleaceae; genus Olea; species Olea europaea. The sequence continues at coordinate 16,572,886 of NC_036249.1, read as the reverse complement.
ATTGGGTAGCGAACACAACAGGACTAAGGCTAGATCCTCTTCATCATATTTTACCTCCAACGTCTCCAAATCTACAACGATCTCCTTGAACACAGCAAGGTGGTCCTACAGTGACCCTCCTTCTGCCATGCGATGAGAATACAACCTCTGCTTTAGAGTCAGTTTGCTCATCAAACTCTTTGTCATGCACAACTGCTCCAGCTTGAGCCACAAAGCAGCCGCTGTCTTCTCCTTCAAAACATCTTGTAGCAAATTGTTGATAAATGAAGTTGGATTTGTGCTAAAGCCTTCTGATCCTTCTGTTGTTTCTCCTCCATAGACAAGTTTGCTGGCATCCTATCAAAACCCAGCAAAGCATCATCAAGATCCATCTGCGTCAACACGGCTCTCACCTTTACTTGCCACAGCGAAAATCTTGTATTGCGATCCAATAGCAAAATTTCATACTTCAACGAATTCATCTCTAAAAAATCTCAATCAAATCAGGAAGAACTTGCAACCTGCAACACCCAAAACTGAAAAGTACCGAACGTGCAGGGTCAAAATAGTCTAGAACCACAATTTTACCCAAAACTGAAATTGGACACCACCACAAGGTCCGTCTCGTCGTCCGAAGAAAACCGCCTGAAGACACCATCGTTGAAAAACTCCTCACGTGCCGCTACTCGCTCGTCGGAGTTACAACCGTCGACAACTGGTCGAGAAACGCGCCGACGACAAGTGATCCTTTCTGGACCATTTCTGCCTGCTGAGTCCACTGGTGGTGTTCGTTTCTCCAAACTCTTTTTGGTTTGACCAAAAAATGCAAAAACAGATTCGGCAGAAAATCAAAAAATTGGACAGATTCATTTTCTGATTTTCTGGTAATTTTCAAACGATTTTTCGATCAATTTCAGGCCAAAAATCCATCAATAACCCCGCTCTGATACCACTTGTTGGGACCGATTGACCAATAATGTAGGAATTGAGATTTAATGAATTTCACTTGTTGTAATTGAAGTATTGAACAAGATCACAAATAACCCACGAACAAGATTAAAGTAAGTAAAAGAAGAACTGGCAGAAGGAACGATGTTTTATTTTATTACTATGAAAGGAGAGCACAATACAGTAAAATACTTCCATAAAACTGACAGAGGAGCCTTGTATTTATAGTATAAAATCTAGCCCTAAAAGAGTCACAAAAAATGTAAGAAATATAATGCAACTTAGACTCCTATTTGAGTCACACTTCTAACACTAGCTTGCCCACGGATAGAAATAGGTAGTTAAAGATAGTACTTCATTGTCTAAGGTTGTACTAGGCTGCCGTTAATTACATTTTGGTAAATAGGTCATCCAATGGAAAACATTCTAATAACAAAGAATATTTGGTTGGGTAAAGAAAAGGTCGATGGTATAATGGTTATACAAAAAAATGGATTCTCAATAAATAATTTTCTAAACGAAGGTTGTAAAATTCCTCTTTTCATCTTTCAAACCGATTAGAAATTCTTTTGATCTTAAAAGCAGTATAGCAACTTGCTTAGAGAGAGAGAGAGAGAGAGAGAGATCAATGCTCATTCTTCGATGTTTCTTTCAAATTACAAAAGGTAATGGCTTTCATGTGAAGGAGGTGGAGCCCGATACTCTTAAGAGTTGTTTAAAATCTATGTCCTATCTCATTGATGGCATCAAATGCTAGTATTTTAAAAGATATCTGTTAGTTTGTGTTGTCACATACTCCGTTTGGTGAGCAAGATGGCTCTCCAAATACCTAACTTGTTAAATGCCATTACTACCTAAATTCTCCACTGAGTAACACTGATAAACGATGGATAGGACATAGCACTTCTTCAATGATCGACGACAGTCATACAAGTAATCCATATTTCAGAGCTGAACCTAAAATTTGTCCTTGGCTTTGCGGATGACGCCGAAGGCTTCAGAGTCGTCTACTGAGTCGGGAATGTTCAACGACTTCCAGATTACTTTGCTCGAAGTTCGAAGAAATGGATTACATGACTTCTCCTTTCTTAGTGAAGTAGGGATCTACAAAACATCAATGACATTTACATTATTAAGAAGAAAACTAGGGATCTAATTATTCGATGGGTTTTGCCTTGACTGTGGCTTATGATTTTCTTATCTTTTCTGGTCAAATCTGCTAATTCATCATATGTTTTGGATGCTTGATTGAGAAAATCTCTCCAAAAAGGAGTACTCCTATCTAAATCGAACTCAAAGCCTTGCATTCGGTGGAATATTTTCCACATCCACCAATGTCAAAGATAGCTTTTCAAAGGCTCATATGGGCCTTGACTTATATCATAGATCTTCCTTGCTGAGGTCAAACCGATGTGTTCACAGTGACATATTGATGAATTGGTTTCTAAACTTTGCAAGTTCATTGTATCTGATTGTTTCAAATCCTTGCTTGGAGAATAAATCTCCTATAAGTGTCTTCATCAATAACTTGCTACATATTGAAAACATCTCCAACAAGCATATCTTTGTCATTCATGTAGTAATTAATAGTTTCAATTTATTTTACTACTCTTTACTTCCCTCCATTCTCTATGAATGAATCCAATAAAAACTAGCAAATTAGCTATAAAAAAAAGAATTAACTAAATAACTTAATTCCTCGTCAATGGTGCTAAAAATTTGTTGTTGACATTATTATCCCACACGTGCATGGATCATAACAAGTAATAAAGTGGACATAAGTCCAAATATCGATCGTAGGAGGAATACATAATTTTTTTAGTTTCCAATTAATGTGTCCCTAATCAAATATAAGCACGCAATTAAGATAGGAGATGTGGATGATGTTAACAAACTATAACTGATCTAAATATTTAACTAAGTTATCTAAGTAGTAGGAATCATTTATAAAACTGTTAATTGATAAGCATTAGGACCATGTATCCTCTACATTCATCCATTTTTCTATTAATTTCACAAGTTAACAACATTTATTTGGATATTCAGATCAATATTCCTAATTTAACTAATGTGCTCTCCCATACAGAATATATCTATCATTATATATGACTGGATAATATCTCTAACCTAAATGCGAATGCACAAAAATACATTAAATCATAAGAATGTCCACTTGGACCATGTAAGGCATAAGAAATTGCACCTAATATCTATAGAATGGTACAAAAATTATTGTTAGATTTTAATTTATTGGCTATATTTAGACAAAAATATAGTTGTAAAGGAGTTTTAAAAGTCAAAGAGTCATTTAGGAGGTTGTATAGATGAACCATGAGTCTTTGGGTTTGTTTGTGTCACAAAGAGAAAAAGTTATCAAAATTGTGCTAGCCTACCACCAAAATGATGCTTCAACACTCAAAACAGTGAAGCTACTGCCCACCTGTTGCTAGACTGTTACTTACTTGACACTCACCTGGCACTCAAGCGATGACATTATTCGAGAAATTTTAGTTCATGATTTTCAAGAGTTCTATCTATCCTATACTATCCAAGTACCTCTATCTTTGAAGGACCTATATTGACCAATAAATCCTCTTGATTCAACTAAACAAACAAAACATCAAATCCATCATATTAAAACACTAAAATCACCCATTTCCATACAATTTTATCAGAGTCCTAATGATCGAGAAAGGTGACTGGAGTTTTGGTTAGAGAATAACGAATTCGTTCTTTGTGATCCACAGGAAAGAGACAATTCTAGAATGCAAGAGTTGGCGCAAGAGTTGGCAGTTAAGGAGTGCCTTGGTCATTACAATTAAGAGGTCAAATAGTACTAGAGTTACTCTAGTCTAGACCTTATTGTAAGTCAATTCGTTTATAGTGGATTCTTACAGGCTTGGGCCTAGGTTTTTTTTTTTTTTTATCTCACGAGGGATTTTCTCCGTGCCTTAGTATTTTGATGTAAACAATTATACTTACTGAAAAAAAAGAATGAGAGCTTTCCTAAAATATATGGAGAAGAGAATTTAGGTATGTATAGAAAAGGGATGGACCATCCCAACTATATCTGTTATAGGTATTACCTTTAGTGAGGTTGCCAGTTGGTCTAAAATTAGTTGTGTCCTCTGAAGAGTTTAGAAGAGTTTCTATGTGTGAAACTTGAAAAAAATATGGGATATTTTAAAAATCACACATCAGGAAACAAAGACTATTAAGAACTCCAAACTACAGATGTCGACGACTAGGTTTGAAGAAATTATAATGAAGGATGACAAATCATTCACGATTTCTACGCGAAGTTGAATGACATAGTTAACACCACATCAACCTAGGTGAGAAAATTACTGAAACTAAGATTGTTTGAAAAGTCCTTAGATCCTTACCTGAGAGGTTTAGATCTAAGATCATAGTTATTGAAGAGAGCAAAGATTAGATGCGGTTAAAATAAAGGAACTAGTTGGATTTCTACAAACTTATGAACTCACCATATCTCAACCTAAGAAGAACAAATCCATACCCTTGAACACTGTAAGGGAAGAAAAATATGACTCTACTGATAATGAGACCTTTAATGATGAGGAGTAGTTTATTTCGTTTAGAAATTTCTAGAGGTTTTTATAAATAAGAAGAAGCCTTAAGAGAGATATAAGGTTAATCCTATTGAGTTTAGAAAAGGCAAACGTGAGAAGGAAAATACTAGAATGTTAACCAAGAAATCTCAGTCAGTTAGATGTCTTGAGTGTCAAAGTTTTGGCCACAAATGTCCTAGCTAGAAGAAGAACCTAAATAAGAGAAAGGATATGGCAATGTGTGTGTCATTCACTGATGACAAGTCCAATTCTAGTTACTAGAGTGATTCATCTAGCAATGAGAATGACAAAAACCAATGGCATTTGCATTTATAGTTAAGAGTGATTTAGACAAGGATAGTGAAAAGATGAAGAATGTAGATCACGGTGAGGATATTGAGGTAGAATCCGAAGATGAGAAAGATATTCATGACACTTATGAACAATTGTTCCAAGAGAGTCTTAAGGTAAGGAAAAAAAATCAATAATGTAATCTTTAAGAAGGTGGATTAACTTAAGCTAGAGAGAGATAGAGAGACTAATTTCTGACCTTCAAGAGTCTACCAAAAACCTTAGTGAGTTAAGACTTTTTACTTGTGAATAGGAGTAGGAACTAGGATATCTCTAGCAAGGTTAACTTTCTTACTAATCAGATTAGTCACTTAATTAAGATAATGACACATTTCACTGTGATTACCTCTACTTCTAGGAAGGTTAGGATTAAGAAGAGTGATCTCCCTAGGTATGATAGATAATTGAACTTCTATGTTTCCCATATTTCTCTTAAAATCAAAAGTAACTCTATGCGGTGTCTTGATAGTGCATGCTATATGCACATGTGTATTAATAAAGCCTTGTTATCTGTTCTTGATGATTGGAATGGTGGTATCATTTCTTTTGGAGATGGTTCTATTGCACCTATCTTGGTAAAAGCACCCTCAATATATCTAGATTGATGCTATCTCAAATGTGCTTTTTGTGAAAGGTTTGAAGTCTAACTTGTTAACCATTAATTAAATATGTAATGCTGATTTTGATGTTAGTTCTCTCTAGAAAATGTATACCGTTAATGATTCTAATGGAAACATTGTCATCGAAAGAGTTAGAATGTTTGATAATTGTTATGGAGTTCCTTCTAATTATGACTATGTGTATAGTAGTGCCAAAATTGATATAACTTAGCGTTGTCATCAAAAACTAGGTCATATAAACTATAAAAGTTTGTCTAAGTTGGTTAAGGAAATTGTGAATGGTTTACCTCAACTTGAAAATTTTGAAAAACATTATTTGTGGATCATATCAACAAGGTAAATAATTTAGAGTAAATCATAAAAAATAAAAATAAATAAAACTTCTAGTATTTTGAGAAACCAACCTTTAAAATTACTCTATATGGACTTAAATAGGACCATCTAAGATTGAAAGCCTTGATGGTAAGCATTATATTTTGGTTGGGGTTGGTGACTTTTTTAGGTTCATATGGATTGAGTTGTTGAAAGAAAAATCTGAGGTTTTCAACCTAGTTAAATCCTTGTGTAAAAGATTTAGGAATGAGAAAGATTCCACCATAACTAGAATCATGAGTAATCATGGGAAAGCATTAAAAACTCTAACCCTGATAATTTCTGGTTGGATGAGGGACTCTAGCAAGAGTTCTCTTCACCAATCACTCTACAACAAAATAGAGTAATTGAGAGAAAAATTGTATGTTTCAAGAAATGGCTAGGGCCACGCTTCATTGGAAGAGTTTAGCAATAAATTTCTAGTATGAAGCTAGTAACATTGCTTGTCATATAGTAAACAGTGTTAACCTTAGACCTTAGATTGAAAAGATGCTTTATGAGATTTGCAAGGGTAAAAAGCCTACTGTCAACTACTTTCAAGTGTTTGGTAGCAAGTGCTATATTCTGAAGATGGAGAGAATTAGGTAAGTTTGACAATAAGAGTGATGAATGAACCTTTCTAGAATACTATAGGAATAGTAAAGCGTATCGTGTATAAAATTCTTTCATACACGATATGTGATGGAGTTCATAAATGTTGTGATTGATGATGCATTTAGTGAGGGGGAGGTTGTAGGAGATTAGGATGAGTTAGATCACATTAGTGTAGATTTTATCATTGTAATTGGGCCTAAAGAAAAATCAATTTCTATACCTCCACACTCACCTAAAAGTTTAGACACTCCAAATAAGGAATCATCTCCTAGCACAAATTCTAATATTCCTAGTGAACCACCTCCCAGTAAAACTTCAATACTTCCAATGGAACAATTACCTAGTAATAAATCCAAACTTCCTAAGTAACCTTCATCTAGAGTTATGTCAAATTATCCTAGGGCCAATATCATTGAGAATTAGAAGAGGGACGAGACAATGTAATAGGGTTTTATATAACTTGACATTTACTAGTTATGTATCACAAATTTAGCTTAAGAAAGTAGAAGAAGCCCTTAGTGATGAATGCTAGATGAATGTAATGCATGATAAGCTCAATCAATTTGTGAGAAATAATGTGCAGTATTTTAGTACCTAGGCCTGATAATTGTAATGTTATAGCCATTAAATGGATATTTAAGAATAAGATTGATGATCAACACCATAACTAAGAATAAGGTCAGGTTAGTTGCCCATGTACTTTAATGAGACCTTTGCTCCTGTAGCTCACCTTGGATCATTAGAATTCTTCTTGTTGTTGTTTGTAACTTAGGGTTCAAGTTATTTCAAATGGATGTCAAGAGTACCTTCTTGAATGGAATATTTCAATAAGAGACTTATGTTGAACAAAAAAGGATTTATCAATCCTAAATTTTCGCATTATGTCTACAAACTGAATAAGGTTTTATATGACATAATATTTGGTTCTTCTATTGACTTTCTCACTCATGAATTCATTGAATGCATGAAGCAAGAATTTGAGAAGAGTATGGTTGAAAAACTGAGTTTCTTTACTAGATACCACGTAAAGTAAATGGATGATGAGTTGTTCATATCTCAATAAAAGCAAGCCGAATACCTTGTCAAGAGATTTGGACTAGAAAGCAAGAAATACAGTAAAACACCCATGAGCATGAGTGTTAAGTTCGATCATGATCCATTTTGTAAGAGTGTTGATTAGGATTATATAGGAGTATGATAGGTAGTTTACTTTATCTTACTGCTAGTAAACCTGACATAGCATCTAGTGTTAGAATTTGTGCGAGATTTCATGCTGATCCTAAAGAATCTCACTTGAGTGCTTTGAGGTGTATCATTTGATATATAAATGGCACTATGGACCATGGAATCTTGTACTCTAGAGATTCTAGTATTGATCTTATCGGTTACAGATTATAGAAAGAATACAGCGGAAGGCTATTTTTATGTTGGCACAAACCTTTAGCTTGGACGAGTAATAAATAAAATTCTATCTCATTATCTATGTTCAAGATCGAATATAGAGCTGCATATAGTTGTTGCACTCAGCTACTTCAAATGAAGCGATCTTCAGTGATTATGTAATTAAACAGGATACTACTATGACTGTGTTCTATACTAATATAAGTACTATTAATATTTCCAAAAATTTCATTCAACATTCTTGAATCAAACATATTGATATTAGATATCACTTTATTCAAGAGCTTACAAAGACCCTTGTTGTAATCCTTGAATACATCTCTACAGAAAATCAATTTGCTAACTTGTTTACTAAACCCTTAGATGGTTTTAGGTTAGAGTTTCTTAGGAAAGTTATTGGTGTTTGTGTACCTCTTTAACTAGGTACTTAGATGCATGTTATTTCTCACAAATTTAAGGTTTGGAGTCTTGCTGACAATGAATTAATACAACTTTTCACAAATGGGTTACTTAATAAAATTTACTCCGTTTAAACTAGAACTGAGAATGTGGAAAAGTTTTGCATTCATTGATTATGCTTGTTCTTGTGTTCAATTGCATTTTTGAGTAAAGATATATGTTGGGTTATGTGCTATGAAGTTAGAAATCAAAAATCATGAAAAGTTCTCCATTTCAAAATTTTCAACAAAATGTGCTATTGTTGTCAACAAGATTTCACTAGCTTTGTACTGGACCGCCGCTTAAGCGCTAAAAGCAGAGGCTTCGGCACCAATCTAGCACTGGCCTCTCCTTCGAGCGACAATCTCTCAATTTGAATTTTGACACGTAGTCAGACTTCTATTTTTTCATAACTCCAATTCATTCTCCACGACTTCTCTCCCAAAATTCTCATCACCTAACCAAAATTTGGCAAACAATCAATTCATTGGAGTGTTTGCATCATTACTAGAAGTAACTATATCTTTCAACATCAAATTCCATCCAATTAAAGATAAAAATTGTGGAACCATAAACTTCATCTTATTCTGAAAGTTTCGAGGCATTGCATTATTTTGATTTAAATCATGCAATATCATGTTTATATATTGATAGGATTATGAGTGTAGTTCATTATACTTGTCCAATTGCATCGAGTTTTTAAGAATATTTATGATTTCCTTTATGAATTTTGAACCTATGGTTCTTTATGTGATTTTGAAGAAATTTTCGTAATTTTTGATGCATTATTGTTGGAGTTGGGATAGGATTTAGATGCTATATTTGTTGCGTGTAATGTACGTTGATCAATTTTTCATTATTTACTTGTGATTTGCGTTTCGTTCTTCATGAACGCACGTCATGTGTTCGATAAATTGTAATAATGGAGTTTTTGTTGAGTTTTTGGAAATAATGGTTTGCAAAAAACATTATGCTTACACTCTTGACCTCATTTTGGTTGCCACATCACAAAATTGGATTAGTTTGCATTGAGTGTGAGGTGAACAATATTTCAACAATTGTCACGACTTCAATGCACCACATTGTGCCATCAAGTCATCACATCAACCTAAGTCAAGGCACCATTTACCTCTATCTATGCATCGCATGGCCTTCAACCATGACTTACCTCACTTAGTTAGTCACCTATGTCCTTATGTTACCTAACTTGGATTTTCATCATTTTGTGTGATCATAGCATGTTTTTGCATTGTTTTGAGTGCATTAGACAGTTTTGCATTGGTTTGCATACATATGACATGTTTGTCTCGATTTAGGTGTATATGGATTTTTTTTTGCACTGCTTAGCATGCATACTGATTATTTACCTCATTTCATGTGTATACATGCAAATTATTAGTTAGTTTTTATTGGCGTGTATAGTATTCATAGTTGCATCTATTGATGTATTTGTATTGCAAACATGTCATAGATGCTACCTAAAGGAGCGAAGACTACTGCACAGACATCCACTACTTTGACTTCTAATAGTAGATCCAAATTCATCTCCTTTACTACTTAGGATGTTTTCTAGTCTCACTTTTTCTTGTGCTCTGTTTTGGTAGAGCGTGAGGTAATTCTCTTAGATCTTACTCCCGACCTTATTGCCAACTTTATTACATGTGGATGAAAGCCTTTATTGGTTAAGTTGACTCTTCCGCCTTGTCTCTTTGTCCAGAAGTTCTTTATGAATGCCCATGATATTAGCATGTCAAGTTTTAAGGTCTTTCTTCAAGATAAGACTTTAAAGATTAGTTAGGATGTCATATCTTTTATTATTCATATCCCTCATTATTCACCATTTATCCTCCTATACATCTATTGAGACTCTTCCTTCTGATTCTCATATCAAATCGACTCTCTTCAATACCCATTTGGAAGAGACTTCGAGTTCAATCCATATTGGATCCCTTTCGACTGACTGACTGAATTTATAGTACATTATATGTACAAATCTTTGGCAAGTTTAACATACATCTTCCATATCCCTTGATAAGGCTATATTTCTTTATGCACATTTTTCATGGCAACTCATTGACCTTTCCATTTTCATATGTCATCAGATTTTGTGTATCTTTTATGTGACTAGCATGAAATTGATCTTCCTTATGCCTGCCTGATTCATCGTATTTTGATGGGTCTTGGAGCTAATTTTCTAGTTAAGACTACTGGGAAAGTTCCTGACCTTTGCCAGACTACCATTTCATAAAGTAGGTCCCATGTTCCTTCTAATTCGACTATGTGAGTTGATTCTATTGGTGATCTACTTTCTGTTGATCCTTTTATATTCCACAATCAGTCCGCTATGATATTACTCCTATATCCATTATCAATATTCTATCGCCTTTTATCTCTACTCCTAGTTTGCCACCCACTACCTCTTTTCCCATTAACCTTTTAGCAGCTCATAGGACAAATGACTATGATGTTCGAGAAGCGGCCTCACATGATATTCAAGAATACACAATTGAGATATATTACTGAGCGCTACACAATAGAGTTTGCAATACTTCAAGTGTAGTTGGCTATCTTCAGAGATGAGTCAAATAGATCTATCGACATTAGGTTGATAGCAATAAATCTGATGAGGCCACAGATGAAGTTGATGCTGCCGATTAGTTAATAGGTATCCCTTTGTCATTTATGATAAAAAGTGGGAGTAGGTAGTATCATGTGATATATATTTTGATAGCGGCATATTTTAGATATGTTATATGCTGTATTTATGGGATATTGACACATTTTGAGATGTGTGTGTGTATATATATATATATATATATATATATATATATATATAGTCTTCCGGAGTCATAAGGAAGACTAGTTGGTCAATTCCTAGGGGATATAGCATTGAATCAATATCAATGCACCATCTCCATTGTCTCATCCTCTTCTTGTTTCTTCAATTAGTCCAGCTGTAACATGTATCACATATTAGTTGGTACGCAGGTCTAAATGAAATTGAACTCACAGGCCTATAGTAACAATAACAATAACGGACTCGTAGGTCCAAAATGATTAAGAGTTCGCAGGCCCACAATAATAGCAATAATAATGGACTTGTAGGTCCAAAACAATTAAGAACTTGCAGGCATTCAACACATCCACATGGTCGAGTCCATAATCATCCACTAAGAATACATTCATCCCATAAATGTATTCCTATATAATATTGAATGTTATATGCAAGTGTGTTTCGAGCTTCTAGCAATTAAAGTCGTCTAAACTCTTTTAGACAAATGGATCAGAATAATTAAATAATTAATTAATCAGATTAATCAATTAATTTAATTAGCGGGCATATTTAATTAAAATCAGATTTTAATTAAATAGCTAATTAGAGTCCAATTCTAATTCCACAATTATGGGGTAGGATTATTTAATTAAAATTATATTTCAATTAAATATCAAATTAGAGTCCAACCCTAATTTCAAAACTTAAGGCAGTTGAATTTAATTAAAATCAAATTTTAATTAAATAGCTAAATTAGAGTCCAATCTAATTCCAAGATTTTAGGGCCAACTTATTTAATTAAAATCAAATTTTAATTAAACTACATATTAGAGTCCAACTCTAATTTTAAGAAAAATTTTGAGGACAAGACAATTTAATTAAAATCAAAATTTAATTAAATATCAAATTACAATTCAATTCTAATTTCTAGAATATATTCAGGTGAATAATTAATTAAAATCAAATTTTAATTAAGTATTAAATTAGAGTCCAACTCTAATCCAAATTGAATTAATATTTTAATCTAGGATAACACTCTTAAATAAAATAAATTCAATTTAGGGTCAAAGTTTAATATTGAAGTTAAAATCTAATTTATACGAAAATATAAAAGTCGTCAATTTTTTTAAAAAAAAATTAAATTTGGGTCAAAATAAAAATTTAAGGCCAAACCCATTTAAAATACAATTTTAGAATCCTTTTAAAATCCAAATTCAAAACTCTTGTGAAAATTTGCAAATTGACCCAAGTTTAAAAATTAAGTAAGGCATCCCCCAAATTTCTGAAATTTCAAAGCAGCCCCCTTATTTTAAAATTGCAAAATGACCCCTTTTAACATAATTGCAACCAAGGGCACACAATTTCCCAAATTGCAGCTCAAGCCCCCGTCTCCATTCAATCACACAATTTGAAAAATCCTAGAACACCTTTTTCTTTTGTGGCACCGACAATGATTGGCGCCACCTTCCTCTTCAGCCCATGCACCGCCGCTGTCATATAGTGACGACGCCTCTAATAAACTGTAGTGCGTGGGCTGTTGCTATAGTGCCCTGCGCTACAGCAACAAGCAGCCGATGATACTGCTATGGGCGTTGCAAAGTGATCTAGCGACGCTCGTCCCTGCTGATGCAGTGGCAATGGACGCATGTAGCTGCTTCCCATGACGGCGACATCCTGCCCCTTTCAATTTTTTTTTCTTCTCTGACCTAAATTTGATTTTTCTTTTCAAAACAGATTTTAGAAACAAGAAAAATCAATTTACTTAAAAGCAAGAAACAAGAAAACATCAAAACAATCAACTTTTGATTATTCAAATATTCAAGACAATTTCTAACAAACACAAAGTAAGCTCTGATACCATTATTGGGAATCTACTTATCATGCTCAGCGGAAAATTAAAGCAGATTTCAATTCCCACCAAGGATTTGCTTTGTGTTTAGATAGAAACTGTAATACAAATTGATTTTGATTCGCCACCCATAGCTGTCTAATTATCCAGCCTTCAACGGTGATTCACATAGAGAACAAGATTGTAGGATTATGATTTTCTTCTTATACTAGCAAGAATGATTTCTCTACAGATTTCGAAAACCCTAGTCATATTTATATAAGCCCAAACGAGCTTCGCCTGATCTAGTCCAATATTTAATTAACCCATTTAATTAAATCTGGTTCATAAATTAATTAATCCAATTAATTAATTCGGGCCTATAAATAAGTAACCCAATTAATTAATTTATGCAATGCTTGTTAAATTAATTAATTGAAAAATTTCAATTTTACAGTTCTCCTTTTGTGTGCGACCCATCAGGTTTCCGATCATGATGCCTAACAATGTGAAATATTATTTTGATCTAATCAAAATTGATAAATTAAAGTACCTTTTTAATTTATCACCAATTCACACTCACCGTCCCAAATTAATTTATCACCAATTCACACTTCTATATCTCGTAATTGATCGATCACACTATAATCTCTTCGTCAATATAATCCGATCAATTACGAGATATGGAAGTGTGTTAATCCTGATTATCGATCATATCTTTCATTCCACTATTAAGTCAATATAAGTCGAAAACTTTTTTTCGACTTATGAGTACACTTTGACCAAAGATTTCGTTACTGATTTAATTGAATGAAATGCAAATCATAATCTCTTACTGTCCAAGAGTGACAAATTTTCTATTGGTCATTCATAACCTTCATACAATTCTTGACATACTCGCACGATGTCATATTAGCTGCCCTTGGTAGAACAACATCCAACACCGTTAAAGCATGACCGTTTTTCATATAAGGCATTATGACGACCTCAAGTCAAAGGACCAATTCCACTACCTAACGTTAGAGATTAACCACTGACACTTAGATAATTATTCATGTGGAATCTCTCGACATGTCTTCAATGTTTTGTTCTATAACAAGACATCCACGTATTCATTCAAGTGTCACCACACTTTAGCTTGTGAGATCAGCTATTTACTTCACAAGTAAGAAATGCCATACGTGATGGTCTATCAGAAATAACGATATTCGTATCTCGTCATTACTTATGACCACGAATGATTTCAGATTCAATCATATGTAATTTGTATCTCACAATCATAGCTCCTCGTGATTAACAAATTACTAAGATTTGAATCTACAAACTCCATTATTTAATTCAATTAAATATTAGTCAATTAAATAATAGATCTTCCATAAATCGCATCGACTATAAACATTAAAAAGTATTTATGTCCAAAGTCGATTGGACCTAGGCATAATACTTACACCTTTGTGGTGCAAAAATCGGCTATTTCCATTGTCCAAAAACTGGTGAATTAACTGTGTTTTGGCCTTTATCTCACGTCTTCTTCCATTGCTTTTTCCTTGCCTTTGTGGCTACAAATTTTTTTTTGAGTCGAGTATGCATTTTTTTATTGTGTGCACCGTTATCCTTTAGTCAGCTATCAGATATCCAACAAAGATAGTCTTGTTGCTCACAAAAATATACAGTCAGGAAGCACAATTGTGCAAAGTCGAGATAAAAAACACACTGTTATCAAAACCTACAAACCCCTCAATTCTTGAGCTCAACTAGGCCCATTGTTGGTGACTATAAAGATAGAATTGGTAGGGTCAATGGGTCTCCCACTAATGTCCACATTCAGATTTTATGCTAGTTTGCAAAGGAAAAGATTAATTCCAGTATATTCTCATTGATGATGATTTCTCGTACTTATACATCAAGCTTAGGACTATTTACTGAAATAATGTACAAGGCAAAATTATATTCCGTCCATAATCATATCCAGTCTGTATAATACCCATAATTGATTTCTTGAAATATAGCTGATGTCCATATAATTCCCATAAATGATTTGTCCAAATATACCCATAATCAACGTTAGTCTCTTTACCCTCCATAAAGCTTAACAGGGCAATACGAAGATTGAACTTGGACCGTAGGAGCATAAAACAATAAAAAGAGAGGCTTTTAGTGAAGAAATTAGCGAGTTGGTGAGAAGATGGGACATAGCATGTGAAGAGAGCTTTTCGAACGACGAGCTCTTGAACAAAATGATAATCAATCTCAATGTGGCGAGTTCTAGCATGGAATACAGGATTGGCAGCCTATTGAATGTCGAGACATTATCAACATATATGTAGAGAGCGGATGAGATGGAAATGCCAAGCTCACAAAATAGATTACTAAACAAACGATGTTCTGTGGCTATATAAACAAGAGCCTGATATTTAGCTTTCGTAGTAGAGTGAAAGATAGTTGTTTGTTTCTTAGCCTTCCATGTATGAAGATTGGGCCCGAGAAAAATGCATGCCCCAATCGTAGGCCTACGATCATCAACTGAGCCAGCCCAATTAGAGTTGGAGAACCCATGTAGGGAGAGGTCGGAAGAGCGATGAAACACGAGGCCATGTTCTATAGTGCCTTTTATGTAACAAAAATTGTGTTTGACGACTTGTAAATGAGTGGTTCGGGGACTATGCATGAACTGGCAAACATGATTGACCGCAAAGGAGATATCGAAGCGTGAGAAAATGAGGTAATGAAGACCACCAACCATGCTCCGGGGGCACGGTCGGTGCAAGAGAGTCGAGTGTCCGATGGAAGTGGAGTGAGACGTGGCTTATATTTTGTCATATTAAATCGCTTGAAGAGATCAACCGCATACCTTGTTTAAGCAAAAAAAGTGAGGTAGATGTGTGGGATATTTCCATACAAAGGAAGAATGAGAGATCACCCATCCGATGACTATTGAAGGTGAAAAACAAGAGATTTAAAATGGTATCGATATCCTGAATGACAGAGCTAGTGACTATAATGTCATCGATGTACACGAGAATGAAGATAGATCCAGCCGGGGAGTGTAAGTAAGATAGAAAAGTGTCAGAACGATTGTGAGTTAGCTGATGGTCTAATAAGAAAGAGTGAAAACGTTGAAACCAAGCATGAAGGGCCTGTTTAAGGCTGCAGAGAGCTTTATGAAGACGGCTGATATGGTGAGGTCGAGAGAGATCATGGTAATCGGGGGGTGTTTCATGTAGACATCTTCTTGTAGGACCCCGTTTAAGAAGGTAATTTGAACATCAAGTTGTTGAAAGGGCTAGCTATAGGAAGTAGCAAGGGTAAGGATGGTGCGAATCATAGCTGGTTTGACCACTGGACTAAATGTTTCATCAAAGTCAAGACATTCCATTTGATTGAACCCCTTAGCCACAAGACATGCTTTGTAACCATCAATGGACCCATCCGATTTGTGTTTTACTTTAAACACCCATTTACAACCTACAATGTTCATTGGAGAGGCTAGAACTAGTGTCCATGTGTTATTACACATGAGTGCATCATACTCGTCGTCCATAGCTGACTTCCAATGTGGATATCGAAAAGCAACTATAAAGTTGGAAGGTTTGTGATTCAAGGGATTGGATAATATAGCAAATAGTGCCTGGGATAAGGGGTGAGGACTTTGTTGAGAGTAAAGGAAGGAGAGGGAGCAAAACTTTTTCGGAGGGTTTGGGGAGTCGGGGGAGAAGGAGGGAAAATCATGGGCTAGTATGAAGGGAGGCCCAAAGAAGATGAAGACCCATGCATGGAAGAGGAAAGTTTACTAGAAGGATTAATTGGGTTCGATAAGGGAGAAGAATTGGTCTAAATTTCGGATGGGCCAACGGCTGGGGAATGAATATCATGAGGGCCAATTAAATTCTCACTCGATGTAGTGGTAAAGTTGGGATCGATGAGCACATAAGTTGCACTAGAAGGTGAATATTTTGAATATGAGAAGGTTATTTCGTCAAAATGACATTTCGTAAAATATAGACTCGGCCGCTAGTCATGTCAAGGCATTGATATCCCTTGTGGTGAGTTGCGTATCCAAGAAATACACACGTTGTGGATTTAAATGCAAGTTTATGTTTGTTACATGGTACTAAATGAAGAAAGCAAGTGCACCCAAAGCTCCTAAAGATAGTATAATCTGGAACCCGAAAGCCTAAAGATAGTATAATCTGGAACCCGAGAGAAATGCTATTTAAATGGAGACTTGGAGCCAAAAGAGGTGTCGGCAATCAATCAATCAAGAATACTGCAGTAGAGAAGGTTTCTACCCAAAATTTGAATAGAAGATGAGATTGGGCTAAGAGACAAAGGCCCATACTCACAATGGGGAGATGTTTTTGTTCCACCACTCCATTTTGCTGAGGAGTGTGTGGGCAAGAAATTTGGTGAGAAATCCCATGATTGTGAAAAAATGAGAGAAAAGTATTGCTCGTAAATTCACCTCTGCGATCAATTTGAAATTGTTTAATAGTGGATGTAACCTAATTTTCGACCATTTTATTAAACATAATGAAGGTGGAGAGAGCCTTTGATTTTTATCCCAACGGATAGAGCCAAGTAAATCGGGTATGATCATCAACAATGGATAAATTGTATCGAAATCTGTGGTGTGATGCAATATGTGAGGGACCCTATAAATCAAGGTGTAATAAATCCAACGGAGATTGTGCATGGAAATTACAATAGTTAAAAGGATGTTGACAGGATTTGCTCAATGGACAAATATGATAGTTTTTAGAAGATTTAATTGAACCATGAACAGGTAAACTGCTTGTATGCAACAAAATATTAAAGATGGATTTGTAGGGTGATCAAGGATAGTATACCAGACATGTAGAGTTGTGCGAGCACCATAGAAAGCCACTTGATTGGTGTCGAGTGGAGATGGTTGAATTTGATAGAGTCCATCCGAGCTATTCTCAGTGAGAAGGATAGTCCCTGTCTTGTTGTCCTTTACATGAAATCCATTAGTATCAAATTCAAGAAAACAGGCATTATCACGAAAAAGATGTCGAATGGAAATTATTTTTTTTGAATGGCAGGAACACATAAAACCTCATTAAGATTTAATAATTTTGGGGATCCAGTTAATTTTGCATTCCCAATATGCTCAAATTTTAAATATGCTCAAATTTTAGTTCATTTCCATTACAAACAACTACAGTGTCTATACCTGTATAAGGATGAGAATCTAAAATACCATTTGGATTAGGAGTTATATGATGGGTTGCCCTGGAATATAAGCACCAAGTGGAGTTTTGGGGAGCTGTGGGTGAGGAAATATGTTAAGCCACAAATGCCTGAGGCCTATGGTCTAGACAAGAACAAGCAATGGTGGACCATTTTGTCACACCTAAAACAATTGGATTCTTGCGTGAAGAAGTAACTACTGGTGTGGGAAGGAGAGGGGGGCATCCATCGGAGAGAGATGGTGGCGGCTAATCGTAATGAGGGTGACTATGATTCCATGTCGATGGATAGTAACTAAAAGGAAGGAATTGACGTCCACAACCACAGGTGTCTCTCATTTCCCTTGATGCCACTATGATGAGAGAAAGTATTCTGATTCCGAGCAGTGAGTCTCTAATCTGCAACCATGGCAACTCTAGAAGTAATGGTAAGATTGGGTCTCTTTTGTAAGTGCTCCTCTTTCATAACTAAATCATAAAATTGGTCAATTCTAGATCAGGGTGCATACGAAGTGTTGTTACTAAATTTCTGAACTCGAGTTCAAGTTCGTCAAGAGTGTAGGTAATGAGTTCATCGTCATCCTTAGAACTACCAGCCAACTTTAATGAATCTAAGAGTGATTTTACTCGATTGAGATAGTAAGATATTGGGCTTTTATTGTCCAATTTAATTATTCGAATTTTATCTCGGAGGAGCTGCACATGGCTGCCCGCTAGTGGTGAGAGATGTTTAGCCAATAGGCTCCATGCCTGAGAGTCGGTAGAACATAGGATGAGGAGCGTTTTGGTAGAAGATGAGGATGTTGCATTGATCCAACTCAAAACAAATTTGTCTCACGCAAAATCCAGGTGGATAGTTCCGTCTGCCATCACTCTAGGTAGATCCACGGTATTTTATTTTATAACTCTCCAAGAATATGAACGTCCAGAATGTCTATAAATTGAGAATTCCAATTGAGATAATTATTCCTGTCCATGAGAACTGGAAATCAGGATGAGATATTGTAAGTGATAGGGAGAGAGGTGTTGGATGAGGAGGTGGTGAGTTGGGAAATTTTTTTGATAAACTTTATCAAGTCAAAGTGCTAGACTCCCTTGACTATGGTGTCTGCGCCATTGAAAGGAGCTAAAAAAGTGGATCGAAAATGGTGTTGGCATGTTATTGCTCTGATACCATGAAGGAAAAGATGAATTCCAATATATTTTCATTGACGATGGTTTCCCATACTTATACATCAAGCTTAGGACTATTTACAGAAATAATGTATAAGGCAAAATTATATTCCGTTCATAATCATATCGTGTCCGTATAATTCCCATAATTGATTTGTCCAAATATAGCTGCTGTCCATATAATTCCATAAATGATTTGTACCAATATAGTTGTGGCTTAATCAACGTTAGTCTTTTTAGTTTGATGGCTAGGATTTGAGGATTAATTCTCTATGCCTTGTTTTTTTATTGTCATGTTCTTTTCAGGCATACTTTCGAAAAGAAGATATCATCGTTGGTTGACCTAGTTTTGAAATGGTTTCAAACTGCATAGATTGTTGGATTTTGAAAGGTTTTATTTTGGAGAAAATTGGCTCATAACACTGGGAACTTAATTCACTTGAGATATTTGTGCAATTATGCGAACTACCATCATCTATAGATAGAAGAAACATGATCGATAGCTGATACCTAACTAGAAAATTATGTGATTATGGGAAGTTCCAATACAAGTAAAAGCCAATACCTAACTAGAAAATATTGGTCGATAGCTGATCACAGCCAAAAGCTAGCCAGAAAAGGTTTCATCAACTAGAATATAAGTTAGTCGGAAAGCACAGAGACTTTTACTTAAGAAAATTATATTGGTTGGCAGTGGAGCCAGGAATGGCGGGCACACTTCTGTCCACGCCGAACATCAAGTTTTTAGTCATGGATATAATGATGATAAAAATATAAAACAATATTACGACAATACTAAAAATGACCTTCAAAAGCCAATTGGCTCTCCCGCCATCCATAATAGAAAATTCAATGAATAGAAATCGTATTCATTTTCTTTGAAAGAATCTCTTCATTCCATCTCTGTATTTAAACATTATAGCTATTAAGATTTAAGAATGTTTTCAATTCACACTACAATTCAAATATCAATAATTTATGGAAATTCTGGAATCAATTCACAGAGTAAGTAATAAGCAACTCACAGTCACAGAATTACAAAACGCTTTCATAGTCACAGAGAGGTAGCACTAGCATTTAGCAATATGGAATGGAAGTAGGCTTCAGTCACAGAGAGAGAGTAAGCAAACTCACAATCACGGTTACAGTCAAGTCACAGAGTACATCGAGACTTGAGCAGGCTTTAGGATTTACCGAATCAGGCTCGAGGGCTTCACAGGCCTAGGGCTTCTAGGTCTAATTTCAAGAGCAATTCAAAAGTAATTCAATACCAATTCAAGACATCAAGCAATTCAAAAGTAATTTCATATATTAAAAAGTAAAAATTACAACAGTACACAAAACACAAAGCAAAATAAGTAACTAATAGAAAAAAGTTAAGAAGAACTTGTGTGCGATTTAGGAATCAGAATCAAGGGGCTTCACCTTCTTCTTCTGCCATCGAATCGTTGGTGGAAATGTAGATTCAAAGGACTGCTACCGGCTACTACGTCTCGAGGCCGGCAGAGATGGGAGAGTGGAAGTGGAACTTGGGAAGAATGAATTATGAATATTGAATGGGTTGAAAATTGGGTTGGAATGAAAATGTATTGGGTTAATGAATCATGAATGGTATTGGAAACTTGGGCTTCTTCACTTTTGGTTTTGGGCATTACCAATGTGTGGGCTCTAGCTTATATATATATATATAAAAGAAGGGCTGGAATTTTGGTTTGGCCCAGAAGTTCTATATATATATATATATATATATATATAAAAGAAGGGCTGGAATTTTGCTTTGGCCCAGAAGTTCAGTGCAGGCATAGGGCATATGCCCGCACTGGCCTTGAATGGGCTCCGTCCCTGTAATGGTCGGTAAAGATATAACTTTTTTATGATCATATTTTGGGTTGGAAAAAGTAACACAGAAGTCGGCAATACTACTTGTCGAGAAGTCTTGAGTGGTGGTAGTAAACATTGACCGACCGTTGTTGTTGGTTGGGAAAAATTTCCATTTATGGACCAAGAAAAATTTGGACATGCTGTGCAATTGAAATTTTTAGACTACGATTTTAGTTGTCAAATGTGATTTTTAAATTTTTTTTTGAACATATGCTGTAATCAAAATTCTAAAACAAATTGAAAACCCAACTCAGAACTATACTAAACATACAAATTGCAATGCTCATACACAATGCACTAGCAAGAACTCAAAATCAAGAAATATTCTATCATCCTTTTTATTGCTAAATGTTTTTCTATCAAATGTAGTTCTACTTTTACTCTTATCATTCCCAACCAGCCTGCCATATAAATGTGCGTCTACTGAACCTTCTCATGAACAAACTGCAGAAAAAACCATTATATGTCAAGTATTTTAATGACTAAAGAATTCAAATTATATTAATTAGTCAAACAAAAAAGATATTGGATTAAAGAAGTATAGTAACATGTATGCCAACGCTCATTCTTACATGCATGGGCAATACATCATGTTCAACAACTTATAGACATTCAGATAAAATTGTGTATATAAATAAAATGTTTACAAAGGCCAAAACATATGGAAAGAAAATACATGTACGGGTGAAAAGAGATAAATTTATCTTTGTGTTCCCCAGAGACAGATGCAAAGAAACTGTCTACTTTCAAGGTATATGTATCTGATACTAAAAGCTATGTAATTTGAGGTTATCATTCCAGAATGGAAACATGGCAATGGAGTACATGGATAAGTTAAAAGAGAATACATACTTGGTGCTCCCCAAGGATAGAGATTCAAAGAAATTGCAGTTGAGTTTGAGCCATCATGTACAGATAACTTGAAATTCTTTCAAAAACTGAATATAAGGGCACCTTTTCTTGTTTGTTTGGCTAAACTTGATGTCATATCATCCTATGTAATTGCTTGTGCTAAACTGACTTTCATGATGGCATAACAATTGAAGTCACCATGAAAAATTACATACGTGGTAACGAAAATTAACACACTATGTCATAGCCTTTGGATTGACAGACATACTTACATGAGTTGGTATTAAGTTCTATCATCAATCTCTTTTGATTTATATTACAATATAATGTTGATTTATAACATGATTGGATTTTATATGACAATGTAGTGTTTGATTCGTAGAGACAAACGAGCTCTTTATTGGCTATTCCTCTTACATCCTAAAATGATTATTTGTACAAATATTGCATTTAATTGTATTATTTTGTTGTTCCGGAGTCCCTAACTTTAAGAAAACAAACATAATCTATTAATTAAATAACCAGCAAATTAGAAAAGAATATTATATTATTACACAATTTGGTAATATGAATTATTCATACAAAATATATGGATTTAATCACATTATTATAGAGGTAGTAAGTTACAATTTAAAAAATTATAAACTATGTAACAGAATAAATAAAAATATAAGCTACATTTATTATAAAGAAATTATATAAAGTGTAATTTGCCAAAAAAAAAATTACACATAATTGCCATATTTTTCTTTAAGCGCTAATTTATGTTGTATTTTTGACGTATTTAACAAAAACCAAAATTTTTCAAATCAGTCCCCTATTTTATCCCTATTTGTGTAATTTGGACAAGTAGTAAGCCTTTGTTTTAGGCCCAACATTGCAGGCACAGCAAAAGATTTCAACCTTTGATTTTGGTTATGATGTACTATTTGATAATGAGGATATTTCTACTAGTTCTAAAATTAATCCAAATGTACTATTTAATAACAAGGACATTTGGATTCCTGCTTCTTTTCATCTTCCAAATTTGAAATTCTTTCGTTCGGGTCTTTTCTATCCTCAAAAAGCTTCTCTCTAGTAGCCCACTACTAGAGGATTTAAACTTTAAAGGGAACTGTAACAAGTGATTTTATATTCAATCTTTCATGTCCGCTTTTGAAAAGATTGAAGATAGTGTTATGAGGTCCTCATAATGCAGATGAAAGTATGTGCAATGTAAAATAATAATCAATGCGCCAAACATAGAATAGCTAGAGCTAATGGATATGAATATGCTGTGGAGAATTTGACATCAATAGCTGAAGTAAAAATTGATATGAGATGGGCCTCTATTGACGAAATTTTTTCTAATAGAACAATAATTGGGCTTTTCAGGGCGATTGACACCTTAAAATCTTTATCATTGAGCGACATTTTTGTATCTTTAAGTTTATTTATGTTTCCTATATATGTTCTAATGTGATCCAGGAGCCGTATGCAACCAAATCAAGTCCAACGTCAAGCCCGGGAAAGATCCATTGAAAGTCGAATGTGGACCTATGACACGAGCGAGGACATAGCGAGTGAAAGAGGCGATGGGATTACTCGTCAAGACAACCATCGATGAAATCATGTTCGGGACTCAAAATGGGACAAGTTTCATGTTCGGGTCGAAGGCGGAAACCAATTGGATCAACACGATACAAGTAGCCGAAGATGGAGCTGAGAGAAGAACCATACGACCACATGGTTAAAACCGTCCTGCGGTCACAGGGAGTGAGGTAGGGAATTATTCGGGATTTTCAAAATGTTCCATGCGGCCGCATGATTTTACATCATGCGACCGCATGGTTAAAATTTGATGTGTTTTTTTATTTTTTCGCGAATTTCCTATTTTTGATAAAATTTGATACTTAGTAGATTTCTTACCATATTTGAAATATTAGGCACATTTTTACCTAGTTTTTTAGACCTAGCATAAATACTATTTTATTTTCAATTGTCAGAACCTTTTGACATTATTCGAAATTTGAGAGGCTATATTGCTTTCAACTCTTGTTCTACAATTGAACAATTCAATAACTTATCAAGATTTAATCTTGTGGCGTTCAAATCAACCGGGTGAGGTTCCGTATTTTTGTGTAATCAAGAGGTCCGCACATCGTCGGCGATTCGGGTTGCTCGGTTCTAGATCTATTGAATTTAATCCAAAACCTTGCTTTGGTTTTCTTGGGAAGATTTCAATCTTGTTTGTGGGTTCCGTAGCGTTTGCCTACGCGGGTTCACATCAGTTGGTATCAGAGCTTGGCTCCAATCCAAGGTTATATCCCTTTTAATTCGTGTTGAGTCAATTATTCCTTTTTCCTTATTGTTCTTCGAGTCAGTTGTTATTTTTGAGTCTTTAATCCAAAAAAAAATTCAAAAGTTGTTTTTGGATTCAATTTGTATCCAAATCAACTTCCGTATGTTGCATCAGTCTTGCTTTTGATTTTTCAATTTTCAATTTGCATCCAAAAAAAAAACTACTGTTCATCCGTACGCAGTAAAAAAATAGAGTTAAAAAAAGTTTACTGTTCATCCGTACGCAGTAAAAAAATTATTATTATTATTATTATTATTGATCTTGGGGAAAATTTACCGACTCTCTTTAGTTCCATTTATTATTTTGTGTATAATATAAAAGTCAGTCAGTAATTCTTTTCTTATTTCGTGTTTTTGAGTCAGTCTTTAATTGTTTAGTCCGAATTGCCAGTCAGAACTAAATTCCTTAGTTTTGTAGTCTCACTCACGCCAGTTTGAATTCCACGTGATTAATGTTTTTTTGATTGAGTTTCGAAATTGTCCTTTTGGAGACTTGGTGAAAGCAACGAGTGGAAAAAGGCAAAGTCGTGAGAGCAATAGAGGGAAAAAGTCGTATTGAGTGAAATTTCGAGTGAAAACTTGTGATGCAGAAAATAATTTAGATTTAGGATGTCTGATAGGAAAGGATCAAATTCAGGAAGGGTTGATGATCGGGTTTCCATGCTAGAGGACTCGGTGCGGAGGACTGAGTGGTTATGTGTAGATATGAGAGATTAGATGGATAGAAAGGATGCATGGGGAGAAAGGCAAAATCCATTGCTTGCTAATACCCGAAGAGGTGGTCTTAATGCACGGAGACAGGGTAGGCGGGAACCTAGGATAGAGGAACTTAGTGAATTTGAGGTTGATAGCGGATTGGATGAGGATGCGACAGTGGATATGGATATTGGAAGGGGTAGAAATAGAGGAGTTAGACCAGAAATGAGAGGTAGGAATCTCGGTGGAGATGAAGTGGATGGAAACTTGAGTAACATCAAAATGACCATTCCTTACTTCAAAGGTAGGAGTGATCTGGAGGCCTACTTGGACTCGAAAAAGAAAATTGAGTTAATCTTCAATTGCCGCAATTACTCGGGGGAGAAGAAGGTGAATATTAGAGTTCTTGAATTCATGAATTATGCAATCACTTGGTGGGATCAGGTAGTAACTTTGAGGCGGAGAAGTGGGGAGCGACCTATCAATACATGGGAGGAATTGAAAACTATCATGCGGAAGAGGTTTGTACCTACTCACTACTACCGGGAGCTTCATCAAAGATTGCAAAATTTGTATCAAGGCTCCAGTAGTGTGGAAGATTACCATAAGGAGATGGAGGCACTAATGATCAAGGAAAATGTGGAGGAGGATAGTGAAGCTACCATGGCTCGATTTCTGCGTGGATTGAACAGAGACATTACAAATACAGTGGAATTGTAGCACTATGTGGAAACTGAAGATATGTTACATGTGGCGATAAAGGTAGAAAGGCAGTTGAAGCGAAAAGGAACAGCAAGGCACCCATCTGGATCTTCAGGTTCTAATCCTTCTTGGAAATCGAAGTGGGAAAATAAAAAAGGAGATGAGACTACTGTAAGAGGAAGAGCTGAGGTACCAAGAGGCAAGAAAGAGGGTGCTAGCAAGCCTATACCAAAGGGACATCAAATGTTTTCAATGCTTGGGAGTAGGGCACATTGCTTCTCAATGCCCAAACAAGAAGACAATGATTCTACGAGACAATAGAGAAGTAGAAACTGAAAGTGAAAGTGAATATGCAGACATGCCTGGATTGGAAGATGTTGATGAGGAAGATACAACTGAGTATGCAGTTAACAGAAGGTTGTTGGTCACGAGGTGAGCTCTTAGTGCTCAAATCAAGGCGGATGACTTGGAGCAACAGTGAGAAAACATATTCTTGACGAGGTGTTAAGTTAATGGCAAGGTATGTAGTGTAATAATTGATGGCGATAGTTGTACTAATGTAGCTAGCACTAACATGGTGGAAAAATTGGGCTTAACACTATTAAAACATCTTAGACTTTATAAGTTACAATGGCTAAATGAATGTGGGGAGGTTAAGGTGACAAAAAGGGTGTTGATTAATTTTTCCATTGGTAGTTATCAGGATGAGGTAATGTGTGACGCTGTACCTATGCATACGGGGCATATTTTGTTGGGAAGACCATGGCAGTACGATAGGAAAGCAATGTATGATAGGTACAAAATTAAGTACAGCTTTATAAACGATGGGAGGTCTATCTCTCTTGCACCATTAACACCGGTACAAGTATATGAGGACCAATTTCAACTGAAAAATGAAGAAGAAGCGAGAGTGAAAGAGTTAGAGAAACAGAGAGAAAAGAGTGAGATGGCCAATAGAGAGGAAAAAATAGTGGGGCCACATGAGAGAAAAGAAAGAGAATCTTTCGAGAGGAGAGCAAAGCCAAAACAAAATTTCTTTATGAGAGGGAGTGAGTTGAAAAGGGCAATAGTTGAGAGACAACAAATGATATTGTTAGTTTACAAGGAGTCACTCTTCAACTTTGAGGAGCATAACGCATCCCTCCCTAGTTTGGCTATTTCTTTGTTGCAGGAATTTGACGATGTATTTTCGGAGGACGTGCCTAGTGGGTAACCACCCATTAGAAGAATTGAGCATCAGATTGATTTCATACCTGGCGCTGTCATTTCGAACCGATGGCTTATCGGAGTAATCCAGAGGAGACAAAGGAGTTTCAGAGGCAAGTTGAGGAATTGATGAGCAAGGGATATGTAAGGGAAAGCATGAGCCCATGTGCAGTACCTGTGTTGCTGGTGCCAAAGAGAGATGGGTATTGGAGAATGTGCGTGGATTGTAGAGTTATCAACAACATCATGGTAAAGTATCGCCACCCAATTCTTAGGCTAGATAATATGTTAGATGAGCTACATGGTGCATGTTTGTTTAGTAAAATTGACCTTAAAAGTGGATATCATCAAATTCGCATGAGGGAGGGTAATGAATGGAAAACGGCTTTTAAAACTAAATATAAGTTGTATGAATGGTTAGTCATGCCGTTTGGACTCGCAAATGCACCAAGCACTTTTATGCGATTAATGAATCATGTTTTACGTGCTTTCATTGGAAAATTTGTTGTAGTTTATTTTGATGACATTTTAATCTATAGCAAGAGTCTTGATGAGCATGTGGAACATCTAAAATGTATGCTTGTGGTTTTAAGAAAGGAATAACTTTATGCAAATTTTAAAAAGTGTACATTTTGTATGGATAGGGTTGTATTCTTAGGCTTTGTGGTTAGTGCTAACGGTGTAGAGATAGATGAAGAGAAAATAAAAGCTATTAAGGATTGGCCAACACCTAAAAACATAACCGAGGTTCGAAGATTTCATGGATTGGCTAGTTTTTATAGGTGTTTTGTTAGAGATTTTAGCACAATCACCACACCCTTAACTGAAATTGTCAAGAAAAATGCAGAATTTCATTGGGGGTTAGAGCAAGAACATGCACACTATCAAAGATTGTTTGTATAAAGCACCGGTTTTAGCACTTCCTAACTTTGACAAAACTTTCGAGATTGAGTGTGATACATCAGGAATAGGTATAGGAGCAGTCTTAATGCAAGATAAGAGACCTATAGCATACTTTAGTGAAAAGCTAAGTGGTGCAGCTCTCAATTATCCTACATACGGCAAGGAACTCTATTCACTTGTTCGAGCTTTGGAAACATGGCAGCATTACCTATGGCCGAAGGAGTTTGTAATTCATTCAGATCACGAGTTACTAAAACATTTGCGGGGTCAAGGTAAGTTGAACAAACGATATGTACGCTGGATGGAATTCATCGAAACTTCTCCATATGTCATCCGTTACAAACAAGGTAAGGAAAATGTAGTAGCAGATGCATTGTCGCGCAGGTATGTGCTTCTAACTACTTTAAGTGCAAAATTGCTTGGTTCTGAGTATATTAAAGACATGTACGTTACTGATTCTGATTTTTCTGACATTTACAATTCATGTCACAAGGGGGCTATAGATAAGTTCTTTAAGCATGAGGGATACTTGTTTCAGGAAAGTAAATTATGCATTCCTAATTGCTCTCTACGTGAACTACTGGTAAGGGAAGTACATAGTGGGGGACTTATGGGTCACTTTGGGATAGCGAAGACTTTAGAGATATTGACTAAACATTTCTGTTAGCCTAAAATGAAAGTTGATATAGAAAGGGTTTGTAGTTGATGAATAAAATGCAAACAGGCCAAATCTAGGGTCTTACCTCATGGACTGTATAGACCTTTGCCGATACCTAGTAAACCTTGGGTAGATATTTCAATGGACTTTGTGTTAGGTTTGCCTAGGACTAAAAAGGGGCGAGATTCAATTTTTGTAGTGGTGACTAGGTTTAGTAAAATGGCACATTTCATTCTATGTCACAAAACTGATGACACCACTAACATTGTAGATTTGTTCTTTAAAGAAATTGTACGCTTGCATGGGGTACCTAAAAGCATTGTGTCAGATAGGGATGTTAAGTTCCTTAGTCACTTTTGGAGAGTCTTGTGGAGTAAGTTAGGCACGAAACTACTATTTTCTACAACTTGTCATCCACAAACAGATGGCCAAACTGAAGTAGTGAATAGAACTATGACACAACTTTTGCACACTTTAGTTAATAAGAATTTGAAGAATTGGGAAGAGTGCTTACCTTTCATCGAATTTGCATATAATAGGGCAACACACTCCACTACGTCATTTTCTCCTTTTGAAATTGTTTACGATTTTAATCCTATAACACCTATGGATTTAATACCATTGCCTGTTAATGAACAAGGTAGCTTGGATGGAAAAAGGAAGGCCGAGTTGGTGAAGTCACTCCATGAAAAGGTGCGGGAGCAAATTGAGAATAAAAGCAAGCACTATGCGGAGTAAGCAAATAAGGGCAGAAAAATTGTCACATTCGGTTTGGTACACTTTAGAAAAGAGCGATTCATAGAGCAAAGAAAATCAAAGTTGTTACCATGGAGATGGATCGTTCCAAGTAGTTGAGAAGATCAATGACAACGCATACAAATTGGATCTTCCAGGTGAGTATAAAATTTCGGCAACTTTTAATGTATCTAATCTTTCTCTCTTTGATTCAGGTTCAGATTCGAGGATGAATCCTTTCGAAGAGGGAGGGGATGATGTGATCCAGTAGCTGCAAGCAACCAAATCAAGTCTAACGTCAAGCCTGGGGAAATATCCGTTGAAAGTTGAAGGTTGACCTATGACACGAGCAAGGACAAAGCGATTGAAAGAGATGATGGGATTACTCGTCAAGACAACCATCGATGAAATCATGTTTGGAACTCAAAATGGGACAAGTTTCATGTTCGGGTCGAAGGCTGAAACCAATTGGATCAACACGATAGAAGCAACCGAAGATGGAGCTAGAGAGAAGAACCATGCGATCGCATGGTTAAAACCATCCTGCGATCACTCGGAGTGAGGCAGGGAATTATTCGGGATTTTCGAATGTTCCATGCGGTCGCATGATTTTACACCATGCGACCGCATGGCTAAAATTTGATGCGTTTTTTTTTCGCGAATTTCCTATTTTTGATAGAATTTGGTACTTAGTACATTTCTTACCATATTTGAAATATTAGGCACGTTTTTACATAGTTTTTTAGACCTAGTATAAATACTATTTTATTTTCAATTGTAAGAACCTTTTGACATTATTCATAATTTGAGAGGCTATATTGCTTTCAACTCTTGTTCTACAATTGACCAATTCAAGAACTTATCAAGATTTGATCTTGTGGCGTTCAAATCAACCGGGTGAGATTCCGTATTTTTGTGTAATCAAGAGGTCCGCACATCGTCGACGATTCAGGTTGCTTGGTTCCAGATCTATTGAATTTAATCCAAAACCTTGCTTTGATTTTCTTGGGAAGATTTCAATCTTGTTTGTGGGTTCCATAGCGTTTGCATATGCGGGTTCACATCATGTTCGGTATCTGTTCTATCATGCAGTATCTAATTAGCAAACAATATTTCTGCGTTACACAGTATTTTTGTTCTCATTTTATCATTTTTCCTTTAAAAAGTGATGCTTCCATGGGACAATTGTCATTACCGTTCTCTTTATCTATACAGGTACTTAACTACTGTCCCTACTTTCTACAATATGAACCATCTGGAGCTATTTGGAAAATGTTACAGTCATCAGAGTAGGATATCCTGCCTCCTTAATGTTTGCCCAAATCTAGAAGTTCTCATATTACATAAGGTAGAGTGGTAATGAGCTGTATTAGTTAGTTTGTCCTTGAAAATCTTCTGAACTTTTTTAATATTTCTTAAAATGTGTCTTTTTCTTGTGTTTGGAGAGATTTCAGTATTATGATAGAGAATGGCCTCCCTCATTGGAGCCATAAGAATAGTGCCTGAATGCTTGTTGTCACGCATTGAAGTTAGCTTGATGGATTTGAGGGGAACAAAGAAGATATCGAAATGGTGAAGTATTTTTGGCTAATGCTCGGGTTTTGAAGAAATTAACAATTAAATCAAATATGGATTTTAACATTTGCAAACGGTTGCTGGAGCTTCTGATGAGTTCACTATCTTGTAAAACTCATCTTTGCTGAGTTTATAGGCATTGTTGTTTGGGGTCCTTGTGATATTCCTTTCTTTGAAGTTGTGAATGAATATTACCTGTATTTTCAGAACAACAGTGCATTAATTGAAGTTGTTCCGTGAAATCCTTCATTGCTGAGTTTCTAGGTTTTGTTCTGTATTGTCCGCATACATAGTTTTCTAGTACATAATGTGTATTAATGTGCTTCTTTTTGGGAAATGTTCCTTGAAACGATAAATGTCACAGTGATAAATCTTAACTGTTGATTATTACTTAAATTTTTTGGCAACTATAATAATTGATTGGTTATGCAACAATTTCTTCACTCATCTAAAGTAGGATAATTTAGAAGGTGACATCTAATAACTTCTAATTCTTAGCAAATAAATGAATGATACATTATCAAATCTGAATTTACCCCAAACTAGTGATAGGTTGTTGGTTGTGAATACAACTCTGAAATGTCAAGTCATTTTTCCTCTTATTATAGAGGGAAATGAATTTAACCAAATGAATATCTTTTGGATAATGTCTAAAATTGTTGTACAGGCCCATACTCCCCCCCCCCCCCCCCAAAAAAAACCCCCCCCCCCCCCCCCCCCCCAAAAAAAAAAAAAAAGACATATGGTGTATGTAAGGATAAAGTGTAAGGAAAACAAAGGATCTTATGAATCACAAAGAGCTAGGTATAATTTTAAAAATTAAGATATATCTATGTTTACAAGTTTTTAATTGTTTTGGTAATGTATTTATTTCTTCTAATAGATTAATAAATCAATAATATGATCATCCCATGACGAGATTTCGTTCCTTGAATTAAAGCCCAACGCCATGTGTCAAGTGAAACCATTGAGTAGCTATTTTTTATTTTTATTTTTTGGGCAAAAACTTATTACTTGAGTTTCTATTTTTTTTTTTTTTTTTTTTGGGCAAAAACTTTATATCCATTTTACTTCGAATAATAAAACTATCAATTTTTTTCTCCATATTTGAATTTATAACTTTGTGTATGTTTCCTTTTTTTAATTAATAAAAAATAATTGTCTAAGAAGAGAAGAGTGCTTCATTTGAACATTGTGAAAATCATGTCAATGCTATGGTCATGACTCGAGATCCGTATAAGAATTCATTGTTTCAGATTTTCCAGTTCTAGAACCACTTACGACACTCAATTTTGAGGCTCATTTCTTAGTCGATTATATAAATTCGGTGCCATATTGAGGTTTGCTCACATTGTGCGCAACACCATTTTGGGTGTAAAATATCGAAAATCAGAAAGATTTTCTATCACCTCAATAAGGACTGCTCGGTTGGATTGAAAAGGATTTTAGCTTTACCATTTCAACTTTTTGGTTCTGAACCCAAACTTCCTGCTTATTTATAATTAGGTCTTACAATGAATTACAACTTTCTTGATTATTTTTATTTTAGTAGTTAACTAATTTTTATTAATCCGTTCTTCAATGGTTAACTGTAAATTTACATTAACAAATTTAAGATGATCCACATAAATAAATCTTACTGGATGCATTATACTATGATCAAGATAGTGACTTGGGGCTAGTACACGAAATTGTACAGGTGAATTCTTTTGTTTATCAATAACAACATATTTTAATGGTGAATGGGAAGAAATAGCTCGTTATCTTGACAATAATGAACCAAGCAACCATGTTGTTAATAAATTTGAGAGATAATATATCAACTTATAAGTCATTGTTATCTTTTATGATAGTTACGATTAGGCAACAAATATGCGCAAATTTATACCAATAACATTATTGTGATACACATTCACAAAAAATGTAAATGATCAAATCTCAATAATCCAAATGATATTAACAAATTAAATCAAAAAGTTAATCAAAAGACTTTGGTTAATTGGCACAAAAAAAATACTTTGATTGGGCCGATGGACTAAAAGCTTGGGTTGGATCAACTTTATTGCTCAACTTTCAGTGCCATGTGCCATTGTCCGGTGCTTTTGTTGGAGGAAAGAGGGATTTACTAACTTGGATTGGGTAAGGTTTTTAGGGAGGATAACACTAATAGGAAGAAAGAAATGAACAAAAAGAAACTTGTATTTCCCAACTTCAAAACTTACACACTTGGCTTGTTACAAAATGGAGGATCATACCCCTTTATATAGTGTTTACATGAAACTTCTAGTCCACATATTTTTCTAGAGACTTCTAGATCACATATTTACATGAGTCTTTTAGACCACACAATTGGACAAGATATTTTCCTAGAATACTCTAGGTAGGCTTTATAAGACCACATAATATTTTGACACATTACCACAGTTATCACCACATATTTTACTTAGATATTTCTAGTAGATATTTACATAGATTTTTCTAGATGATCATACTAGAAATGCTAGGCATGTTGGACTTTTAAATTGATTTGAGCCCATGAGCAAAATCCTTAACCCCATATTATTTAGTTCAAAAATCAAGTTTACTACTCAACATCCCCCTTAAACTTGATTTTACTACTCCAAATAAAGTTCTTAACGAGCGGACCACGTCATGCTTGAGTGGCTTAGTGAGAATGTTAGTGATCAGCTCCTCAGAGGTTACATATTTCAGCTGCACTTCTTTCTTTGCAATGCTTTCTCTTATGAAGTGAAATCTTATATCAATGTACTTGCTTCTATCGTGGAATACTGGGTTCTTTGCCAATGTCAATGCCGATTTGTTATCAACATGGATTTTGGTCAATTTTTCTTGTGAGACTCAAAGCATCTTCAACAAGTTTCTAAGCCAAATTGCATGGCAAACACTTAATGTAGTTGCTACATATTTAACTTCACGTGTAGATAGCACTACGATCAAATGCTTCTTTGAGCTCCAAGTAAAAGCTATGTCGCTTAAGTAAAATACATACATAGTCATACTCTTTCTATCATCACTGTCTCCATCACAATCACTGTCACTATATCCAACAAGTTTGAATTCATTAGATGATGAATAGACTAAGCCATAATCAAGCATACCTTTGATGTAGCAAAGAATCCCCTTTGCAGCTTTCATATGAGTCATGGTAGGTGTCTCTATATGGTGATCGATGAGCCCAAATCCAAAAAGGATATCTGGTTTTGTGCACGCCAAGTATCTTAGACTTCCAATAAGACTCTTAGGAAGTGTTGGGCCTATTTTTTTACCTTCATCATTTTTCAACAACTTGGTTCCTCATTCGATGGGGGTGCATACAGGCTTGTAATTCTCCATATTGAATTTCTTTAGAATTTCTTTCGCATACCCTACTTGTGAGATAAAGATGCAATCCTCCATTTACTTTACCTCAATCCCAAGATAGTAGGCCATGAGGCCGATATCTGTCATCTCGAATTCTTGAGCCATTGCCTTCTTAAACCCAGTGATCATACTCTAAGTATTTCCTGTGAATATAAGATCATTAACATTTAAACAAACAAGCAAAATATCTCCTTTTTCATTTACCTTTGTGTAAAGGGCATTTTGTGAAGTTATTTTCTTGAAAGTATTTATAATTCTACTATTCCATGCCCTTGGAGCTTGTTTCAACCCATATAAAGCATTTTTTTAGTTTTAAGACTTTTCGTTCATGTCCTTTTATATTATAGCCAATTAGTTGCTCCACGTAAATTTCTTCTTCCAGATAACCATTTAGAAAAATTGATTTCATGTTTATTTGAAATAATTTTCTCTTATTTTGCACTGCAAGAAAAATAATTAATCTTATAGTTTCTAAACGAGCAACATGAGCAAATAACTCTTCATAATCGATCCCCAACTATTGGTTATATCCTTTAGCAACTAATCTTGCTTTATATCTCTCCACTTCTCCTTTAGTATTTTTCTTTGCCTTGTACATCCACTTAACTCCAATTGCTCTCTTTCCTTTGGGAAGATTCGTCAGCTCTCACGTATCATTTTTCTCAGTAGCCTTAATAACTTCATCCATGGAATCTTTCCATCTTTTATTTTGCGCCGCTTTTTCATACCCTATTGGCTTATAATTGCCAAAAAGATAAAAAAATGTGAGATTATTTTGATTTTCTATTACCTCATATAGCTTTTGTAGGCTCCTTGTTCGTGGTGTCCTTTCGCTTGAGCTTTCTCCTTTTGAAGAAGATGGTGAAGCATCTCCATTAGTAGGTGATGGAGGTAGACTTGTAGGCTCTTGCCATTCTCCATTCCCTTGTTCTTCTTCCTCAAAAAAAGGCAAAAAGTCAGTCTTTTTTTTTGGACACTCCAATCCCAAGCTCCTTCTTCATCAAACTCGACATATTTACTTATGGTGATCTTCTCCTTACTTGGATTATACAACTTGTAGCCTTTAGAGCGAGAGTCATAGCTGATAAAGATATACCTTTCACTTTTGTCATCTATCTTGGATCGCTTTTGATATGGTACATGAGCATATGAAATGCTCTCAAATACTTGTAGGTGAGAGATGTTGGGCTTTCTTCATTGTGATTATCTGTAATTAGATCTATTTTAACTATGACTGTATGTGACCAAACTAATGGTGGTCATAGACAGTTACACAGAAGATAAATTTGATTTGATTATAATTAGTAATAGAGAGCACAAGTTTGGTCACAAACAACAATAGCTTACATAAACATGGTCATAAACAATAAAAACTCAATGAATACATCGATTTTTTTCAATATTGACCATACTTTCAATGAAGAATAGTCTAATTCTAAGGAATTATATGAACAATTTCATGACAAAAGTGAAGAAGAATATGAAGCAAATTAGAAAAATGATATTGATGAAGAATTTGAGTTCACATTTGTGATCAGTGATTTTGAATTTTCATCTCCAATTTCAGCTCATGAAAATCTTCTACATATATATATATATGGAGAGAGAGAGAGAGAGAGAGAGAGAGAGAGAGAGAATAACTTCTTGTGTTGGTGGTGGTTGGAGTGGTCATTGGGCGAAGTAGGAGTTGAGAGAGAGAAAGACAGATTATATATATCAACCATTCTACACGTACACTTTTTTTCACAGTACACACACTTGCAAGTGGGTGGGGTCCACGATTAAAATAATCATGGACCCCGCCTTTGTGAGGGAGTTTGAAAATTGATGTAAAAAAAAAGTAATGTACAAATAGCATTTTTGTAAATATATTTGGGTTTATACATGTATGGAGAGAGAGAGAGAGAGAGAGAGAGAGAGAGAGAGAGAGAGATTTGATTTT
Source organism: Olea europaea var. sylvestris (assembly GCF_002742605.1). Lineage (NCBI taxonomy): Eukaryota > Viridiplantae > Streptophyta > Magnoliopsida > Lamiales > Oleaceae > Olea > Olea europaea. Next base: position 16,536,756 of record NC_036249.1, on the reverse strand, counting down.
ATATTTAGAGAGAAAAAAATCCCTTTTTAAAAGGTAAAGAGAACAGAGGATACTTTTGGAAATCGAAAGAATGTAGAGAGAGAAATGTAATGTTTGATTGTGATAGGAGAGTGATAAATATATTTCATAAATGAAATATGTATTATCTTTTAGGATCTATTTTAAACCATATTTTATCCTAATTTAGATTACATGATCACTATATTATATATATTATAGTGTATTAATCATCTGATTTTTGCAACTATTTTATAAGATTGTTAGTTATGGAATATGAGTCTTATAGTCTAGTAATTATGTATTTTTTCCAAATTTTAAACCATGAGCAAAACTGCTGCGCTAATAAGTTTGACTATATATTCTCTCTCTTTTTTTTTTTTTTTGTTTTATCTGTGAATCTAGCAAACCTATGTTAATAGGACTTGGTTCTCATGATAACATCAAATTATGCTAGAAACAGAGCAGATAATTGTGATGTAGAATGTCCAATGCTTTAGTGGACATGTCTTTAACTATAATAATTTTGTATTGATGGTGTTTTATGTGAATATTCTATAACATTATATTAGATAGCACTGAAATTGCACATTTAATCTCTATTATTTAATGCATTTTTTATTTTTATTTTTTTTATTATGTTAGATGATACTGAAATTGCACATTTTATCTCTAATCTTCGGTACATGTTGCACAATACAATATTCACACTT
>NC_036249.1:16526156-16527335 GCF_002742605.1 Olea europaea var. sylvestris | reverse complement strand
ACCTTTTCGACGAGTGGCACCGGGAGGACTTTCACAGCTCCTCTCTTGGGTAGCTGGCCGACATTTTGGACATTCAATTCTCTACCCAACTCATCCAGTAGCTAGTTTTCAGAACCATCCGCACCGATAAGCTGTATGAGCTATGGTTCAGCATGCAAGGGTATCTCATGAGATTCGGTCTACAAGAGTATGCGCTTGTAACAGGGTTAAGATGCGGTGCATTCCCAGAGGGTGCTGAATTCGATTGATTACTAGAGAAGAGGCGGTTGAAAGAAAGGTACTTCAAATCCAATGACAAGATTTTGTTGGCTCAACTACAATCTGCTATGGCCCGAAGTTCGACGCCTCGAGCTGATCGCTACAAGCTAGGGTTGGTTCTAATTCTCAAGGGAGTTTTCAATGCTCTGGATAATAATGTCGGTATCCATTTGCCTACATTATCAATTGTGGACGACCTGGACTTATTTTTTGCCTACCCTTGTGGTAGGGTCGGATATAGGCGTCTGTTGCACGAATTTTGGGGTAGGCAAAGAGGAGGAAGGAGAAGGAGATTACGTACATAGTCCACGGCTTCCCTATTACCATGCAGGTATGAACATTGGTTGCATAATTGTACCATGCCCGGTTTTCATCTTCGGTAGCATCGTTCATAGAATATTATGAAATTGAATTTTTGTTTCTTCTTCCCACAGGATGGGTGTACAAGGGTTTTCGGAGGTTGGGGAACATTTTGCCGAGCAAGTAGGGAACGACTGCCACGACTTCTTCGCTGGTTGGCAAGGAAACAACCACATCATCGTATATATGATGCATTCTTCATGAATGTCAAGGTATACATAGAATTGGATCGCAAGTTCCATTTCGATCGTTTTGTTACAGTGTTATGCCTTCTAATGTGAGTCCCGTAACTTTGTTTTGCAGCTTCATGTGTACGCAACCCTACAGCCCACCGATGTTGTGGCACAATAACCCTATTTTTCTACTCTCGTGCCATATGACGAACTCTCGATTCCGATTCTAGATGACATTGCAAGGATCGTTGTCGTGCTACATTTCAACACATCGGGCGATGACGGTCGTGACGGTGGACATGCGACAAGGGAGGATTCTGAGGAGGAGGCATCCGAAGGAGGAAGAAGTGAGGAGCAGACATTTGGAGGTGATGATAAAAATGGTGCA
>NC_036249.1:16359772-16526056 GCF_002742605.1 Olea europaea var. sylvestris | reverse complement strand
AAAGATTTTCAAAACATTGATTTTGAATGGATGTTAGCCATGCCAAAGTACCCGTCTTTGATGAATGGTTTAGGGGAAAAAAGACAGTTTTCTAACAAAATTGTAGCACATTGTGTGTGAGTTATCTTTTGAAATTTCGTTCCAAATAAGAACTTGATTCTGAAAAGAGTTTGAATAGAGGTGAAAACAGAGATTCTGGATACTGTGAGATAGCGTCTGTGGTAACACGGCTAGTTCTCTAGAATGAGAAATTCAACCTTAATTGAAAAGCGTTTTGCAGAAGCAGTTGTGGACCCAAATGATTCAGAAGATTGATTAAGTACATGCAAAGCATCTATAAGAGCATACTAGAAGGAAAGCCGGTTTACTTCTATTTGATTACTGTAAATTATTTACTCGCTTTTATATACTTATGCTTTGATTATTTTGATGAACAATTCACAAGCATTCACATCCACTTCTAATGATTTTAGATTATACTTAGATGAGAAATATATTTCGTTTTTATTTAAATTAGCTGAAAAATCTGAAGATATATTTCCTGTTGGCAAAGAGAAAATTAAAGAAATATACCAAGATATAGATTATTTTTGTAAGCACAATATAAGATTTGATTCTGTAAGAACTAGTAGAGAAATAAAAAAGGTAGAAGATATTATAACTAAACATAGAGATATACAAGAAGAAGTCTCAGAAGGATTAGTTCGAGGATACATAATTAAGGAAGATCAGCCTAAGATCTTTGAAGAATTATCAAGATACAAAGAATATTTAAAGGTATTTGAAAGATTAAAAAATATAGATATATGTCCTGATTAATAAGTCCTTGAAGATACATGATTCATCTTGCAAATAATAAAAGTAAGGGTAAAATAGTATTTCTAATAGAAGAGGCCATTGTGGAAAATAGGATCAATAACCCGGTCATTTAGAAGACTGCCCCTATTCTCCTTCACCTTGTAAGGCCTAGTACTATGTTCTCCAAGCTTGACTATAATAGAATAGGTAGACCTTTTAAAGAACAATTGAATGTTTGGTTAGTTTAACGATTTTTGTGGCGAATTTTTATTAGAGATTTTATAAGTCTAATCGGACTGATTTTGGTCCCAATTTTCAATTTTCCCAGTTGAACCTGTTGGGGGTTAGTCCAATAATTAATACATTGCTTAATTGTCCCTTGCTGTTCTAAAAAGAAAATATGGCAATTTTTTTGGGTTAAAAATTTTAAAAATGCCATACTTTCATGATGTAAAGTAGTGGTAAATTGACGTGTTACACAATGATTACGTAAAAGATTCATTATGATATAACTGTTAATTAAGTAATTTTTATAAATTTGAGAAATAACTTTAAGGAATGGTGAAAAATTAATTAAAATTTAATGATACAAATTTGAAAATAAATATTAGAATTGTGATTTTCCAAAATGGTTGGACCAAATTTATTAGGTTATGACTCACGATTGTTGTTGATTTGAATAGTTAATTTTAGTTTGACTACAAAATTCTGGATATTAAAAATGAGAATAAGATATTCATGATTTTAATTGGATTGCAAATTGAGTTGTTCTATTTTCTAGTGGATTAGTTTTGGATTATATGAATTAAATCACGTTTAAAACGATAGAAGTTTGGCATATGAATGCATGTTGCCTAATTCCAACAACCATGAACTTCAAAATCTTGATGATAAATTGATGTAATAGACTACTATGCCTTTTTGATAGGGATTAAAATTGAAATTTTAATTTAAGTCAAAATTAATAATTAATTTGAACCATATTATTTCATGAAATTCGTAATTTTTCAACCGTACGTTTCATCAACTTTTATTAGAATCTATTGAAATTTTGATTTTAATCACAACCAAACAATGGATATATACTATCTTAACATTATGGCATGCTAATATTTAAGAGTTATCATTTTTTCAGATTTTTAATCATGTATTTAAAAAAAATAAAATTATTTTCAAATAATCACTCTCACACAACTTAAAATAGCTTATTTTACAATTGAACATTTTAACTAGAACTGAACCTCCCGAATTGAAATTGGAGGTTCCGGTTTAGTACAAAAAAAATATTAGAAATTGAGATTTGATCAAGTCATAGACAGTTAGTTCTTAGTTCTTGAAATGGATGGAACCTAATTTGTCATTTTTATAAGTTTTTTTTATACAATTTATTTATTCTAAGCAAGACTCAAAGTAATAAGTACCCTAATGAATCAGAGTCGTTCATTTGAACAATTGAATCAAATCATTCTTGTACATATACCACTTCTAATAGCACTTTACGATTCGTCCATACAACAAATCTGTTTTGAGTTACCGTTTTCAAAGTCACAGTCATGTTTGAATGGTATTTGGTCATCTATTTGTAGTGGATTAAGAAATTATTAAAATGTGTATTTGGTGGCATGTTTTATCTCTTATATTTCTACTGGATATTAAGAAGCTCGTTTGTATTATTAGCTCACGATTTTTTAAAAATTCGATGAAATCCCCCAAAGTGTGTGAATTCGTTGACAAATAATAGTTTGAGTAAAGGTATCGTCACCTAAGAAATAAGCTCTAAATTGAACAGTACTAATTCATTGTCGAACTCCCATGTAACTGAGACAAGGATTTATGTTGTTTGATGTTTAGTTAACTGCTAATATTATCCTAAGCCATCGATCTCCCAATTCATGTCCAGTTGGTATCCAATCTCAAATTTAAGCACAAAATCCATCCTTAAGCTCAATTTTTGTTCTTTGTTCTCGAAAATCACTTCGAACATCGAGTTTTTAACTAAACAAAACAGTATTCACACAAAGTAAAGTAATTATTCCATTTAGAATGCTCCCAAATATTTATGCTTAACGGCTTAGATAAATATATAAGATAACATATTATTATAGGTAAAATCAAACCCCAAATTGGATTCGACCTCATGCTCAAATTTCAATAATTTGTGAACCCGAAGTGTTCCATTCACGAAATACTCGAAATTTAATAGATGATTCCGGGTATTAAAATATTCGAACGAACTTACCTAACAAACATATATAGTGGAAAAAAGCAACACGTGCACAGTCATGAATAATTGCAATACATTTATTTATTTATTTATTGGCAATATTTTGGTTCTACACTACCAAAGTGAGAATATGTAGATCATAACTATGTGAATAGGTTGGGGGCATACTATTTGTATTGATTCCATCATTTACGATAAATAATAAATAAAAAGAAAAGGCCATTCCAAAAGACCCACACCCAAGTCCAACATTGATTCCCTCAGATATGTCAATTGAGCATATCTACCCATAGTGACTAGGATGAATATCTTGTACCCGAAAACTAGCAGTTCGCCCTTGGATGATGTTGGAAAGGATTTTTATCCAAACATTAATGGGTCGTGTATTAGCAGATGATAAATATGCGAGCACACGATGTATTGCTAGTCGAAATCATACAACATATATGTATTTACAATCTTACTATAGTGATAGACTCAACGACAGAGTCAATGACAGAAGGGACACGTGTTAATATAGACTGGGCAATTTGGGGAAAAAAAAATAAATAAAAAATTACATCACTCAGTTCGCCCTTGCCACCTCATCCCGTCATTTACCATGTTCGATGAGCATTATTGAGGTATTGAAGTAAATTGGGTTGCCTTTCTCTATTTGATCTCCTCTAGGACAGGTCATATTGGATCAAATTGTTTGTCGACCTACAATCCAGCCCCCACGAGTCTTTTTCATTCATATTTTATGGGATTAGGGTAATGAAAATAATTGTGTTTGGTGTACAACAAGTGATGCAAAAATTTATGTAGCTCTTTCACATGGAAGGGGTGGCCCAGTGATTAAAATAATCGCGGGATCCATCCATGTGAGAAAGAGGGCTATATATATTATTGTACAAGCATCAAAACTCTAATAAAAAATCAGCCACAAATGTCAAAACTGTAAAATATTTTATGAGATTTCGGAAGAAAATGTTTTTCATAATTATGGTACGTGTGTGTGTTTTGTTTTTGTTTTTTTGTTTTTTTTTTAACCGCATTTTAGCCACACGAATCCTTTAAATTACGGCAAACGTCAAATATGTTACAAAACAGAATCTTCTGAAATTATTATTTTTTCTTTGCGACCTGATTTTAGCAATTTTGTCTAAAGATTGTTATCTATAATGTATTAAAGTATCACATTTAGGGAGAATTATTTTTTGGATCACATCAACGGAGAATCATTTTTTTGGACAATTTTAACTCTCTTCAATTCAATTATTTCAATAATACTTTACTTTTCGTTTTTTGATAAATAATAAATGTTACATTATTATTGTCATTTATGAAATTTATATTATTAATTCTCAATTAATTAACATTAACATTAATCTAGATTAAATGAATTTTCATTTGATGAATCTTCAATTATATGAATCTAAAGTTATTATAGATGAATTTATTTATATTCATGTATCTAGAAATTTTAATGGGTGTTTAAATTTATGTATTAACAATTAACTTTTATTTATCAAATGTAATATAAAAAGATTGCTCATTTATAGTATTTCACCATTATAAAAAATTTGAATCATAGAAATTGAGTTTTTAGAGTACAATTTGAATACAATTTTTTCTTAAATTTTTATGTTAAATTTTATTTTCTTTAATTCGTCTGAAACTCATCAAATCCTCCAACAAATTTGTAACAAATATTACTTTTACATCACTTATAAAATATTTTAAAATAACGTGCAATGCACATTCAACTTTGACTAGTTTATCAAAACGTATCGTTAATTCTAGGGAGTTATTAATTTTTTTTCGCATTTTCAAAATATCATAAATGTTTAGGTCTGAACCAACCCTTGTCAAACTTTGCTAATTGGTAATTAGCTTTTGATAGGCACTTTGTTAATTAAGCAAGGCCATATAATGGAATTTGCCTTGCAAGATTAGTCTTTTAACCAACCCTAACCGCCCATTTCCCCAAAAACATGAATGGGTAGAAACTATCCATACCAAAAGTTAGAGGTCTCCATACCTTAACTATTGAACATAACTTGAGCAAAATCATAATTTTTGTTTTCCTCATTTTTTCTAATACAGTCCACTTGATTTGAACAGACAAGTCGCAAATGTTTTTCTTACACCCAAAAAAAAAATAATAATAATAAATAAATAAATAAATAAATAAATAATATATATATATATTAGAAAAAAAATATTAATCTCGTTCCAAAATTATCTTATCGAAAGTTCTAGTATTGGAACCTAATGTGTCATCATCGACCAATGAATTACTTTCAAAAATTCTTCCATATCATATCCCTTCAATTTCATTGTCATTGCCGGAGAAAACTTCCAAAAACAACTTGATTAATTATCCACAACATGGTCAAAAGCTAGTGATACTTCATAGTCAAAAGCTAGTGATACTTTTCTGTCATCTTATTCAACCAGTATCTTTTTTTTTTTTTTTGTCCATGGGCTTAAACTAATTAAGAAAAGACATAACGAGTTGGAATGAGATAAATCCTTGCAAGCAACCTTCTTTGTCGACTTTTTATATACGTAATTGAAGCCCTAAAAAATAATATAAAATTAGTATTAACTTCTGGTTTTTTTAAGAAAATCCAGTAAATTATATCAGGTTTATGAGCTTTTATGAGTTTTTGTTTTATTCTATAAGCTTTCGCTGCATTAGTTAATTATTATTCTTGCTATTGACATAATTGAATAACTCAATGATAAATTTAAATTAAATTGATAAATTTTAAGGGGCCAAACGGGGGCTAAAGTATCTCATAGATTGTGGGTTAGACAAAACTTCCGAACTGAGTGGTTATTCTTAGATTAAATACCCGAATGTGTATTCAAATCCAAAAACGATGGATTTGGTTCGATTTTCGGTTCTAGATCAAGACCTGAAGAATTGAATCTTCCTAATTTTTTAATTAATTTATTTTAAATAAGCAAAATTATTTTATTTTTTCTAAATAAATCTGTTAACTAGTTAATTTAGTTTAAACAAAAAAATATAATTTTCCTCGAATTTTCAGTTCAAAGCTAACTTAATCAAATTAACCTAAATTTTATCCAATTTTGTTACTCTACTGTAGTGCCGTTTTTACCGTTTTGGAGAAATCGAATTAAAACTCTAAAACGTCTCTATTATTTATTTTGAGCTCGCTATCTTTCTCTTCTTGTGATTTTAACAATTAAATTTATGAAAAACTCAGCAAAGAAAGACACAAAAGACATATAAGATTGGACTACGTTATTTTGTAAGAAATCAGATTGAACATATCATTAGTTGAATTAATGTAACTTTATAAATATTAAAAAATTTAATTATAATACGGAACTTGGAAACCGAATGGAATCGAATCGAACCGAACCAAATGGAACCGAACTTGAACTGATCCATAATTAAATTTGGATCCGACGATACTACTTACTAAATACCAAAAAATTTCGGGTCCCCGAATCGGACCATGTCCAACCCTAATAGATTGGTCCAAGGAAAGGAAAAACGACTTTGAAGTCGGAAAAGAGAAAGTACACCATTTTTTGTACATGGAGGGAAAATGACATATTTTTGTTCTTTGTAATTATTGATTATTGTAGCATCAATTATCAACAATGTAATCTGAAAATCAATTGATATCTATTGAAGTTATACTAAACCAAATAAAGCTACTTATCCAGATTAAAAAACATGGAGAAAAAAGACAGATTGATGTGTTAGAAAATGATTGAGTGTTTTTGTTTTAATTTTTCAAATTGTCCGATCATACATCGACATGTGTTCTATCTGAATTTGGGCCTTGATGTGTAGCATGATTGATACTAAACATTTTAGGGAAAATTTCATAAGTAAGAGTTTAAATATCACACATTTCAAAATCAAGAAAGCAAGTTTCAAACTTAAAAAATCAGATTTTTATTAAAATTTATTTATGATTTAATTAATTAATTAATTTATTAAATATATTTAGGTTACAGATCTATATGATTTGGTCGCAAATTAACAATTAATTAGTCACTTATTATTTTTTGGTCACAAATCATAAATTTTATATCACAAATTATTTTATGATCACAATTCAAAAATTTTGTAAATAACATTTTTTTTCGTCGGTCACAAATCAAAAAATTAATTAGTCATGGATTAACTTTTAGTCACAACTTATTTCTCGATCACAAATAAAATTTTTTATAAGTTACATATTATTTTTTGATTACTAATTATAAATTTTATAGGTCACAAATTATTCATCGGTCACAAAATCAAAATTTTTATTGATCACAACTCATTTATTCAATGTAAATTATTGGATTAATTGGTCACAATTAATTTTTCGATCACAACTTAATCACTTGTGAGTCACAACCACAATTTTTAAGTCACATATTATAAATTAACCAATTATTAGTCACAATCAAATCATAAGCATCCAATCTCATCTCATCCCACACATGACCATCGCCACGACCTTGACAACCACCATCATTATCACCATTACTACCACCAAACCTCGCAAAACCACTATTGCCGTCCAAACAACAACAAAACCTTCACCCAAATAATTTAAAAAAAAAAAAAATCGCCCAACCACCCATGACCACTGCCTAGACCTCACCACGACAGCCAACATCACCTCATCGTCCCCATCCAAAATAGTTGGTCACAAATTCAAACCACAGCCACTGCAACTGTAACCACCAACACCACACCACCATCTCCGTCGCTGCCCCAACACTACCATCACCATTGCCATCGTAGCCATTTCTAAACCACCAAAAAAACCCCAAAACCATCGCTTAAGTGTACAGTCTTCTACCGACTAGATTAACTTACTGCAACACCGCCTGCCACCATATTTTCACCATCACCTCTCCAAATCAACAAACAAATCACCAAGAGCCTCCACCAAAACATATTTGCCCATACTTAACAAATCATAAATGTTTGGGTCAAACTATCCGGATCAGTTTGGGTTTAGTTTTTAACTGGATGAATCACTCCGAGTACACCATTAGCATAACCCATTCTTTTGGACTCCGAAACCGCAGAGGAAGAGCACTTCCATGGTATCTCTTTCCTCTCTTCAGCGTTTACACAGCAAAATCTCTCGTTCTCAAGCTTTTGACGTATAACTATAATCCCAATTTTATATATAGAGAGAGAGAGAGAGAGAGAGAGAGAGAGAGAGAGAGAGAGAGAGAATTGAGGGTGAAATAATATAGGGTTTGAAATTGTGTTGGTAAATTAGTTAATTTTTACATATATTAATTAATAAAAAAATCTGATTTTTGGAAGAGGAAACTTTGTATATGCTTTATGAAATAATAGAATCTTTAAATATATTAGATTATGTAATTTCCGAAACCTTTTATGACGTTCGATCACTATTATTTGAGTGATCCAATCCATGGACTTATGAACGATCTTGTTTCACCCCGACGATCCCTCATTTGAGTTGACACTCTCATAATTTGAACTTTTGATCCTATCTTTGACACCACTTGTAAAATATTCTTTGAATATGTTGTCAAAATTTTCGATTTCAATCAATTATTGTGAAATAAATAAAGTGGAAATCCTTTTATATTTTATTTTTTTAATCATACTGTTCACGATTTTGTTCGAACGCATGGATAAACATGTTTCTTAAGACAATGCAACAACTTTAAATTTAAGAAATTCAATCACGTCAATAGTAAATCCAGATTATTTAAACTGAAACTATATTTTCTGCAATGCTCTCAAATTCTTTCAAACACACGTACGAACAATTAGTTTAAAACATGCAGTGACTTGTGAAACCAGAAAACTAAAAGTTTCAGCAATTAAATTTAAGAACATTGCTACATGTATATCGAGCTTTACATAATGTGTTACATAATGTCGCATGTCACGATATCATTTGTCAGTTTAAAACATAGTCAATTTTTTCTTCCAATTATTTTTCTCCACATTATTTGATATAATCGCTTATCTACTATTTTTCTGTCATCTATAACAAAATGTAAATTGAAATCAACACATAAATGATTCTGCTTAGTTTTCTATGATAAAGAATCTTTAATTGAATCAATAACTTACAACAAATATAATCTCGAATTTTGGTAAGTCAATATTCCTTTTAAAAAATACTCAAGATATTTATTTCAAGTAAAACACGTTTTATTTTCTCTTTTAATAAAAATATATCAAAATTTGCATTCTTCAAATAAATAAGAGAGACAAAAATGAATTTCACACATTCTAAATTTTGTTCACTAGCTTGTTCAAATGGAACATCCAAATTAAACTAGTTTATTTTTCAACTCTATTTTTAAAAATCTTAAAAGATCTTGAAATCAATTAATAAATATGACTCAACAAAATATGTAAGATCGTGTTTTTAAGAGGAATAAAATAAATAATCGTAGAAGATTTTGAAATATTTGACCACCCAAATGCACACCATATTATGTCAATTGTCATTTTTGTTCTTCATTGCCGGCCAAGTTCAAAATCATGAAGGGTACATTGATAATTCTAACGGTAACAATTTTCATTAAATTTGCTTTTAATCAAACCGTATATAAATTAAATACATTGCAACCCAAGCTAGAGTGATTATTTTTTCTACTCAATTCCCGACTTATTTTCTTGTCAACACGGTTTAGTACCTTTCAAGTAGATGGAAATAACTCACACATCCCTAGAGGCAACCAGTTTCTCAAGATTTTTGTTCATTTTAAGAATAAAGGTTGAACCTTAACCTTTGAGGGCCCCCACCGCCTCGCCCTTAGAGTTTTGTGAGGGAGGTAAATCGCGCAATAAGTCTCAGCAGGTTAGGGAACAAAAGTTGCATGTACACTGTGCCTACAAGGAGTTCAATTCCATGTCTCAGGAATCGAACCCCCACACTGCGGCTACCAGCAAGACGTGAGATAACCTCACTCTTATCTTTTGCACCACTGGACTATGCCCGAGGGCTTGTTCATATTAAGAATAACTCCACTCATCTGTGGTGGAAGCCATCAATTCCAATGAATCTATTTGTTAACATATTGTATTGTAGTGCGAGAGACCGATCATGATCTTAAAGCCTATAATCTTGGTCATGTCACTTTAAAGTAATCAACTTAGCTCAAATAGTCAGATGCAATTAACTAAGTTCAGATGTCCACAAGGTGAACTTATATAATTATTTAAGATTGTATTTTGAATTAAAGCAAGTTCATATGTAACATATATCAAAACTATCATGGCTCATATAAAGTCTTATGAATCTTGCTCACACAATTTTATTTTTATTTTAAACAGTGTAGACACACAAAATGAAAATAAAGACACAAGACAATATCAATCATGCGTCAAAACAAACAAAAGATATGCATCCATTTAATGCAATATACAAGTTCCTTATTCTTTCGATCCAAGTTATTGAAGATATAAGGTCCTATTTGATATGGTTTATTTTTCATGGATTTTCCACCTTTTGGTAGAGTTTGATGGCAAAAATTTTCTAGGGAATTTCTTTTCCTCCCCCCCAATCACGTGATGCATTTTCCTTGTATTGGTGGAAAACCAATTCCCACCTTTTTGGTGAGAATTGGGTCTTCCAACTTTATTTTTTTAATTTTTTTTTTCAACAATGGAAATAAAATCTATCGACAATTGTAAAAAAAAAAAATTCATTTAATTGACAATTTTCATGAAAAATAAATCTAAACGAACACCAAAAGATCCAAAATTTCAACTTTTTTCAAGTAGAAAATTATACCAATCAAATACATTTAATTAACAATTCCCAGTAAACAAGTTCTAGACAATTCAATTCACTAAAATTCGTTTTCTATTCACCCATATTTCGTTCTTGCAATCAAATGGACCCAAGATTTTTGGTCAAAAAAATGTACATGCTTCTAATTTGAATTATCACCACTCTTAAGCTCTCGAAGGGTTTGTGTCTTGAAAGTAGAGAAGCTTTGTATGAAGTTTGTGCAGCAATGACATTCAGTTCAGATTTCTTATTCCATCCATGCTTGATTTTAAGTTGGTGAATTTAAACATGATTTCAGTCCATTTTACTAAAATATCAATTTTGTTTTACATGTGATTTTTTGTCGTGTTCAAATAGTATATAAACGTGCTCTAACATGACAAAATTTACTCCAGCAAATGCAAGTAGAAGCACCAGAATTCACTAGTAGGGTTATTAGAATTTGCCTCTGTCACAAGTATCACTTTCCTACTCGTTCTTCCCGACTCTCAACACAGCCTAATCCACGATGAACTGTACAGTTGTAATTTTTATGATTTTTCAAGCTATTTTTGTATCCTTGCAATTAGAATCAAAAGTGAATGGTTAGCGTAAAGGGCATCAAATATGACACTAACGCAAATAGAATTCCAACCACTTGTACTTAAGTCACTTATATTCAAACAATCTGTGTTCCAATCAATCTTAAGATTAGATTTAACTTGTCCACTATCAGTATCACTATCTTACTAAGGTGAATAGAGAACCATACATTTGCATCAATAGATTCGAGAAAAATCCTCTTTATTATTATTGACGTTCGTAGGTGATATCATCTAACAAAAGAGGTTTATCCACAACTTAAAATAAACTTTATTCCCTAGATCAATGAATCTCACTTATAAAAAGTAAACTTGCTCTGATACTACTTGTATGACTGAGTTTCAACTACCTTATTTAAAAACAATTGGTGTTGTACTGAATACAGGCTAAACCTTTTATGACACTCGATCACCATCGTTTGAGCGACTCAATCAATGGGCGCTTAAAGAACACAGCTTTGTTGCACTCCAGCAATCCCTATCTCAACATGACGTTCATGTTAAATGAGATGTCCAATGAGAATATGCTAAACCTTTAATGATATTCGATCATCATTTTTGAGTGATCCAACACATGAACTTAAGGGCGACCCTGTTGCACTCCAAAAATTATAAATGTTGTTGAAGTGTGATACTTTCATTGGGCTTTTGTAAAGCTTAATGTTGTTTATGAATGTTATTTTACAGTGGTACCTTAACTCTTTCAATAGCAATTTTGATTGTATAAAATTGTTCTTATAGAAGAGAACCAGAAGTCTCACAAAGTGTTAGTCCCACTACGGGATCCGATATAATAAAAAATGGTAAAAAAATTCTGACCCTACCCATGTGTGCGGAGGTTTGTGAGCTGGGGTTCTACACACCCAGCTCGATTGCTTTCAATATATAATGTTTCACTTAAATACTAATGTTTTTTCATATCTTACTCTTCAAGATTGCGATTGCCTCATGTACCCCGACAAGTGGTTCCTCTGTAAAGTTAATGCACGTGTAAGGGCAAAATTTTAAGTACCTTATGTGGAAGATTGTCTGTCGGTCATAAGAAGATATTCATAGAGACGTGCTTTGATAATTTTGTAGGTGCACAATAAATTGTATTAAATCAACAATAAAGACTGGAAGTACGTGTTTCTAAATTGCCGGCAGGAAAATTCAAAAAGTTGATGTTGTTAACAGTGTAAGATTATTTCAATTTTGAATTTGAATTTTCGAGATAATCTTGGGATAATGTACTCTCATACTGGAAAAATGCTCATACTATACGGAATGTTAATGAAAATGATTGAAATAGTATTTTTTAGAAAAAACAGTGGTTAAAAAAGAAAGAAAAATTTTCGATTTATGTGTAATATTATTTTATGGAAGATTTTGTTGTTGAAAATAGGAAAGAGAAAAATGAAATGTAATGTAATGGTGGCCAAACGGAAATAATGTAAATTTCCATTCCTACATGCAATTCTCCTAGATTCTCTATGGTTTTGGGGGCTAAACGGTGCTAAGAAAAAGACAACTAAAAAAATCCACGAAATGAGTATTTATAAACGAGCCTTGTAGTCGGGGTGACATTTTGAAAAATGCGATGCATATTTTTTGGTAAATTTAAAACTGATTTCAACATGTTTCAACTCTTATTTATCGTAGTTATTACACTTTTATAAATTCTTATCTTCATATTTTCATCAATTAACACATCATAACCCCGAGGATGATTTTTATCAATATTTTTCTATATGGATGCTCTGAAACGAAGGGAAAAAAAAAAATAAAAATAAAATTGTCAAATCAGTTGTTTTACATTTGAACATAAATTGATTTACCCCCCTTTTGGCCCTATTATTTGATATTTTAATGGTGGGAATACATTTTTTTAAAGTTTTTTTTTTAAAGAAATTTTTTGGAATTACATGTAATATTATTTTATTAGAGAATGTGAGATTGATAAGAATAAAAAGAAAAATAAATTATATACTAATTTATGAGAAGTCAATTGTTATACATATAAATCATTTTACATTGAGCCTTTCTTTGGGACTTGGCCCATGACCAGCTTGGTCCATTTCATTTCATTTCTAGCTCATTCACACAACTTAAGGTATGTTTTCTAAACTCTAGCCAAACATTTTCTCCCAACTCTCGCACTCTTTATTTTATTTTCATCCAACTGTTGACTAAACCGTTGGAGTGCAAATGGTCATCGGACCTTTTTCACGACCGACGTCCTTTGCCTCCTAACAGAGTATTTCGCGTGCAGGTGATATAAACGTGGAGGGGACGAGGCGAGGGATCTGTTGGCGACATTCAAAGAAGTCATCCACCAAAAATAAGGAAAGTCGCTTCAAGAAGATGGACGTAGCCTTGACAACTTAGAGAAATCTAGGATGAGTTTTTTCTAGCCCCTGTTTGGTTTCCATTATTTTTTCATTAAAATGAAAAATATGATTGTTATCCATCACATCATGTCACTAAATTTAAATTTCTATTTCTTGTGTGGAGCCCGTAATAACTATATTTTTCATTCTCATTCTTTCAAAAATGAAAAACAAACGGGTTAGATTCAAGAAAATGAGCCACAGATATGTTTCATAAGACAACCACGAAAAATGAGGACAAATAGCCGCCGTGAGCAAAATATTTTTTCCAACAACAAAAGAATCTTTTCAAGCAATTCCATCTGAATTTGATGAAACTTCGAAGTAAGTATATGCAATTTCTCAAGGAAAGTTTCATATTTTGATGATGCCCAGAAGGTGTTCGGCTAAATGTCTTGGTCAAGACTTTTCCTCCTACTATGGGTGTTTAGTTAGCCGTGGCAAACATTATCTCCGGCAACCACCATTAAATCCGTTGAAGTAGCCGACAATGCATGGTCTCTAGTCTTGCTTTGGACTGCTGTGTCAACATTCAATGTTGATGGAGACAACACGTGAAGATGGCATGCATTTTAAATCAAGAGAAGCTGTCTATTTCAACCCTTTTCTCTGGCCAATGAAGTCGGCTCTTGCAGGTTAAAAAGGGTTGAACCCCAATCTTGAGGGCCCCCACCGCCCCGCCCCTAGAGCTTTGTGAGGGAGGTAAATCGCGGGATTTGCCCCAGCAGGACAGGGAACAAGAGCTGTCTGTACACTGCGCCTACAAGGAGTCTAATTTAATGTTTCAGGAATCGAACCCCCATACTGCGGCTGTCAGCAAGGCGTGAGATAACCTCACTCCTATCCTTTACACCACTAGGCTATTCCCCGGGGGCGGCTCTTACTGGTTAATATGTACCTTTGTTGTTGGTTAGTCAACATTTTTGAAGAATACTCTTGATTGGGTTTCCAGATAATGTGAATTGGGCTTGAAAATTATTTCCCCTAGGCCCATCTTTTCCCTATAAGCCAATTATTCTTATTTTAGGGCCCTTATAAACTTATGAACTTTATTAGATCCAAGAGTTTTCTGGGTTTCATTTGGGCTGCAATTCATATAAGTGGAAATTACACCTTTACAGGTGTTTAAAGATCCGATTTAAAAAATGAGGTATAAGTTTATTTTATTCAAAAATCAGGTTTTTAATATATAATATTAATAAATTTCCATCCAATTTACAATTAAAAACCCTAATTATTTTCTCTCTCTTCATCCCATCTTCTCCTCTAAACAGATCGCCGTCCCTCTCTCTCTGCATCAACTCTTCACCGACAGCAAACTCTGGCGTCGGATGTGGTGGATTGAATCGCCGATGACTACCAGGCCACAGGCTACGACCCCTCTCTCTTTCTCTGTCTCACTATACATTTCTACCACAGGACACAACCCCGTCTCTCCCGCTGGCCATCTTTATCTCCACCGCACGCAGCGCCACCATCGAGGTGCTCGCCGTTGCAAATGGTGGTGTTTGCGAGGCGCTCGTTGCTATAGATCCAAGTTGGAGAACAGAATCGGAGCTCCGCCACAGATCTGTCCGATTAATGGCCACTGTGCGCGATCATTGCTCTCTGTTCGTTACAGATCATGGTGTTTACATATTTTTTTTTGCTGCTGGTGGTGACTTGTGGTGGTCGTGCAGTGATTTGGCGAGGTGGTGGTATTTTTGGTGGTGTCTATAGCCGCGAATTTGGGGTTTTTTTTAGGTGGAGATTGTGGCTATGTTGTGGTAGTGATGGAGGGCTGGTGGTGGGTAGGTGGTGTTGCTGAATCATTGGTGGTGCATGTGGTGGTGAGAAGGTGACGACGTTGGCGACGATGGTGCTACAGTGATGGTTAGTCGGTGCAGTGTTTTGTTGGTGTCGATACCGTCGCGGTGATTGTGATGTAGTGGTGTTTTTTGGTGATGGGTGTTGGATTGCTTCAGGTAATGGTGTTGTTATGGGAGGTGGTGGCGGTGTTACTGTTGGTGTCGTAGTGAGGGTGGTATCGATGGTGGTGGCGGTGGGCGGCGTCACTAGCGGTGGTTGATGTTGGGCGATGGAATGTGACCCGCTATTTGGTGTATGTGACCAAGGATTTAACCGTGACCTAAAAATTTGATAATATGCGACTTAAAAATAATTTAAAAATTTGTGATCAACAAATAAATTGTGACCTTAATTTGTGATCGATGAAATAATTCGTGATCAATTAATTTGAAAATGTTTGATTTTGTGACCGAGGATTTAACTGTGACCTAAAAATTTGATAATATGTGACTGAAAAATAATTTGTGACCATATAATTTGAAAATCTGTGACCCACAAATAAATTGTGACCTTAATTTGTGACCGATGAAATAATTTGTGATCAATTAATTTGATAATATGTGACTTTGTGACCTAAAAGTACCATCTGTGATCATGAATTTTACATACGTGACCTTAATATATTAAATTAATAAAATATTATTAATTAACTAATAAAATCCCGATTATTGCACTTTTAAACTTGGGGTATGCAATTTGAATCGGTCATACTTAAAAGGCTGAACTGTGAATTTTTCCCGTCATATATTGCAAGGATTTATTTTTCTTAGGCCTTATATTCCACATCTAGTATAAAGTTTTTGGGCCCACTAAATGTTTCAATTTATTGATCCTAATTATTCCTTCTGGGTAATGGTTTTTTATTGGCTTGAGTTGAAAAAATGGCATAGCGGTTATGATAATTCTACTTGGGATGCTATTAATTATCGTTTGGGCCGCCTCCTAGGCTTATGAACTTTATTGGGCTTGGTGTTCTTGCTTTTCTATTTGGGCTGCCCTTTAATTTGGAGCACATTTAAGAGGAACTTGAAATGGTAAGTAAATAGAGAATTTCCATCTTTTCAACCAATTTTATTGCAAGTTTAGAAAGTTGTTTGGAGCTATACGTATCCATTTTCAACTTTTAT
The DNA here is from genome assembly GCF_002742605.1 of Olea europaea var. sylvestris. Taxonomy (NCBI): domain Eukaryota; kingdom Viridiplantae; phylum Streptophyta; class Magnoliopsida; order Lamiales; family Oleaceae; genus Olea; species Olea europaea. The sequence goes on along the minus strand of NC_036249.1, from coordinate 16,509,346 downwards.
TTGTCGCTTACTACTGGAATCTTGGTATTATTTTTGAGCAAGCTCTCTCTTCACCTATATAAGAGTGACTATTTATTTGGAGCGAAACTTCTCTGTTTGTAAAAATTGCTGAAGTTATAAATGGTCATGTAACTAATCTTCAGCCATCATCATTGGAGAGCATTAGCTCGGAATCCAACATTAGGATATATTGTGGCAGATTTTTCTCTTCTAACCATGAAGGACTAAACCATTGTTATTTGTACAAAGTTGCATCTTTATTGAGCCAGAATCATTCTTCTTCCTTGTTTGGGTTGAGTTGAATTAGTGACGATAACTATAGCAGTAGGAGCCACAAAAATAAACAATTCCATATGCTTTGGAAAAGTTAGATTGCCATTATTCTTCGAAAATGGAAAAGATGTTCTTCCTTTTTGGTCTCCAAAGTTGAAACTAGTTCGAGAGGCAGCTGCAAGGCATTGGTGAACCTTACAACTTCATGGCTAATCACTCTTCATATTTGTCTGAGATGTGGCGCACAATTTTATAGTAGAAGGGCATCAATATTTCTACTAAGTCCAGAATCGAACTGCAAAACTATTGAAGTAAGCAATCTAATATACACACCAGGTGCTTGGACAAATTTCAGATCTTGATTATTGAAGACTTTATTGATCATTTCAATTGCTCGAGGCAAGCCCTAGTTCTTCGTGATTTTCTTATCATTGAAAGCGACCATAACTCATGATTATCTCTATTATTCGAACATCATAGAGTCCTCGTTCCTTGAATAAAGGAAGAGGCGATACCTATTGGAGTACATCGTTCATTGAATAAAGGAAGAGACAGTATCTTGAAGTCATTGTCCCTTGTATAAAGGAAGAGGCAAATTATCAGAAGTGTTTGCCCTTGCAAAAGGAGCCCTTATTCGCTGGATGTTTATTTCCCGCCATGCCAAATGCTTATTTCTGGCTCCACGAGATAATTATTCCTCGTCTCAGGGGATTTTCCCCTCTTTGCCAACTACTTATTCTTGGCTCCGCGAGATATATATTCCTCGCCTTGCGGAATGTTTATTCCCCGCCTCGCCAATTGCCTATTCATGGCCATGCGAGATGTTCATTTCCCGCCTTGCCAGATGTTTATTCCTGGTCATGCGAGATATCAATTTGTCCACGGCAAGCCCATAGGACTCTTCGGAATATTTATCATATGACGAGTTCATGTGCTGCAAATTACCTAAGTTAATTTGTCTATGGCAAGCCCATAGGTCTCTTTGGAATATTTATCATATGACGAGTTCATGTGCTACAAATTACCTAAGTTATTTTGTCTATAGCGAGCCCATAGATCTTTCGGGAATATCTATCATATAACGAGTACAAATGCTGCAAATTATCTCAGTTGATTTGTCTATGACGAGCCCATAGGTCTCTTCTGAATGTCTATCATATGTCGAGTTCATGTGCTACAAATTACCTAAGTTAATTCGTCTATGGCGAGCCCACAGGCTCTTCAGAATATCTATCATATAATGAGTTCATGAGCTGCAAATTACCCAGTTAATTTGTCTAAGGCGAGCCCATAGGTCTTTTCGGAATATTTATCACATGAAGAGTTCATGTGTTGCAAATAACCTAAGTTAATTTGTCTATGGTGAGCCCATAGGTCTTTTCAAAATATCTATCATATGACGAGTTCATGTACTGCAAATTATCTCAGTTAATTTGTCTATGGCGAGCCCATAAGTCTCTTTGGAATATTTATCATATGATGAGTTCATGTGTTGCAAATTACTTAAGCTAATTTTTCTATGGCAAGCCCATAAACCTCTTATCTTTAAGGCCTCATCACGAATTCCACTTAAGTCTCATAGGCTTGCCTCTCTACGCGCATCGCCTCATCAAATAGGCTTGCCTATCTTCACGGCATCGCTTCATCTAATATACGCGCTTCTCTTCACGGCATCACCTCATCCACATGGGGTCACCTCTCTACACGGCATCGTCTCATCCAACATGTTCGTCTCTCTACATGGCATCACCTCATCCGACATGTTCGTCTCTCTACATGGCATCGCCTCATCCAACAGGCTCATCTCTCTTCACGGCATCGCCTCATCCACATAGACTTGCCTCTCTTCACGACATCGCCTCATCCAACATGCTCACCTCTTTACACGACACTGCCTCTGTTACTTATGTTTGAGCATCGCCTCTACATTAGCTCAGCTTTATCACAATGGCTTATATTTCAAGTCCAAGTCGCATATAAATATTCGATTCAGACTTGGGGACTATTGTGATACTAGTATCTTAGCCCTCGTTTGACCCCCATTTTCTAGAAATAAAAATGGGTGGAATAGTATTTTTTTGAAAAATAAGTGGTTGAAAAAAGAACGAAAATTTTTCGATTTACGTGCAATATTATTTTATGGAAGATTATGTGGCTGAAAATAGGAGAGAGAAAAATAAAATATAATGTAATGGAATTTAATGGAGGCCAAATGGAGGCTTAGTGTCATGACATATTACTACTAGCGTATGCATCATATTACTGCTGGAAAGCATGAATGTCATATCACTGTTAGCTTGTCATACATTATTTTCATTACAATCAGTACGTATGCCATGTTATCATTATTTTCATTTTATTATCGACATTATGTTACTTACTTCACTATAATATAACTAAAATTTGATAAAATTAATAAAAACTTTAGCCCATCTTTTGCCCCAATTTTTTGAAACTTATTCGCAACCCTATATTTTAATCATTTTTCAGTTGGTTCAACCAAAACAAAATTAAAATTTATGTTAAAGTTAACAATTATTTTTAATCTTATGATATTTACAACAATCAATTTCATCAATTTTTTTTTTTAAAATTTAATGTTTATCTAAACCGATTACCATTTACACATCACATAACCATAAAAGTTAGTACATGAAAGGAAAATAAAAATAAAAAAACAGTATCAGTCATGTGTGGACAAAAACAAGTATGGAGAATGTGAAGCTAACCCACTTATAAATCAAACAAAAGAACCAATTAATGTAGGATTTTCAAAAATTAACTTCAAGAAAATTAAAAACCAAAAATTGAAAAATGAAGAACGATTGTCCCCTTTTTGATTCGGCTCAGAAACTCGATCCACATCACAAAGGTATCTCCAATTTGAAGGCCATTATCAGTCATAAAGACAATTTCACAAAAAAGACAAGAGGTTGATTTGTTTTGCACTAAGCAGGAGGAGAGTTTCTCTTGTTTTTGGTGTGAATTAAAATGAAGGGTGAATGCTCCAATTTATAGGCTCAGTGGAGAAAACATATTTCCCAGGAGTCTTGCAAGATTAGGATAGAAGATTTGCAAGATTATGTTAATCCAAAAGATAGAGCTCATCCAAGACGGGATAAGGAAGTTGAAGAAAAGATATCGATTTATTTATTTATCTTTTCTTGTGATTTTCAAATTACCTCCAAGTTGGGTATTGAGCATCTAGCCCAATTGACTGATTACTTCTAAATACCCAACATATTTGGGCAACTTCAATTGTGGTGTGGATTTAATTCTTCAATCCTGGGCTTATAGCCTATGAAGCTAAAATGGGCCTCGATTTTTCATCATCGCCTAGGAGATTTGGGCATCACTTACCAAACATGCCCAACAACTTCCACCTTGATGCCAAATCATCCTGCAAGTCAGATAAGATAACAAATAGCTCAAGGGACGAGACTTACAAGTTTGTACCGATGTTTATAATATCAAGGTAATTTTTAAACTTTACCAATGGGAGCACCTTAGTTCTCATATCTATAGGATTATATTCTGAAAGTACTTTCTCAAGTTTTACCAGTTCTAGAGAAATCATATCTCTAATGAAATGCAATCTAACATCTATATGTTTAGTACGTTCATGAAAGACAGGATTTTTGCATAGGTGAATAGCAGATTGACTATCAGAATATATTGTCACATTATCCTTAAAAACACCAAGTTCATTTAATAAACCTTTAAATCACAAAGATTCTTTAAAGGTTTTAGTAGCAGCAATGTATTCTGATTCAGTAGTGGATAATGCAACAACATATTGAAATTGTGATTTCCAACTAACACATGAATTGCACAAAGTAAACATGTAGGAAGATATAGATTTCCTATTATCTCTATCACCAGCATAGTTAGCATTAGTAAAATCTTTCAATTTTATTCCTTCAGTACTAAACTTATATATTAAGCCAACATTGTATGTTTCTTTCAAATATCTAAACAATTATTTCAAAGCCTCCCAATGTTTGGGACCCGGGTTGGACATATACATGCTAAGTGTACTAACAGCAAAAGCTAAGTCAGGTCTAGTACACACCATTAGAAACACACAGAACCAATGACATTTGTATATGGAATTCATTTCATATATTCTTCTTCTTCTTCATTAGCAAGTGATTGTTTTTTAGATAATACAAAGTGATTAGCTAAAGGTAATGTGACAGTTTTACATTCATTCATGCCAAATTTCTTCAAAATTTTCATGATATATGGAGCCTGATGTAAAAATATAATTGATTTAGACCTATCTCTTTGAATTTCCATGCCTAAAATTCTTTTAACATTACCTAGGTCTTTTATATCAAATTCATTACTTAAAGTAGTTTTTACATCATTTAACACTTCAAGTTGGGACCAATCAAAAGCATATCATCCACGTATAGTAACAAAAACACACAGTCATTATTGTTTGCATTACCTTGATAGTACAAGCAATGATCAAATTCATTCCTTAACAAACGAATCAAAACGTTTGTATCATTGTTTAGGAGATTGTTTTAAATGATACAAAGAGCGTTTAAGAAAACACACATGATCATGTTTTTGTTTATTTTCAAAACCTTTAGGTTAATCCATGAAAATCTTTTCATCAAGTTCTCCATGCAAAAAAACGATTTTAACATCATGTTGTTCAAATTCCCAATTGAAATGTGCAACTAATGCAAGCATAGTCGTAATTGTGGTATACTTAACAACTAGATAAAAGATCTCATTATAATCTACCCCTTCCTTTTGTGTGTAACCTTTGGCCATAAGTCTAACCTTAAACCTTAAACCCTCTCCTTTGGTAATTCTTTCCTTAATTCTAAAAACTCATTTACACTTAATTGTTGACTTGTCTTTAGGTGTTGGGACTAATTCCCATGTTTGATTCTTATCGAGGAAATTTATCTCTTCTTTCATCGCTTTCACCCAATCCTCAGATTGTGCACTCCTTAAGGCTTCTTCATACGTTTTTGGTTCTCTATCAACTAGTTCTTCATAACTAGCATAAGCAAGCTCAAAATCAGACTATAACCTTTGAGGCACCCTATGTGTTCTTCTAACTGTGTCTCTAGCTAACTGGTAATAAGACAAAGGGCTTTGCTCTCCTTGATATTCCTCTATAACTTCATTTCTCTCAATATTTTCACTCTGATTATCTTCTAGTTCAGGATTTTGATGCTCCACCTCGATTGAGGTGGTGGGGGTTGAACACTTAAGGACCTTAAATTTACTTGAGATTCGTCACTAATGTTTTCTCACAGTTTTTCTCTCAAGGTGTCATTTTCTGATTTTAGACACAGCATTTCAGACTTATTAAATGTAATATCACGACTTATGATGATCTTAACTCCATTTTGACTTTTATCCCAAAGCCTTATACCTTTAACTCCTTCAGAATATCCTAAAAAAACACATTTCCTAACTCTAGGTTTTAGTTTTCCCTCATTTTGATAAGAGAAAGCAGCACAGCCAAAAGTTTTTAATATAGTATAGTCAGCACATTTACCATACCCTTTTTCATATGGAGTATCACCATTTAATGCAGTAGATGGTGTCAAATTAATCAGATAACACGCAGTGATAACAGTTTCACCCCAAAAAAATTTAGGAATTTCAGAACTCAACATCATACATCTAACATTGTCAAGTAAAGTACGATTTATACGTTCAGCCACCCCATTTTGTTGAGGTGTATAAGGAACAGTTTTATGTCTAGTAATTCCACATTTTTCACACAAATCATCAAAATCATTATTACAGAACTTTAGGCCATTATCAGTCCTTAGATATTTTATCTTTTTGCCAGTTTGAGTTTCAACTTGTAATTTTCATATTTTAAAGGTTTTAGTTTGATCATTTAACAGATAAACCCACACCCTACGAGAGTGATCATCAGTTATGGACATAAAATATCTATTATTACCCATTGTGGGATTAGTAGCATGCCCTCATAAATCAGTATGAATATATTCCAATACTTTAGTAGTTTATGCATACCAGATGAAAAAATGACCTATAATGTTTACCAAATACACAATGATCACAAAAAGGCATATTAGACACGCAGTCTTTTCCAAATGCACCTTTATCTTTTAGCAGTTTAAGTCATTTAATACTTGTGTGAGCCAATCTATTATGCTACTTGTGTGTGTTATCACTGTTGGTCAAATTTATAGAGGAAGTTGAATTTTTAACAATTTCAGCAGTGTTCACATAAATACCGTTTCTTTTAGTACGTTTACATGTGACAAGAGCACCCGTAATCATTTTAAGTATGTTGTTTCCAATTTTACCAGTAAAACCATCAGTTTCTAATGCTCCTACTGAAGTAAGATTTCTAACCATTTCAGGAATATATCTAATTCCATGTAATTTAAGCACATAACTAGTGTCAAATTTCAACGTGATATCACCAATGCCAGCAATTTTATATGCATGATTATTGTACAAAATAACATGACCACTTTTAGATTCTTGCATATTTTCAAACCAGTCTTTATGTAATGAAATATGAAATGATGCACCAGAATCAAGTATCCATTCATTTAAATGTGATTTCACAGTCAAATTTACTTCAGTCGGTTCAGTGTTTAATAACACATATACTTTACAAAATTCATCGGAAGAAGTAATAACATTTGCCTCGTCATGAGCCTTTTCCTTTTATTTGTTTTTCTCAATATAACAATCTTTAATGAAGTGTCCAGTTTTACCGCAACCATAGCATTTTCTACCTTTAGTTTTATTTCTTGACCTAGATAAACTTCTACTTTTCTTTTTACTACTGGACGCGTATCTACTTTGGTTATCACAGGTTCTAAACTGAAACCTACCTCTAATTATATGAACCTCACCACTTCTTCTCTCGACTCTCTTGGCTCGCATTTCCATTTCTTTACTTCTTAACGAGTCTATGACAATTTCAGGTGTCAAAGTACATCTCCCGTATTTAATAGCATTTTTAACTTCTCTATAAGTTTCAGGGATAGTATTTAACAAGATTATTGCCTTATACTTTTCAAATACTTTTTCACCACAGTTAGTAATATCTTGCACGAGTTTATTAAGGACATCCAAATCTTTTGAAGAATCGATTTTGAAGCTAAAAAAACTTTCAAGTATAAAAAAATTGTTTGGAGTTGACTTAGACACATAAAGTTCCTCCAATTTTTTCCCAAGGTTCTTGAGCTGATTTTAATTTACCAACTTTTCTTAACACCGCATTAGACAGATGTAATATTATAGAAGTGTATGCCAATTCATCCATATTCTCTTTTTCTTCATTAGTCAAGTTTGTAGGAAAAGAGTTATCAATAGCTTTGGAAACTTTTTGTTGAACAAGAATACCTTTCATTTTTTGATGCCAAATTGAAAAATCTCCTTTACCATTAAAGAAACCCAACTCAAAGTGATGTGTTGACATTTTACCAAAAAATGCATAAAACACAAATTCAAATATGTAGAAGTCACAGGTCACACGGATTACATGGAGTAACAAGATTTCTATGGTTTCACAATAATATGCTATTCTAGAACCCCAGGGTTTTGTGAGAATCGAGTTCTCAGATCAAGGGAAGAACTAAAATAAGAGTTCGGGTACAAGTCTAAAATAATACGAGATAACTCAATGACGTTCAACAAATTAATCTAAATAATTTCACTTAGAAAATTAAACAGATAATGACAAGTAATCGTAGGTTCTATCAACAAGTAATGGTTGCCAAGCAATGACAACTCCAATACTAATGATCACTCCACACGATGATCTGCTATTGCAATAATGAAAGGTTTCAGTCAATTTACCAAAGTGGACTTGTCTGAGTCTGTAAATTACGAGAGATGCGAATTTACTGCCTTAGGGCTACAATTTTTGTCTAAAGTAATTCAGTAAATATGTGACGATTTCGACCGTTGATCCACCAAACGCAAAATCGTCCAACTTTTTCCGTGTAACCTGAAACAGAAAACTTCCAACACAAAAAATGTTAGAAATAATGTGAGGAATAAACTGCTTGAAAATAACTTCTCCAAAATTGGATCCACATGCTCTCACGCGCCATTGCCATGCGCCTCATCCGGGATCACGCGCCGCCTCCACCTGCACGTTTTAACCCTAGTCTCCGTTTTACCAATGGACTTCTGGATTGACGGGAAATCGCATTTGTAGGTGCGATTTTTCGGTGCAAAAAATTGGGCAGTTCGATTTTCTGTTTTCTGTCGATTTTCTGGTCGATTTTTGGCCAGATTTTCAGTACCACCAAGCTCTGATACAAATTGTGAAGCTAACCCACCTATAAATCAAACAAAAGAACTAATTAATGTAGGATTTGCAAAAATTAACTTCAAGAAAATTAAAAACCAAAAACTGAAAAATGAAGAATGATTTTCCCCTTTTTGATTTGGCTCAAAAACTCGATCCACACCACAAAAGTATCTCTAATTTAAAGGTCATTATCAGTCATAAAGACAATTTCACAAAGAAGGCAGAGGAGGATTTGTTTTGCTCTAAATAGGAGGGGAGTTTCTCTTGTTTTTGGTGTGAATTAAAATGACGGGTGAATGCTCCAATTTATAGGCTTAATGGGGAGAATGGATTTCTCAGGAGTCTTGCAAGATTAGAATAGAAGATTTGCAATATTATGTTAATTCAAGAGATAGAGCTCATCTAAGATGGGATAAGGAAGTTGAAGAAAATATATCGATTTATTTATTTATCTTTTCTTGTGATTTTCAAATTACCTCAAAGTTGGGTATTGAGCATCTAGCCCAATGGACTGATTACCTCTAAACACCCAATATAATTGGTCCACTTCAATTGTGGTCTGGATTTAATTCTTCAATCTTAAACTTATAGCCTATGAAGTTAAAACGGATATCAATTTTTCATCATTCCCTAAAAAATCTGGGCATCACTTACCAAACATGCACAATAGAGAATGTTCATAAAAAATAAATATAATCAATGATTTTCACGCACGTCAAATATATTTCTGTGACGGAGAGCGATTGAAGTCTGCCATTGGCTCATTTCCGTATTCACGTGAGTTTCACGCCCCCATTACTTTCCTTAAAAATCCCAGATTTTTTCCATCAAAAACTGTGATAAGTCTCGACGACCCACAAAATTCCAGTTACTGTTGTTATAAGGTATTTATTTATTTTATATCTGGGGTTATTTTGTAATAGTTTATTTTCTTTTATTCTTTTTGGAGAATGAAATTTTCAATCAGCAATTTTTAAAGATTATGTGGAAAAGATGCTGAAGTTTGGAATATCTGAGTTTTAATGAAGATTTGCGTAGGTTGATGCTTATATATCTGGTATTTTGGGCATGTTCTTGTTATTTCTTGTGTAGTAAGCTGAAATTTTTTGTTAAAGTAACTTGGTCGATTTTTCTTTTTTGGTATTGGGAAAACCCTCTGGCTTGATTTATTCATCATTTATTGGCGTGAATAAATTAATTTATTTTGCACGTTTGTTTCCTAGAATTATTTTACTTAAACGCAATGATATATATTCTTCTTTAACGAAGTCTTCGTGCGTATTCATATTGAATGACAACAATTTCTTATCATTTAGAAGTTGTGGAGTGTGCTCGCATTTATTCTGATCACACATATCGATAGTCATTGTCACTTTTATCTGCTCTTTTAGGCATTTGAAATCGAAGTGGGGTGTCGGATTTCTTCTTCGTTGACTTTTGAGCATTTGCCATTTACATCGAGGTCGCATTGTGTTAATGGCTGCATCTGAAGCAATTATGCGAGTTTGTGATGGGCTTGTCCCTCTCCTTTTTAGTTCTGGACCTTATTTTAGCAAATCGCTGTCAGAATCTAGAACCTCAGAAAAATATAGAAAGAGAGCGAGTCATTCGAAAGTTCTCAACTGTAGCATTAGTATATCTCCTCAGTTTTCTCACGTCTCAAGTGGAAATGTTGCAACAACCCAAAAACGGTATGCAAAATGCAAATGCCAACGACCTCAGAGTGCAAATGGGATAAGTTCGGAGGGTGGAAATGGAGCATGGTTTGTGGATAATGCGAAGGAGTTCTATACAGTGAATGTAAATACGCCGAATGTTCTTGAATTCAAAGAAATCAGTTCGAAGAAAGAGGTGACGTCCAATAGTAATTTACCTGAAAATGGCTCTGTACGAGATACCTTGCAAACAGTTATTGCTGATTCAGTTGAGGATGAAGCATGGGAGCTACTAAGGGAATCTATTGTTTATTATTGTGGCAACCCAATAGGGACAATTGCTGCAAAGGACCCGAGTAGTTCCAATGTTCTGAACTATGACCAGGTCTTTATTCGAGACTTCATACCTTCTGGTATAGCTTTTCTTCTGAAGGGAGAATATGATCTTGTTTGCAACTTTATCCTTCACACACTTCAGCTACAGGTAGACATGATTGTTCTGATCTACTGATTATTTTCCTGCCAAATTATTGCTTAACTATTCTGGCTTGTCTTGGAATGCTTGAGTAATGACTTGTCTTTGTTACACGAAAAATGAATTCTCCGTCTTTATCAATTCAACTAATTGTGGTCATTGAACCACTTCATCACTATTATAATTTTGTATTTTAAGAAGAGCAAATTATTTCCATTCCGTTCCAGTAGTAACCATGTTAAATTTTTCTACTTATTGATCATTAAGGAAATCTATTTATGTTGATTTATATATTCTGGATGTTCAATGTTTGGCTTTGTCATTTTAATAGAGATATTTTTATCTTGAACAGGCATGATAAATTTTAATTTCTTATGAGGATTTTAAGAAGATTCTCCTATTTTGTCAACCTCCAGGTGATGCTCATTTTCATTGAACCTGGAAACTAACTATTTATGTACTACCAAGTGGTTGCTGTTTCCATCATCTAGCCGCAATATCATTAAGGGTTTAACATCCTAGCAAATGAAAAAAATTAAAAATAAACCTTGTCATTCTAACAATCTTAATTTGGATTTCTCCCCATGTATCGGAATTGGAGATTAGTAATATAAATCTTCATAAAATCCACTGTCATTCTGTCAATAAAGGATAGATTAATGGAAAAATATAAATTGCAGCCTATTTCTTTCTATGTAGTTGAAAACTTGCGATTGACAAAACAGTGTGACAATGAATCAGTGCTATTAGGAACAACAGTAATTACTGCACGTGCGACAATGAATCAGCGCTATTAGGAATCAGTGCTATTAGGAACAACAGTAACAGGTTTTTGATCTAGCATAGAAAGCGATGATGGTATATTTAGTGCATATCGAACAAGTGCCTTAAAATTATTTGTGTGAAGCTCATGCTTTGAAGGAAAAAAATGGATGAGTTTAAACACCTCCCATTTTGCAGAGCTGGGAAAAGACTGTGGACTGTCATAGCCCTGGTCAAGGGCTGATGCCTGCCAGTTTTAAAGTGCGCACAGTTCCTCTGGATGGTGATGACTCTGCAACGGAAGAGATTCTGGATCCTGACTTTGGTGAGGCAGCAATTGGCAGGGTTGCACCAGTTGATTCTGGTAACGACAGGACATTTGATTTAGTTACATCTATAGGAAAAAATAATTTTTGGATAATGTATTCAAAAATAGTTCCTTTGCTTGTGGTGTGATTCTCAGGATTATGGTGGATTATTTTGTTACGTGCATATGGTAAATGTTCTGGAGATTTATCTGTTCAGGAGAGAATTGATGTCCAAACTGGAATTAAGATGATATTAAGGCTATGTCTTGCTGATGGATTTGATATGTTTCCGACATTATTAGTGACTGATGGTTCTTGCATGATAGATCGCCGTATGGGAATTCATGGTCATCCTTTGGAGATTCAGGCAAGGAAGTCATTCGAATCATTGTTTTCTAAATATGTTTCATTCAATTCTCTTGGCCAGTAATTGCAAAAAAATAAGTATGAATAGAGAGCTGCTTTAATTCCCTTTCCTTCTCCTATCTGCCAAAGGGGGTCCACATGCATGTTACATGTGCATTTTATATTTTTAGAATGAGTACCGAAAAACCTCCTAAGTATTTATTTATTTATTTCTTTTTGAATTATAGTTGTGTTATTTGATAGAAATCCTATTTAAACTATTTGTTGGTCTGGAAAATTCAATGTGAAGTTTGATGATATGGTCCTACTTCTTCCCGTGACCTGCTAAGATTCCTTCTGTTTTTTATATCAATGTCTATATTATAGCTTTTCTTTAATTTATTATGATCATAATGTTGTAATCTTATCAAGAAAACTCAAATTATTGGTTGTGGGAAAAATTAATAATGGATTTAATATCTGTAGAAGTTAAAGTACGTTATTATGTATTTTCGAGTTTATCAGAGCATGCATGGTTCAGACAGCAAAATAAGGATATGAGGATTTTATAATTTTAAGATCAAGGATACTGAAACCTTGTGGACCATTTTATAAGGGAAAACTGAGGGTTACAGATGGTTCATTTGTCATATACTGCTAGAAGCCTAATTGACGTGGTAGAATTACTAGGATTTCAGGGAAATTGTATTTTGGGAGTTTCTATGTTATCTGTGGCATGCTTAGAAATAAATGATCTCAAATGTGGTTTCAGGCGCTATTCTATTCAGCACTAATCTGTGCACGTGAAATGCTTGCACCAGAGGATGGATCAGCTGATCTTGTCCGTGCTTTAAACAATCGCCTCCTTGCACTGTCATTTCATATAAGGGAGTATTATTGGATCGATATGAGAAAACTTAACGAGATTTACCGCTACAAGACCGAAGAGTACTCATACGATGCTGTTAACAAATTCAATATTTACCCAGATCAAATTTCTCCTTGGTTAGTGGAATGGATGCCAAATAAAGGAGGCTATCTGATTGGGAATTTACAGCCTGCTCACATGGATTTCCGGTTCTTTTCTCTTGGAAATTTGTGGGCTATTGTCAGTAGCCTTGCAACTGTGGATCAATCAAATGCTATATTGGATCTTATTGAAGCTAAATGGTTGGATTTGGTTGCAGATATGCCGTTTAAAATATGTTATCCTGCACTTGAAGGCCAGGAGTGGCAGATCATCACCGGCTGCGATCCCAAAAACACGTAATTCTTAGTTGCTTAAATTAACCTTCGTTCTTAGTTTTCGAGTGTCTATTATTCTTGATTCGTATTCTTTGCCTTGTCATAAATTTTTGTTGTTCCTGATGCAGGCCCTGGTCATACCACAATGGAGGTGCATGGCCAACTCTGCTTTGGCAGGTAAAATTTGTTTTTAATCTTGACTGAGGTGTCTCGTCGTATTTACTGCTGCATTATCCTAATTAAATAAGCAGTGTCCTCTTCGTTTCAAAATGAGTACGAGCCTCCGTTAAATTGCAATTCAGTTTCAACGTGGAACAACATAATCAAGTTTAAGCTAATAGAGTGGGGACAAAATTATTGATCTAAATTTAGTCTTAGTTATGCCCTTTTACGTACTGTCGAAATTCATTTTTATGAAAGCTTTTACGCATTTACAATTTCTGAAATTGGGTGGTGGTTGCATGTTCTGGTGCCATGTTTAATCATTTCATTTAAAAGCTTAAGTTGTGATATGAGACACATTTATTTATTCAATTTAAATTATAGTCTTCAACACTAACACATGAGATTTAACTCGATCGGTTGCAGCTCACCGTTGCATGCATTAAAATGGATAGACCAGAAATTGCAGCTAGAGCCGTTGAGGTTGCAGAGAAGCGCATATCAAAAGACAAGTGGCCTGAATATTACGATACCAAAAGAGCTCGCTTCATAGGGAAGCAGGCACATCTTTTTCAGACCTGGTCTATTGCGGGATACCTTGTCGCAAAACTTCTACTGGCGGATCCCAGTGCTGCTAAAATTTTGATTACCGAAGAGGATTCTGACCTTGTCAATGCCTTGTCCTGTGCAATCAGTTCCAATCCTAGGAGAAAGCGTGGCCCAAAGAGTTCCCAGAAGTCCTACATAGTATGACCATGAGATGGTGTCTTGTCACCCCAACAGAAGTATAGTTGATCTTCGACTGCTTGCTTGTACATATACTATCTTTACACCATCTCGAAGAGAAGGGATGGCATTTGCAATTATTTGATACAAGGCTGGTAAGTGTATCATAGTTATTTACTTTTGTCTTCATTTTCTGCCCTATTGAAGTTCCAGCTTAAATCCTTGGTGATCTGGTATATGAGTCAATATTGAAACATCCTATTCTTGTATGTACAATTTATCTGACTTCTATTTATGGATATATCATTATAAAGAATAATTGACATTATTTATTTTGTATTGCATTTTGTAATTAGTACTCGAATTATATTATTTGAACTCTAGAACTTGTAGGCATATTCAATATATCGTACTAGACATGAGTAAGCAGTAAATAAGGATTTTAACTTTTTTTCCTGTCGGCCGAACTTGAATTGGTGCGTTTAATCTTCTTTTCACCCAGCACCTTATGAGCTGCACAAACTTGGTGACCATCTAAACTAAACTAGACTGCAACAGTTGGGAAGACACTGAATATTTGACTTTACCATATTAATAAAAGAATCTGGAAATTTTATGAGTTTATTTAATAAAGGTTTTCCAAGTTTAGAAACTGGTGAAACATAATCTTTATCTACAAAAAGCTTTACTTTGTTCATTTTAGTCCTTTGCCGTTGATCTGTTAAGTGGTAATTACATGGATTTTTCGTTTATTTTTATGTTATAATGTACATAGAAATCTTGAGTTCAAATTGGCATAATTTATTACTTAAAAGTTATCTGTGTGAGTCGTTTATAAGAATTCAAAGAATTGTCAAGATCGATTAATTAAAGATATCTTTCTTGAGATGCGTAAGTGACCAAAGCACACACTCGGAAATATCAAAGAATGTATATTTTGATTGATTAACAGTAATACTTTTTAACAAAATCGAATTTTCTTCAAGAGTGTAATATTTATGGCTTATTATATTCACAAATATTTAACTAAAACATACTAATTTAATCGTGCCGCCGCTTTCAACAGCATCGTCTAAGATATAGTCCCTATTTGAGCGTCATTATCTCTTTTTTCCTCATTTTCAATCACATATTTTCCTATTAAATAATTTTGCGCGTAAATCCTGTTTTTATATTTTTTTACCACACATTCTCAAAAAAATAACTATTACAAAATTTCATTTTGCCAAAAAAGTATGGTCTTCTGATTTTGTCACTCATGGCACCATTCATTTGCTTAATAATAGTCTAATTAATTATTAATGGTTATAAATAGTATCCAACATGGTAGAAACATGGCATGACCACTAACACCATTGCTCAATCACAAAGCCGATGACCACATATTGTCTTATGGTCCCCTTGACCATTATCAGACTCAGACCTTAATTCTGAATGAAAATCGACATATAATCATGTAATGGTTTATTGTAACTAACTATTTAAGTACAACTTTAATTATCGCTACAAGAAAGGTTATAAAATGTGTGGCATTAAGTTTCGATCAAGTATCAAGCATTACAAGCATATGTGTGCCTATGCGAAGGATACATGTAATTATGCATTTTTCAATTTTTAATATTATTTTAAATATTTAAACTAATAAATAAACAGAATAATGCATTCTTTGAGCTTTATATATATTCTTCAAATTTTAAAATATATATTACTCAAAATCATAAATACTATATTATTCATGAGTTTGGATGATTTGGGCTAATTTGATATTTGTTGGGCTCAATTCGCTTTTTTTGAGTGATAAAAATGGGTTGAACTCTGGACACAATTTTTAACACAAATGCGTGCATATTTTGGTGTTTAAACGAGCATATATGGTCAACAAAATAGATTGACCGCATTTTAATGAGCATACTCCATATACAGGACGTTTCAGAAATGCTCGAAGCATTTGCGCGCATTTTCGAACACTGCCTACAAGGCATGACCACTGCAAATCGGGTTGAAGAAGGCTTGGTAAGCGTCGCCAACCACTGCTATCCGAAACCTAGTTCAACACTTATGCACAATTATGACATCAACACTAATTCATTTCCTTTTGCTTCGAAGTTAACATGATGACATCAGTATTGTCGTGCTTTCGACTATTAAACTCGTACCTTTCTTGACAATTGATCAATTTGACGGTCTTCGTACATGGCCAAGTAATAATAGGATTTGGTTTCTACTTCTTACTATCTACTGAAGATTCCAACAGGGTTATGACGTCTACAATAATTATTATTAATCATGGGGTTTTGAATAATAAACTAGCTCCATTCAAACAGTCGGCAGAGTGATCCAGCCACCGGTGGCGAATTCAGGATTTTGAGTCAGCACGGGCGATCATTGATTGTCGACCGTCAGCCGTAATAAAGTATTAAAAGTCCGTTTGATGTCCTTTTTTTTAAGCAAAAAATGTATTTTGAAATAGTGATTTCATGGAGAACGTGAGGTTAAAAATAAAGAAAAAATTCTGAATTTAGGTATAATATTATTTTATTGAAGAATATATGGTTAAAAATAAGATAGATAAAAATGTATTTTGAAAAAAAAAATGAAAATAAAACAAGGCCTAAAATTTAAATATAACAATTATTTTGTTATAAGAATAAATCGTATATTCACCAAATGACATTGTTGCCAAATTTTGTATAATTTAAAGGAAGAACATGATTTTGAATCTTTATAATTTTATTAAACCCAATAAATGTAATATATATTATTTTGTTGAATTAAGTTTCAAAAGCCAAGGATGCCAGAGTGATCAAGCGTTCAATGATTAGAATAAGAGTTCACAGTTCGAATCTCATCCAAGTCTTTCCTATAGCATTAATTTTGGTAGAAATTATAAAACTAAAAAATTTGCACATTTAATTGGCTATGAAGAGATTCGAAACTGAGACTTGCAAAATGTAAGTATAAGCCCTAACCATTTCGGCTAAAAGGAAAATATCAAATAAGAAAGAATTATCAGTAATATAAGCTAAAACATTAATCTATTGTCAAAAATTAAAAAAAAATAAAAATTGCTTCCGACGAATCCAGTCCTAACTCGCCACCACCTAGATCTGCCACTGAGCCACCCTATATTGCCGCCCCGAAACATTCTTGATTTCTTTATATATCATTCGTCTTTCTTCGCACCAAATTGCTCCACCATGAAAGAGAGCCGATAGCCTCGATAACACTCCTAATCTCCTATCTCCACCTCGGCCACCTCGACTGATGTCCACAGTATGCACATTGCAACACTTGATGACTTCGCCTTCATTAAGAAGCTTGGAAGTGGTGACATAGGCACTGTGTATCTTGTGGAGCTCAAAGGGTCTAAAGGGCGCATGTT
Organism: Olea europaea var. sylvestris; assembly: GCF_002742605.1. Classification (NCBI taxonomy): domain Eukaryota; kingdom Viridiplantae; phylum Streptophyta; class Magnoliopsida; order Lamiales; family Oleaceae; genus Olea; species Olea europaea. Next base: position 16,491,729 of record NC_036249.1, on the reverse strand, counting down.
TGCAGCCAAGGTTATGGACAAAAAGGAATTGGCATATAGGAACAAAGAGAGTAGGGCAGGGATAGAGAAGGAAATACTTGAAATGTTGGACCACCCATTTTTGCCCTCACTCTGTACCATATTGGATTGTCCTAGGTGGTCTTGTTCGTTGACCAATTTTTGTCCCGGTGGCGACCTCAACATTCTCCGGCAACAACAACCCGAAAAAAGGTTCGACGACGTTGCTGTCCGGTAAGTATTTGTTCACGATCCTCACTCTTCTGCACATCCTCATTTTTTGTGAAATTTAAATTTACGTAGCTATGTTGTAGTACATCCTCATTTAAAAAGTTAATTATTAGGGAAAAAAAAATGATTTTGTTAATTATTACATGCTAAAATAAGGATCCGTTTGATTGTAAAGATGAAATTAAATTGAATTGAAAACGAATTCTAGGGAATTGAATTGCCTATAAATTATTTTTCTGGGAATTATAAATTATTGTGTTTAATTGATATAATTTTCCACATGAAAAATATGGAAATAAAAATGCTTTTTGATGTACGTTTGGCTTTGTTTTAAATGAAAATTGTTAATTAAAGGGATATAATTTACTGGTATTGGGTATGAAATTTATTTTCATTGCCAACAAAAAAAATCAATCAAGAAAATAATATATTTTTTGGTATTCGTTTGACTTTGTTTTAAATGGAAATTGTCAGTTAAAGGAAATTTTTTTTTACAATAATTCTTAAAACTTATTTCCATTGTAAAAAAATAAAAATAAAAAAATAATAATAATTAAATAATAGAAAAAATTAAAAAATTGCTACAGTAATCGAGAATTCTAATTCTCACCATTTTGGTGAGAATTAGAATTCAAGGTTTTCATGGAAAATGCTGATGTGGCCAAGAAAGATGAAATTCATTTTTCATGGAAAATTTCACCTATCAAATACTACAAAAGTTGAAAAATAATATTAATTTTTCATTTTTCATGAAAAAGGGTGTACTATCAAACAAACACACCCTAATCGTAAAGTCAATATTGAGTGAACCGGGATATAAATTTTAGTACAAAAAGTTGGTTCAAAATTATTCTGTTACGTGGTCATTTTCAGTATGGACCAATAAGGTTGACCGTGTGAGATAATACAACTAGAATAAGTTAAGAAAATATTAAAATATTAATTGATTAATTTTAGAAATTATTAAATAATAATGTATAAACACGATTTAATGATTTTTATTGTTAATTATCAGGTACTATGCATCTGAAGTGGTAGCCACTCTAGATACCTACACGTGTTAGTGATAATTTATCGCGATTTGAAGCCCGAAAATATTTTAGTAAGATCGAATGGTCACTTAATGTTGACAGATTTTGATTTATCGTTAAAGTGTGGTAACTCAAACTCGACGGCTAAGGATTTGATAAGCCAACTCTTGAACAAGGATCCCAAAAGAGAATGGGGTTTATGATGGGTGATGCAGCAATCAAATCAAGCACCACCCTTTCTTCCATGGGGATGAATTGGGCACTTATGAGATGCACAAAACCACCATATATTCCCTAACCCTTCAAACTTGAGGGACATTGTTTCATCTAATTACGATAATTGTGATATTAATGTAGATTATTATTAGCTCAAGTCCTATACATTGAAAAAAGTAATAAAATTTTGGTCCAATTATTTATCTTTACATAATCATCTTAACTCGCAAGGGTTATTTTTATATAGTTTGACACTACTAACAAGGATGGATAAAAGAATCGAAACCAAAAAATCGAACAAGAACCAATAATCAATTTTGACCACCCCTTTTTTTAATATTAATATTGAGGCTAGTGAATATGGACCAATTAATCCATTTTAATTTTTTTAAAACACTACGATAAACTCAATCTAAAGCATGCAATGTAACATCTTTTACATTTCTTCAAACTGCAAAGCCTAGTCCTGTGCATTGAACGAGGCTTTTTTTGTTTGTGCATAGATTTGCATTAGTAATTTAAAATTTTGGTCACGTTATTTGGATAATTGCGTATGGACAATTTGTTACATTATAAATAACTATTTTTTCTCACTTCAATTTTATTTTCTTCGTAAACAAACCGATCGAACCACGACTATTCCGAACTATTAGATGAACCGATTACTACTTACAATTTTTGACATTTTCAAGATATCAATACTACTATTTGACGGGAAGAAAACTATTTAAAAAACAAGCAATACTTGAAAAGCTAATTCTAAAAAGTTTTAGCTCCTGTTTGGTTCTAATTTTCAAGCCAAAAAATTAATTTTTGATTATTATTTAATACCGTCAGTAGTCATTTTTGATTTCTTCACTCATAAGTAGGATTCACATTTTTCTATACCGATCAAAAAATTGATTCGAAGAATCAGTACCAAATAGGCCTTTAATCACACACTTATGGTTGAAAAGAATAATTGAAATAGAGTGAAAATACCAAAACGGGCATATGCTAATATAGTTGATCTTTAAATATAAAGTGTTAATAGGTATTCTAAGAAAGTAATAAAAGAGAGTAATTTGACGAAAACTAGTGTTAATTTGACTACTTTGAAAAGAAGATAAAGATCTGTGTATGAGAACAGCCTTTCAAATCAAAGTTATTTCGCATTTTACGCCATTTTTGAAGGAAACATCACCTGAACCGAACCGCCTTCCATGCATATGTACTAGAAGTCTAGAACAGTACTATTTCTCGTTTGTTGTGTGTCACACGTCGGACTGTTGAGCCATGGATTACAAGAATCTGGATACAAAGTCTCTCAACCAGTTGCTGATTAATAGCATTGGCGAACTCCAACAGCAAGTAATTTTCCTCTTCTTTTTAATTTAATTTAATTTAAAACTTTTAACCTTCGAATTTGGTTTAAGTTGGGTTTGATTTAATTTTTGATAGCATTGAAGTTGATTATTTGAGAACGGAAAAATTCGAACTGGAAATTCAGTTATTATTAATATTTTTTTTCGGTTTGTTGAATTAGATTCGGGTGAGTAATATCCGATGTTGGTAATTTATATGTTTGTGTATCCTGAAAAACATTCATATTTGTATATACGTGAGATTGCATTCGTATATGTGTTTATACATTTAGTTGCTTGATATGCAATTGTTTACCCGTTTGTATCAATGTATATATTTATATATTTATCCGTGCTAGCATTTTAACATATCTGTTGTTGGCAATTGATTCAGGAACTGTTTTAGCGAATATTTGAACTCCTATCCGGATTATTCCCTATCCCACGCTTGTGTAGGAAATGCATCAAATCATAAATTAAGTTTGCGGAAAAGAAATTTGTTTTTGTAGCTTTTCCAATTGGATTTTCCTTTTTCTTTTAACTCATTGTAGAAAAATAGAGGTAGGGGGTTCTGGAATGAGTTTAATTTTATAGTGAAAATAGGGTATCTTATCATTTGTCTTGTCAAAGACAAAATATTTGATTTATTGGATATATTTCATTTTTCAGTCGATAACGATCAATTTTCACTGCTTGCAGGGTTTGGTTGATGACTATTTTCGGCATTGTCATTCTTTGAAGGAGGAAAACGGTCCGTTCTTTTTTGTGGAACTTATACCTGTATTTTTAGCCGATGCTCGTAAAGTTGTGAATGAAATGGCAAAAGCTATGTAAGTTCCTATTATGATATCAAACAGCATTTCTTTACTTTTATGTTTTTGTAGGGAACTTTATTTTCTGAAATCATTTTTTTTTCTTGGTTGTCAATAGAGATCAATCGCTTGTGGACTACAATCAAATGTATGTGCATTGTATCAAGCTCAAAGGAAGTGCTGCATGGTAATATAATGGCTGGTTTTTGTTTATTAAGCATTGTTTTAAGACCTAGAACTGCTTTGATATATTAAAACAGTTTACAGAGATAATGTTTTAATGCATGGGTAGATTTAAATCCCTCTCTATTTCAGCTTAAGTTCTTCTAAGGAATCTGTAGTTGTATGTTGACACCACAGATTTTCCAAAGATACCTGGAGTTTCTGGGAGATTGCATTAATGAAATCAATCATGCTACTTGTACAATTTATTTTACAACTTGGTTTACAATGCATGAGTTGGCAAACATCACGTCCATTTATTTGAAAAACTGTTTTTAAAATCAATGGCTATGATTTTTTCAACACACTTGTTGTCAACCAAGTTGTGCATAAGCATTGTACAAGTGGCCTTATTCTAATGCAATACTCCAATATTGCTTTTATGTGTCTGGCATTTGCCTGTAACTGTTATCTTGATGTTGAAATTATTGTGTTCACGTCCTGGAATGTAATTGACAGCATTGGAGCTTGTCGCTTGAGAAATGCATGCACTTATATGAGCCAGGCTATTGATGATAAATCCAGAGATCGGTAAGAAACCTTTATCTTTAAGCAAACCCATAACTTGCCCGAAATCCTTATTTGCTTTCATTCTGGAGAATTATGTTTGTTATTTTGTGATTCGTTTTAGGAGAACTTAGTAAATCCTTGCTGCTATAATTTAAAAGTTATAAAATGACAAATGCAACAGGTTGGTATATGCCTAAACTATTTGGCTTATTAGGTTTAGTGCCATTAATTTTTACTGAGTTTAATGCTTGGGATTTTTTGTTTGGGGGTTGGGGGGGGGGATAAACGAGTACACTGACTACTGGTAAGGAACATCAAAAAGAAATATGAGGAGAGAAGAAATGGTTTGTATACCTGTTCTTCCAATAGCCAAAAAACCTTAGTTCCTTTCGAAAAACGTGAATTTGTTAGGTCGGTCACCCCTCCATGGTCGTCGAGTCCAAAGCTCCAGCTCAAGCATTTCAGTTCAAAAAAGAGATGTCAGCCTTTGTTCTCTCCTTTTATGACAGCACTGTGCCCGGACCATCACATTGACTGAAGTTTTTCCCGTATTGTTTATAAAAGTGATGACTGCTTCAACCGACCAAGTTGGGCTGGGCATCCATGTCAGTGGTTAAAGAGCAGGAACTATATGCTTTCATCGTCCCATCTCTCCTTCCTGGGAGGCAGAAATCTTATCCCTCTATTCCTAGGATAGTCTTAACCCTGACCTGTTGACCCTTTGGCTTTTCTGATTATACGAACATATTTAGTTCATTTTTCTTGACCATTTTGATCATCCTGTGCTGCACCATTCCGTTATCACACCGGCTCGGCTTTTCTGGTGTTAATAAAGAAGAAATTGAATTTAAGTGGGAGTTGACGAATTCCTTTACTCTTGCAGCTCGAGTAAATGGCATGCTTTGTCTATAGCAGCTTGCATGGTATTAAAAATGCAAATAATTATTATTAGCATTAACTGACAGGTTGGCCAATGTCAGTGTTGATAAAATAATTAAGAAGAGTAATGTGACTTATGTTTCTCCTCTTCTTTAACCAACCACGGTTAGCATCATTAAGTTCTATTATCACGTGGATCTGAGCGTTGTATCCGCGAGTCATTAACCTTATGGTTATCTCACTTCTAGTCCTCAATTAGCTTCTTAGTCGCATAGGATAATGTTCGATAGGCAAATTAGTTAACTCTTTATTGCATCTACTAGATGTGACTTATGTTTCTCCTCTTCTTAAAATAATTAAGAAGAGTAATGTGACTTATGTTTCTCCTCTTCTTTAACCAACCACGGTTAGCATCATTAATTTCTATTATCATGTGGATTTGAGCATTGTATCTGAGAGTCATTAACCTTATGGTTATCTCACTTCTAGTCCTCAAGTAGCTTCTTAGTCGCATAGGATAATGTTCAATAGGCAAATTAGTTAACTCTTTATTGCATCTACTAGATGTGTGAATCCACTCTAAAAAATGTTTACATACACTACATGCAAAAGAACCAGAGAAAATTGATCACTACTATTGACAAAAGGATTATGCAGCGCAATTCAAATGCACATATAGATATAATGACACAGGTAGGCTTTACTTTTTCTAGAACTCATATTGCGGGCTTTCTTCTTCTCATTTTATTTTGTTTTAAAAATATCAAAACTTAATCACAATGTGGCATGCAAAATTATTCTAAGCTCCACTATGTTAATGCCACAAGTATATTCTTTTTAACGGGTCAAAGTTTAACACCTCCACCCTCTTCCTTGAAATTTCTTAATTTCCAGTAGGGTGAGTTCATGCAGAGCAGAAAATCTTGGGAGGACAAAGCAGGAAATTATTTGTTTTTCAAGACTCAGTATTGACTCCAGTGAACATGGCTATGCTGCTGTCGTTCCTGGCCTTAATTGGTCATGAAACCCATGCTTGTATTCCTGCCTTTTTGATCATGGTAAATCCACTGGGAACTGAACTACAGGTGTAGCGAATTGGGTAGAAACAATCCTAAAAATGATGGTTCAACCACAAGGGATGAAGCTTTGAAAGCTATCAAAAGGGAAAGGGGCACCCTATCAAATAATAAGAAGAAAGGGAGTGTATAAGCAAGAGTTAGCTTTATTCCAAACCAGTCAGTCAGCTCTTCTGGTACCAAATGGAGGGAGTGAATAATAACTTTCAGTAAATTTACTCAATGGAAGCATTGGGATTACTGACTATAATTAGAATGTCAGGAACTGTCATGGTTAGCATTCTCAGTGAGGATTTTCTTGATTTTCCTCGTCTTTGTGAGAACATATTTTCATCACTTTCTTCACAAACACATTTTCTTTAATTTTGTACCATTTTATCCTTAGCTGCTACTCTTTATGCTTGTCTAAACATATTCTCTTATAAAGGAAATTTGTCAAGACCGTACAAAATATTTTTCACTAGAGGCACATTAATTATGGCATAAGAATCAGTATCTTGCATATTAATCTTTGAATTTCATTCTTTTATCTCTATTGATGGAAATTGTTACCTTCAACTTTGTAATTTATTTTTGTAGGTGTTGCCTGGCATTGAATGATATTAAGCAAGAGTACAAATATCTGCAAAATCCATTAGAAAGCATTGTCAAGGTGACATATAACATGAAAATTTTCATTTGAACAGTTTTATTATGGAACTATATCTGTGCATTGGCTGAATAGTTACAATTGTTTCCCATATTACCATCGTTTATGTCTGGATAATATTCACTTGTCATTTTCTCAAGAGCAGCAACTGGGACCAAACGCCACTATTATTGAGATGATGAAATCTTAGAGCTTTCCTCAGTAGTCAGTACATACCCATAATAGGGAACTTTTGACTGGTGAGACCCGAAGAGAGCAAATTATAGAGAAACATCAATTCTTGCATTTAGATTACGAACAAAAATGGCAATGTTAATTAATATACTTCTGACATTTGAAAACAGTATGAAAATAGAAAAATATTAATGTGATATTTTGCCCTGAAAATATGAAAATCCCAATCAAGTTGCATAATTTTCACTTAAGGAAATATGACCAGAAACTTCGGAAATAAATAATGCTGCTTGCTTCTCTCAAATTGTTCTTTTAAAGATAGTATACTAGCTTGTGAAGAGATGGTGTAAATCTAAACTGTTAGTAAACAGAGTCTTTTAGTCTAAGTTTCATGTACGAATGACATTTAAAGAGAAAAAAATAATATCAGAATATTTTTAGCTCATTATTATAGGTGAGGGATATACTTTAAGGTTAGATTGTCAAAAGCCATTAGTAACATGGTAGTTTTAGTAAAATTTGAGTCTTTTTATCCTTTATTTTCTTTTTTCTATCCTGCCAAAAATTATCTGATGGATAACTATATTATATTTTGTTTGCTTTGCCCTTGTTGCATCCTTTGATTTTATACTTTCTAGTCAGCTACTTATAGCCAGACAAATATCCAATGGACACAATGCACAACCTTTCATATGTCTATGCCTCGAGTCCGGAACCTGAATCCATAGACACAAATAGTCGATTTACCAGAATCGAAACCCTTCAATTTTTATTATTTTTTAGACTTCAAAACTCCTGCTGTGCCATCTCTATCTTTTGTAAAAGAACCAGGTGGTGAACTAGTTATTTTAGTTGTGATTTTTAGTTTACATATCTAATAGCCATGATGTCATTTTTAACCTCCTCGTCTACTCTAAAGCACCTTGTGGTGCATGCGAGTGTTGGTAGATATCAATTAGAAAATGGATCTTTAATAGTAGTAAATACCTTAAATATGAAAACAGAGTAGAGCTTGTTTGTCTTAAATGGAAATTGTGTTCAAATGTTTTCATTTTCTTCAAGAAAATGGAATATCTGTTGCTTTGGCTGATTGCAGTTAGCCAGTTATAATTTGAACTTCGTGGTGAAGCCAAAATGAAATTTTGTTCCTTTCGAATGCTATTAAGCATTACTACCTCTGGATGATGTTATGTTCATGCTTTTTAGATGAGTTGTTGAAACCATGAAGTTATTACGGAAACCATATTTGTTTAACAGAAACCGCAACTTTGTTTTTGTTTCTAGTTATTGTGTAAGGAATGTTTTTTGGTCACTGGATGCATAATTGAATTGTTTTTCCAATCTGTTTGCAAAAACATACCAACACTACGCCACCTCCAAATGAATCTGTTATTAAATGACTTCCTGTTTTTTATGCAAGGGTACAAGATAATCTATATATACAGTGCGAGAAACAGAGAATGCAAACAAATTGCATAATTGTTCATTTACAATGCAGTGCAACTTAAATTTATTGAAGAGTGTATGGTTAAAAAAGAAAGAAAACTTTTGGGTTTATGTGTAATATTATTTTACTGAAGAATCTGTGGATAAAAAGAGGAGAGAGAAAAATGCATTTTGGATAAAATGGAGCCCAAACGGGGCTTAGAGGCCAGGACATAGGATTTTTTCTGTAATTCTAATTTGTCCTAGTTTCTTTGACTAGAAAAATAGCGTATGTGGAATTTACTATGCACTTATTCTATATATCTTGCTACCAATTAGACAGGGATGTTTGTCAAGGTAGTGCTTCAGCTAGCACTTATTTCAAGTATAGTGTGATCCCAAAGTATTTGGTGACCATTTATTTACTGTGTACGTGTCTCAAACTGAAATGTGTTGTGCAGGAAATTTTGTAGTAGCCCACAAATTTATAAATCAATATATAGTTTTTTGTGATGCTGCTACTGTTTTTAATTGTGGTAGTAAACGTAAATGATCATTATTTCCTAAGTCTCCATTATTTATTTAACAATTTTCATATGGTTACCATTTAGATGGATTGATAAGCCATATGCTTGCCAAGCTTGTGGGGTCTAGTTTTCAAGAAATTTAAATTTACTTCTAATTAGTTGGCCATGATTTCTATTCAGACTCAGTGTAGATGAATCTCTGCACTCTTTTATGGTATAATACAAAGATCTAAAATTTTCCAAGATCCACTTCTACATGGATCCGGATACTTGTATTTATTGTTTAAGATCATCAACCAAGTGTAAAAAAGTAGTTATCTGTTATCCTGCACATGATGCCAATTATTCTTCTTGGACAATATTTTTTTACCTTTCGTACTTCAAATATATCGATCACACTGGTTTCATGTATTTAATAATGGATCGGATAGAGACATCTATTTGCTTTTGTTTATGTTTACGCCCTTCTATTTCTTCATCCTACTTCGCTGGGGTAATTTTGTTCTGTACTCCTATGGTGGTATAGAGGCATCTATTTACTTCTGTTTATTTTTATGCCCTTCTTTTTCATTGCATAATTGTGTATTGCACGCATATGGTTTATGAAAGTCGCTTGTTCTTTCCAATGTCGTTGTATGTAGTATCCCACGCATATCATGGTTTTGAATGTACTTAACAGAATTGACCAGGTGCATTTAGCTGCATTAAGTTGGCCTTAGTCTAGATGCCATATCTTGGAACGGAGAATGGGGAAGATCTCGACTATAGATTTGTGATTTGTCAAGATTTTGTTTTTTCCTTTGGTGATCAAAGTGAATCTTAATAGTTTTCTAGGATACGCACATCAACTTCTCTTGTCGTTTAGTCTTGGAAAGTGGAACATAACTTTTTCCTATAACATCCAGTCTTCACTCCTTTCACGGATGGATTTATTTTTGCCGCTCACATGGCTATGTATTTTCGGTGCTTTCAATTTTTTAAACAATTTTATCTTGCATCCTTATTCATTCTAAGATTTTGACTTGTGTTCCATTCTTTACATTTTTGTTCACCTCCTTATCCTAATTTTTTTTTTTTTTTTGAATAGCTGGAGCAGGAAATTGTTTCTAGGGAAGCTTCAAAATCTTGATAAGCAAGCATTTATGCTTTCTCATTGTGTGGACAGAGATTTCGAGTATAAACGCAGATATAGTTTCTTCTGGCCAAGTACTTAGTATATGTAGATCCTTGTTTTCCCCAATTGTGAAGTTTGTAATTGCTTGGTAATCGGGCCTTATTGTATAGATTTTTTGATCTGGAATTGATGGGTTTTTCTTTGATTTGGTATGTTTGAACTATATTTTAAGTTCGTGACGAGTCATTTGTGGACCCCGTAGCTGTTATTGGTTATTGAGGCTCGACATGTTTGCTTGGTGATTGAGAGATTTTAGTGTCCTGATCCATGCTAGATTATGTCAAAACAAGTCAAACAACCACCAACAACTTTAATGAAATTTAAACACTATATTTAAGATGATATATTTATAAGCCAATCTAATATATTTAAGACGATATATTTATAAGCTAATCTAACCAACAAGTTTATGTATTAGCATAAATTTCAATTGTTTATAAAAAGGAAAGGGAATGAACTTAGTTTTGAATCTCTTTCATAATTGATATGTTGAATTGAATATAATTAAATACAAAAAAAGTGTAAATTGTTACTAGATACACTCTTGATGTCATATTTTTACTAGCAACGTCACAAAGAAAATAAGATTGTCACCCGAATTTTTTTTTTAAAAACTTGACAATCACCGTCAAAATCTTTTAAAATTATTCAGAAGACAAAAAGGAAAATATAAAAGCCCGTTGGGCTGTAGGCTTGGAGAACACGCTCTCTCCAATAGTGCCTAATAAGTCCTTGGCAGTCCAGCTTAGCTTTGAGCCACAATATGCAAAAATTAAGCTCTTGTTTGGCTCCCATTATATTAAATTTCATTACATTTCATTTTTCTCTCTCCAATTTTCAACCACACAATCTTCCATAAAATAATATTACACGTAAATCGAAAATTTTTACTTCTTTTTCAACCACTCATTTTTCAAAAAGAACACTATTCCACCCATTTTTACTTCAAAAAATGGGGGCCAAACAGGGGCTAAATCTTTCTCTCTTCATTTTTTTCCCCAATTTTGCATTTTTTTTTTCTTTCTTCTTCTTTAGTGAAAGATATATAGGATGCAATATACAGATAGCATGGAAAAGGGGAGAAAGAATCTCTAAAGAAACTCAATGGCAAAAAGTGTGTCATTCTCGTTCCTCTGAACACAAGTTAACAAAACAAGTCTTATTTTCAATAAATTTCGAGTCGACTACATCAATCATTATTCTCTATACTACCCTGTTGATAGCGGCAACAAAGCGGAAAATCCAATATAAATAAACCCTTCGCAACCACCAGAAACTGTATTTCATTTTGGTCTAATAAAAAGTCATATATTCAACTTAAAGATAAAACTAAGAGCATATATGCTGTGGACTGCTTGAAAAAGTCGCATTGTTCCACTTTCAGTCGGTATCAGCTTATAGTAACATTACTGCTCTGCCTGTTTTGTGTATAGGGCAGCTTGTGTTGAGATTCGCCTTCCTGCAGGACAGTGGCATTAATCTTGAAGAATTCCAACTTTACATTTCATACAACTCTTCATTTAACAATACCAGGTATTATCTCTTCAGAATGAGTTGAACAACATTTGGACACTTATTTTGTCCAGACCAATCACAACCTTGAGGCAATATTCGAGTTTACGATTTTTTTCTGGTAGACTGAAGTTGATTACCTACCAACCAGGGGTGAAGCAGGAGTTAAATTAATGTGTTTTTGGTTTAGTGCCCATCAACCAATGAGATCAGAGCATCAGGAACATATCCTGCATCAAACAATTGGGCTGTCAATCCACTTAGAACTTCAACAACCCCATTTCTCAGTACTAGCATATCATGACCAGCAGAAAACAAATATATAGTGTTATGTAACTCAATCCAACTATAACCCATCTCTTTCTTTAATGCCTTCTCTTTCATCAGTTTCCTGATTTGGGATATCTCGTTCCACATCTTTGAATCAGCATAAATATTTGATAGTGTGATATAGGCCGATGTATCATCTGGATCAATACTCAAAATCTTTTCAGCAGCATATTTACCCAATTCCAAGTCTTTGTTAGTTATACATCCTGATAAAAGAGAGCGCCAAACTACTTTATCTGGCTGCCCGGGGAAACGGCTTATGAAATCATAAGCTCCTCTCATTTGTCCTTTGCGTGCAAATAGACTGACCATACAAGCAATATGATCCGTTTTTGGGATGATTTTGAAATCTTTGACCATTGAATTAAAATGGTGCATCCCCTCCTCCAAATGTCCTACATGTCCACAGGAAGATAAGACTCCAATGAATGTGATGTCGTTTGGTTTAACTCCATTCTTAAGCATTATGTCATAAATCTCCAAAGCTTCCATCCACAACCCATGTTGGGCATACCCTGCAATCATGGAATTCCAGGAAACCAAATTCTTATTAGGAAGAATATTAAAAACTTTCTTAGCATCATCCAGTCTTCCACACTTGGCATACATGTCAACAAGAGCACTTCCAACAACCACATTGGAATCGAATCCTGGTTTTATGACACAGCAATGAGTTTGCTTGCCCCACTCAGTCGCAGGTAAATCCCCACACATACCTAAAAGACTAGAATACGTGTAAAGATTAGGATGGAAACCCTCCGAAGACATATTCTGGATGAATCTAATTGCTTCTTCATATTGACCTGAGTTCACACGTCCAGCTATGAAAGCATTCCAACTAACAATATCACGTGCATCCATTTCCCGAAAAGTTTTCAAAGAGTCCTCTAGATGACCACTTTTTGCATAAAAATCCAACACTGCATTGCAAACAAAAGTGAATGCATCAAATCCCAACTTTATGATTAAACCATGGAGCTGTGTCCCGCCTATAACTTCCTTTTCATTAGCAAAGGCTCCAAGCACAGAAGCCAGGGTTTGCTCACTTGGCTTCAAGCCCGTAGAAAGTAACTGACGGAAAAGATCAATTGCCTGCCTATCCTTTCCTAGCTGCACACAACCCCCAACCAGTGCAGTCCAAGCTGTCAAGTGAGGCTCATCTGTCTCTTTGAAAGCTTTACATGCTAACTCCAACTCACCACATTTAGCATAAAAATTAACCAACCCGGTCACAACATACTGGTCGATAACAATACCACACTTAACAGCAAGGCATTGTAGTTGCATTCCAACCTCCAACATCTCCAAGGCAGCACAAGCTCCCAAAACGCTACCATAAGAGAACTCATTTACCTTCACTCCCATCCTTAAAGATCGCAAGAAGATTCTCATCCCTTCATCATTCTCCCCACACTGGCAATGACAAGCTATAAGTGAAACCCAACTAATTGTATTGGGCTCTAAAATGCCATCAAACACTAGCCTAGCAGACTTCAATAACCCACATTTCCCATAAAAATTAACCAAACAGTTATTAACAAAGCTATTAACAATCTCAGTCCTATATAGTTTCCCATGTATTTCTTTCCCGGTCCTCATGGCGCGCATATTAGCACAAGCCGATATGGCACCAACATAAGTATAATTATTTGGAGAAATCCCATCATCAAGAACCATTGATCTAAGGCAATTTAGGGCCATTTCTGAAAGACCTATTTGAGAATACGAGGAGATTAGCGTCGTCCAAGTGATAAGATTTCTTTCAGGCATTTGCTCGAACAGTTTCTGGGCATAGTCAGTGTGGCCTAGCTTTAAATACATCGTGAGTAAATGATTAATTGTTTGGACATCTGGTTTCGACACGGATGTAATAAGCTGAGCATGAATTGCTTTCCCTTTGGAAATGGAATTTGTTTTGGTGCATAAGCGAATGAGGCGAGATAATGACAGTGGAAGAAGAGCATTTTGCGGGAAAGAAAGGTGGAATTCAATCCCATGACCAAGAAGCATTTCTCTCAAGATATTTGCGACAAGTCAGTCGAAGCATCAATGAAAGTATTCATGATAAATAGGCTGGGGAGTTCAGTTTATGATCATAAGTCCTCCATTTCCTACATCTCTAGTTCATTTGATAGTTCCAGTTTATAATGGCACAATCAAGAAACTTTGTCAAATAGTGGTTTGAGTTTCTGGAACTACGTAGGATGCTTGTGAATTTCAATTGGATTTGAATCTTGTGAAGAACACAACTTTCTCTCGTTTAAAATTAATTATTGATTTTAATTTTTTATTAACTTTTAATCCACACCAAACATAAACTAAAATTTCTATATATTTAACTACTTGAATTCAAAATATGTCGAGACATGCTCAAATTTCAAAATCTGAAAAATTGCATACGAATTGCTTGAATTCGATATTTAGAACATGACCAAACTAAATGGGGACTAGGCTCTACCTATACACATGGAACTTGAGCGTTTCATGCACAAATTTTCCATTAGAATTGGTTCAATGCGGATCCAACATCCTATATCAACCTCTGTGCTCTGCCAAGTTAGTCCATCAATAAGAAGTGCAACGTTCGGCATGGCACACAATTAATTTTTTTTTTTTTTTTTTTTTTTTTTTTTTTTTTTTTTGGAAAATTTCGCTTCTCTTTATTCTTTAACTACATGGACACTGTACCAGGCTCTCTGGATGGACTGAGGCGATTGATTTTTCACTGCTACACCCGAGATTTTTCATCATCTAGCAAATCTGTGGAGGTGACATTGAGTCCACGGTGCACCAACTCTAAGTAGAATGCATTTCTTAAAACAAAAAAAAAAAAAAAAAAAAAAAAAAAAAAAAAAAAAAAATTTGAACTCCAATTGAGGGCTCCTAACGCTCTGCCTATAGAGTTTTGTGATGGAGGTAAATCGCGGGATGTGCCCCACCAGGTCAGGGAATAAGAGCTGTCTGTACACTGCGACTACCAACAAGGCGTGAGATAACCTCACTCCTGTTATTTGCACCACTAGACTATGCCCGGGGGCAAGTAGAATGCATTTCTATTCATATTATTTCTCATCCTAATGAACTTGTAGTGTTTGTTAGAGAAAAATATTTGAAGTGAAAGATGATTTTTATAAAACTGAGTGAATAATATGTAAACAAAAATTATAAATTTACGTGTAAAATTATTTAATTTAAAAAAAATATAAGATTAGAAATAAATTTGAGAAAATTATTTTTTCCAAATATTTCAATTTTAAGAGAACAGAATGAACACCAAATGAACAAGGCTAATCCATCTCGTCAACTGTAAAAGAAGGAAGCTCGAGTTGATGATTAGGAGAATGCCCAATACATCTTCTCATACTACTAAATACAAAATCTCAATTCATTTTTAGAATAATTTATATTCTAATATTTGTTTTACCTCGTAAATAAAACTAAAATGTTAAATCGAGTTGGTTGAAACTTGATTAAGAAAATCTAGGACTATACTGTGTTGGCACAAACCATTTGCATTAAAGAAGAGAGGCGCGCGAGAAGGTCATATGTTTTTGGACAGTAGTTGAAAAGTCTTTATAGACAATAACACATGTTTACATCACGAGTTTGCATAAAAAGCTTGACAAATACTCCCACAAACACCAACCCACACACTGTTTTTCTTGCGGTTATTAAATCGAGTTCCACAACAAACATTCCATTTATCCGGTGTAGTAAATGAGCATATTAAGCAACAGCTTGAGGGGGTGCTTCCCAGAAAGAGGTCGCCTTCCCAGTCTTTGAAACAGTCTGCAGAACTGCCTCTGGCTGGACATTGCCTTTCACGGTCACTTTTTGCTGCTCCATATCAATGTCAAACGATTCAACACCTGTTCATCAAGAATTAAGATTCCATAAGTCAATAGGTTTTTATGAAAATTTGACCTTCAAATTTATCAAGCGAATGGAAAGGAACTTCTCTTTGTTTTAGTTCCACATGGCCGAGAAAAATTCTATGGCCCAGAATTCGTTTGATGAGAAAGTAGGCAATACATCTTCCCTAATGGCCAAGAACAAAAGCTAAGCCCAAAATATACTTAACAAAGGTACCTTCTTAGAGTTGGTTGGAAAGAATTTATTGCAAATAAAAGTCATCTACATTACCTTTTCTTCCTAAATTTCAAGAGAATAGCTTTAAAATTCTAACTGAAAGGAGGGAGATTCTTCATAGTTGGGATTATTGAAAAACTAAAATGAAATCATTTTTCAAACCAAATTCGATAAAGGTAAATGAAATATAGCCAATACAACGATCACTTTAAACATAAAAGCACAGTGCTAGCAAAACACTCATCTTCACAGAGTATTGCCACACGTACACACCCTAAAATATGGTTACATTTGTCGTTGATGCACAACAATTGAAGCTTAAGAATCATGAAAGCAACATTTAACCAACGTGTATAGCAATAGGTCATAGCCAACAAAAGACTGAAAAAGAAAAACACAAACAGTAGCATGGAAAAGACACTCAAGCTCTATTGCCCAGGCAACATTGTTTTGAAAAGCTGTCTAAGGCTTACGGCTTGAAAAGCACATCAACTTAGGCTTTCGTTAAACACCCTGAAGCTTACGTCTTTAGTGAAATTTATAAAGGCTTATGCCTTGCTTCACTGAGTCTTCTGCCTCTAGCCTAAGTTTCAATGTGGCTAAGGTGTGCACTAGTATGGTTTCCCGTTTCTAAGCATTTTATTATTGGCCTCATAGTGGACATTATCGTGAATGGTCTAAGATATTGATTTGACGTCTTGGAAAATAAAAGAATGCATTAAGAGCAGTGCTTGGTGTACACTGCTCATGCATTATCGCTGATATCAGGAAAAGGTCACAAACCTTCCATTTTCCCTAAAACCCTCTTCACAGCTCCAACGCAGCCTTGGCAGGACATGCCAACTTTAAGGACAACAGTCTGCAATCAAACATGTACGAGTGTTGAAGTTGTCAAGATAAAAAAACATAGGCATGTAAATGAATTTGCATTAACTTATCATAAAATCACGGGGTCTAATATTTAAACCAGAATACATCCTTCATTCAAGTTTTATTAATATACAAGCTAATTTTTTTTGAGAGTGCTGCACTGTAACACTCTGAATCTTTGATTGTTTTCAGGCCATCCTTAAAGTACAACCAGACAATAGTTTCATAGTTGCGTATACCTTTTAATAGGAAAATTCATTTTTCAGTTCTCATGATAAAAGGTAATATCAGCTCTTCAAACAGTCCATAAAAGAAAGATGACCAAGTCTTCTAAGTAATTTTATTTTATTTTATATCAAAGATAATTGAACAAAAATGAAGAGAACAACAAACGAAGGAGTTCGCGAAATTATTCTCATCATTTAAATCTAAACAACAGGCCTCATACATCTATGGCAACAAAAAAGGTCAGATTAATATTCATATGAACACAATTTAGCAGAATTCAATAGAATACTACATCAATTTGATGCATTTCCTTATTTTTCAGCTCAGAAAATCAAACCCCAATTCGATAATTTCCAACCAAAAAATCAACAATCGCAAAAAATTCCCCGATGCAATATCTAAATTCTAGGGGCAATAAAAACACAATCAGAAAATCCAACACCAAACATATCAAATAATAAAAATAAAACGCAATTAATTGCCCGAAAGAAAAATTTAAAAGGGAATAAATGTACCTGAGACATGATGATCGTTATCTGATAAATGGAAGAAAATTATATAAATTTTATGGTGCGAAAGATATGATGAAATTCAGAGTAAACGAAGACGATATTATACGAGATGGGGATTGAAAGTGAAATTTATAAAGGAGGGAAAAATTTCACGTAAGGCATTACGCAAGATGCAATTATTTTGCGGCTTCTTAAAGGGCAAGTCAAAATGAGGAAATGATCGCAGATAGCTATCAAAAAGAGATTTTTATTTTTATTTTTATTTTTTTAATTGTCGTTTACTATAACCTCTGTTTGATCTCTGTTAAATTAAATTACATTATATTTTATTTTCCTTTTTTTTATTTTCAATCACTCAATTTTTTATAAAATAATATTACACGTAAATCGAAATTTTTTTTCAACCACTCATTTTTTAAAAAAATACTATTTCTCCCATTTTCATTTTCAAGTAATGGGGATTAAGCAGGGGTTTATTTTAAAAAAAATTGAAAAATTTGTAAAAATATTAAAAATAATGAAAACCCAATATTTCTTCTAACAAATCACTCTCAAATCGACGACTGGAGAAAGAAGGGAAAGAAATTGCAAGAAAATCGACGACTTCTTTCTTGGAAGTCGATTGACTGGTCACCATTAGAGGTGAAGAAATAGTGGTAGAAATCTTTGTAGATTATGTAAAATAGTAAGAAATAACATTTTTGAGGTTTTTTGGGCCGGAGATCGCCGGAAATGACAATCCTAGGCGTAGGACGAAGAAGAAGGCGCGATGGGCCATCCAGCTGCCTGTCAAATAGACGGCCTAGCTTCTGGGCCATATTTTCCAGATAGCCCGGTGGTCTTTTTTTTTCATAAATAATTTAAATACACAAAAATAAATAATGGACTGATGATAAATAAAAAATGTAAATAATAAATAAATGTTAATAATCAAAATATATAATTAAAATTTAATTGAAATAAATTTCAAACATTTAAAATAAATAATTAAATATTTACGTTTACTTGTTCAATAAATAATTTAAATAATCAATCAATATAAATAATTAAATCAAATAATTTAAATGAAAAATTGGAACAAATAAATGAAAAATAATTAGAATAAATAATTAATTTAAATGTACAAAAATAAAAAATGAATATTTAAATAATAATAAAATAATTATTTAAATGATAAATGAAAAATGTAAATAATGAATAAACATTAATAATCAAAATATGTAATTAAAATTTAACTAAAATAAATTTCAAATATTTCAAATAAATAATTAAATATTTACGTTTACTTGTTCAATAGATACTTAAATAAATAAAAATAATTGGAATAATTAATTAATTTAAATGCACAAAAATAAATAATGAACATTTAAATAAATAATATTTACGTTTACTTGCTCAATAAATAATTTAAATAATCAATCAATATAAATAATTAAATCAAATAATTTAAATGAACAATTGAAACAAATAAATAAAAAACATTTAAATAAAATTAATCAAAGTAAGTAATGAAAATGTAGATAAACAATTGAAATAAATATCTAACATTTAAAATAAATAATTAAATATTCAATTAATAATTAAAATAAATATTGAATAAACAACTAAAGAAAAATATAACAAATAATTACATATTTACGTTTAAATGTTTAATAAATAATTTAAAGAAAATAATTAAATAAATAATTATAATAAATAATTAAAATTAAGCATTCAATAAACAATAAAAATAAATGTTAAATAAACAAATAAACAAATGAAATAAATAATTTAGATAAAAAATTGAAATAAATAATGAACATTTAAATAAAAATAAACAATTTAAATAACTAAGAAATATAAATATTCAAAATAATTTATTTAAATAAGTAATTAAATATAAATAATCAAATTTAATTAAATAAAGAATTGAAATAAATTTCTAACAAGGATTAAAATAAACTATGCAATAAATAATTTTACAAAAATTAGTTTTCGTTTTTTATAATTTGTTGTCTAATTTTTAATCCATTTCCTTTATTATCTGTTATTTCGTGCGTATGTTACTTACAGTTTGGTTAGTTGAATTTTGTGACATTATGTTTCAAATGTTCTAACGTTTGAAATTTTGCAAGATGGATTACCATTTGGATGTCGTCTTGAAATAGGTTCCTGACAAAGTTACGTCGAATTGTAACTTTATCAGCTTCACAGCAGTGTTGGATTCATTGGACGAGGAGCATGCAGAGATATTACGTCGATCCTGCCTATGACCCTTGTATTCGCTGTGATCTGTACAATTTTCTGGACAATTGATCGATTTATTACTATGCCCTCCACTTTGATCTTGGAGGCAAGGTTGCTACATTTTTCATACTCGAGTTTACCCTTATCACTGGATTGAGATGTACATGCGAAGAGGCAACGAGGGTCAGTATTTCGATAGACAAGAGGCTGTTGAATGATTATTTTAATGGGCACACAACAGTGACACTAGCGCAGTTAGGAGATGCATTCAGGGGATGCTACCAGATGTTCGACAAGTTGAAGTTAGGGATGATGTTTATACTTGAGAGCGTACTGAGGTGTCATCACAGTAAGACGTTGATTGACGTTTTTCATTTACAAGTTGTTGATGACATCGATACGTTTAACAGCTATCCATGGGGGTAGGGATGCTTTGCCGATACTTTACGTGTTTTCAGGAGGGGACATTTGATGCCTAGGGGAGATAGATTGGAGTGTAAGTGCGATGTATATGACATGCCGTTAGCTTTGCAGGTAAATGTTTAGCATAATGAGTTATCTATTTTTTTGATTGAATTGTACATATAATAATCGTAATTCTTGCAGATATGGGTCTACGAGACTGTCCCCCATTCTGGCTGGTCGGTATGCGAGGAGACGGGATACATGCATCCCTCGGATGCACTGTTGGTGAGCACAAGACAAGCCCTTTGCAAAACAGTTATAGGCTATCCTCGACGATCCTGATGCACGTATTATATATTTGCGTTTTTTATTGTATGTCATTTTTGAAATTTTGATAATTGGTCAGTAATTCGATGAAATGTTAATATGTCAGCTTGAAGTCCTCACTGAGCTGACACCATCAATCGAGGAGGAGGATCGAAGGTATATCCGTGAATTGTTGACAAATCGTGATGCTTGAAAGAGGTCTGAGTCCATCGTCGATCGGGACATGGTATGTTAATTGAATATAATATGTTGATTATCGTTATAATTTTTTAATTAAGTTATTCATTTGTAATGTTTATTTTTTTAGGAGCACAGTTGATTATCACCTCCGTCGACGGTGTCACATTCCCCGAGGATGTCGCCTCCGTTAAGGGTGTCACCTCCCTACATGAGATCACCTCCGCCGAGAATGTCACCTCCCTACATGAGATCACCATCTCCTGCTTCTGGACACCTCCCACGTGGATCTGCTGCATGTAGTCAAAGTGTTTCCATCGATGATATGTTTCGACTTATGATGGAGATCAAAGGCAACGTAGCTGACTTATGACGTGATGTTGGGATGGTACAGGTCGGTTTAGGAAACCTTTATGCTGAGGTCATAGCGATACGGGGCGACATAGTAGGCCTATGTGGGACTGACGAGTATCAGGATGGAGTGGGTGGCGGAGGGACAGGCGGCTATCAAGACGGAGAGGGTAACGGAGGGACATACAGCTATCAGGATGGAGGGGGTGATGGAGGGACGGTGGCTATCGGGATGGAAGGGTCGATGGTTATCAGGGCCGCGGGGGTTAGATGGGGTATGTTAACTCGTTGTAGGCATCGAATGATGCATTAACTTCATATCTTGATGGCCCGATGGAGATGGAGATAGAGGCGGAGGAAGTACGCGAGGTGGAGAGGGTATCAGAGGAGGAGGTCATGAGGGTGTTGGAAGAGGAGGTCGTGAGGGTGTTCAGGGCGAAGGAGCTACCAGAGGTGGAGGCCGGAATGGTGTTAGAGGAGGAGGTCGTGAGGATGTCGAAGGAGGAGGGGGTACCCGAGGCGGAGGTCGGGAGGGTGTCGGAGGAAGAGGTCGTGAGGGTGTCGGAGGAGGAGAGGGTACCTGAGGCGGAGGTTGGAGGGTTCCGAAGGAGGAGGTC
Organism: Olea europaea var. sylvestris; assembly: GCF_002742605.1. Lineage (NCBI taxonomy): Eukaryota > Viridiplantae > Streptophyta > Magnoliopsida > Lamiales > Oleaceae > Olea > Olea europaea. Next base: position 16,469,819 of record NC_036249.1, on the reverse strand, counting down.
GTGACGGTGTCAGAGGAGGAGGGGTTACCAAAGGCGGAGGTCCGGAGGGTGTCGGAGGAGGAAGTCGTGACAGTGTTGGAGGAGGAGGGAGTACCCGAGGCGGAAGTCGGGAGGGTGCCAGAGAAGGAGGGGGTACCCGAGGCGGAGAGGGTACCATCTCAGACATCAGACTCGTCGGACATAATTTTTATGTTGGAGGGGACGAAGGAGGTGGTCCCGATGGTAGGTGTGGGAGTACCGAAGATCGGAAGGGTATCGTGTGCTGTTGACGTGCTGGAGCTGGTGTTCGACAAGAGCTCGAGGGCACCATCATAGTACGTTGTTTCTCCATTTACCACAGAGGTGAAGAAGAGGAGGTTTGTCGACGGCACGCACCCCCATTTATTCAGGGAGGTGGACGACGCCAACTGGAAAGCGTTCGAGATGGAGTGGAGAGCAATTACACTTGGGTAAGTATTGTACTACTCGTTAAGGATTAGTACATTACGTAGACACTAACACATCTATTGCTACAACTTTAAGGTTGCAAACCCAGCAGGTTGTTGCAAGTAGTAAACTCGGAAGTTCGAGGTCGAACCACAGGGAATTGAAATGAAATAAACTATTCCATGAGTAGTAAATGGTTGGTGGAAATATGATGGAGAAGAACACTAGAGCCTTGGGGATTCACTTCGAATAAATGAGTACAATTACTCTTGATCTTTTATTTAACTCATATGGAAATCAACCAAGGAGTGATCTCATATGGAAGATAAAACATTAATTGCAAATATACTAAAAGATAGATCTTGATAATTGTTTGAGAGAATATGTCAAAATAAGTTGTTGGTGTGTAGAGATTATCTAAGAATTTATTGTGCCAATATTTGTCAACAATAAATGAAAGTTTTTAACAAACCAAAACTACTTGTAGAACATATACTTCAATCAATTAAGAAGATGAACATTGAAGAATAAAGTGAAAGATCAAAGATAATATTATGCATTCACCAAAGTTTCACCCCTAGCTCTAGCTAATGGTTTAGAAGTACATAACGAAATGTTATAAAGAAAATGAAGGAAACTAAAATATGATGAAGAGGAATTGATGCTCTCAAAATCTTGGCCAAGGTCCCCTTTTATAGGCAAAGGAACATCCAAAATGCAAGTGGACAATGCAACTTGTTTCTGTCCAGCTTCAAGACAGTTGGAACATGCAACTTGATGCCAATTTTCAAATACTTTGTACAACGAATTTAGACATATAATCAACAAATAAATTGTTTTCACTTGAGTTAGCTTTCCATTAGTGCAAAGATCAGGATCATTGGATCTCTATAATTCCAGATATGACAAAAACAATGAGTGCTAATTCACAGGTAAAAAAGCTGTATCCGGCAAGTAACATGCTGGACAGTGCACGGTAATTTGGCTGCCTTATGATGCGAATTTGACTTTTTGTAAACATGAAAGTTTTAGATATATATCTTATCTTTCTAACTCAATTTGAATCACCTTGTTTCGATAACTACAGCTCAAGTTATGATCATTTTCCCGCTGTCTCCTGCTCAAGACAGCTGTTCTTGACTTTTCAACATTTTTTTCTCCAATTGCTCCACTTGTTTTACCTTGGAAATACATGTGAAATATATCAAATAAATACTCTTTCAAAAGTACAATACTCACGCCAACATGTATTTGAATACGTATTTCGATTAATTGCACTTTTAACCATATATTTATGGAAATTGAATTTACGGCAAGAGAATTGAAATTAGAGACTAATATTAGTGTTTTTAAACAAAGTGAATGTAAAATGCCTCGTAAATGATATATCTTTGAAACACTTTTAGACACTAATCACACTCCCCAACCAAGATATTGCTAGTTTCTAGCAATAAAAATTTAAAAATAGTTCAAATGAAATAGCTTGTCGCATTTGCCTTAGGATTTGAAACAGCTTAACAAAATGCTTCTAAGGTTTGCTACCAAAAAATAGTCTAACTTGTCCAATGCTTGACCAACGTGTGTGTTTGCATAATTAATTCAATCATATACTTTTTCAAATTGGACTCATCCCGATCCTCAATGGTTAACTATTTCTCTCTTCTCTCGTTGGATGCACACCCTCAAACTTGATTTTGTAACTATTTTCCTAAGGTGTGATTTATGGTTAAATTTATATACTATTTCTCACACTCTCTAGTTTGGTTAGATTTTACTAATTGTAGCTCAACATATCAATAAATGAGGATTCCCCTTAATTTTGACTGATTCAACCTCCAAGAATCAGCTAAGCTACTAATCCTTTATCAAAGGTCTAATTCTCTAAAATAAGTGTTTGTGACTTAATCAAGGCATGTAGTGCGTCTTCTGTTTCATGCACCTAATTTTTTCAAGTTTGTCATGCGTATTCTGTTTCATGCACTAGCATGATATCTTTTTATATGTATAATTGTCCTCATTGGGCTGTTTTAGGGTAACTTCACGACATGGCAGTTTTTTCCCTTCTATGGAATGATTAGTGCAATGCCCCTCATTAAACACTTATTCTCGAAAATTGATCTTTAACTTAAGATTTTCACCTAATTATCATCTCATTGGTCTTAAACAATCCACACAAAATTTAACACACATGAAATCCACTTCTATCTCAATGTCTCCCTACAATAGCTCAACCACTCCAAACTATCCTAGAGTAGGAATTTTTATTTATTTTTTATTTTTTTGTCATAGTTAATTCTGCATATTCTATCCATTGATCCAATCTAAATAATATGTGATTTTCATGATTATTGTGCTCAATGTAAATCAATTTAGCATGAACAAGCTAATCAAACCAGTATCCCCTAGTCACAATAATATAAAAACAATTTCAAATAATATCATCATCGATTGGTAAGAACTATTTTTCTTTTTTTTTGAACATTTTAATTCCTTTCCCCCAACCTAAATGAAACATTCTCCTTAATGTAAAGATTAAACGTGCAAAATGTATGAAAGATAGTAAAGAGCAAAATTTTGAACAAAGGGACGGGTTTTGAGATTTACCTGGAAAGTGTGCATAAACTTGGCCTAAATGAACCTTCATTTTCATTAGTGAAAAAAAGACAATAAAAGAAACACACCTAAAACAAACACACAACATTATAAAACTGAAAACAAACATACAAAATAAAACAATGAGAAATGGATATCAATCTTTAGGATCATGTAAAGCAATGGACTTTTCTAATCTAGAGAAATTCTAAAAAAATGGTTTCAAACGATGTCCATTAACTTTAAAAATATTTTTGTTACTTGGATTTTCAATTTCTACAGCTTTATATGGATAAACAGTTTTGACAATAAAAGGACCAGTCCACTTGGAGCGTAATTTTCCAAGAAATAAATGTTACCTTGAGTTGTACAAAAGAACATTTTGGGAAGGCTCAAAAGTTCTTGTAATAATGTTTTTATCCTGGAATACCTTCATTCTTTCCTTGTAAATTCGAGAGTTCTCATAAGCTTCCTTCTTGATTTCTTCCAACTCGTTCAGTTGAAGTTTCCTATGGTCGATACACATGTGCCAACTAGTAACAATTCTAGTTGGAATTAACTCATTTTCTTCATTTTTGACTACAGGTTACACTAGATTTTTTTGGTACAACTTTGGTTGGACATACCCATCTACTCTCAGAAATAGGATAAATGATTTCATTATCTAAGAGTTTAATGACTTCATTTCTTACCACCTCTTTTAAAATAGGATTAAGCCATCTTTGCATTTCTCTTGTAGGTTTAGCATATTCCTCCAAATAAATCTTATGTGTACAAATCAAAGGACTAATCCCCTTTATATCAGTTATGGTCCATCCTAAAACATTTTTATGCATTTTTAAAGTTTGCAACAACTTACCTTCTTAGTGCGCATCAAGTTGGGAAGAAATTATTGCCGAAAATGTTTCATCTTCACCCATAAATGAGTATTTCAGATTAGATAGTAACGACTTTAAATCGAGTTTTAGCATTTGAACACTTGAAATCATGGACATATTGGACTGTTGTGGTAATTTTTCAAACTTTGATTTCCAATCACTTGTCTTTTTCTTCTAAAAAGAATTCAACAAAGAAATTATATGCGAATTTTTAGAATTATCGTTAAATTCAAATTCTAGCGCATTAGATGAAGATGTAGCAATAAACTAATTATCAACAAGTTGTTCAATAAAATCTACTTCATGCAAATCATCTTTATCTCCACGTTGCTTGCAAATGTTAAAAGCATTCATTTTCACAGTCATATTTCCAAAAGAGAGTTTCAAGATACCATTTCTACAATTTATCAACGCATTTGAAGTAGCAAGAAAGGGACGTCCTAAAAATGACAGATATTTATGCATTTGAATTTAAAACAGGATTTGTGTCCAAAACTATAAAATCAACAGGATAATAGAATTTATCAATTTGGACTAGAACATCCTCTACAACCCCTCTTGGAACTTTTACTGAACGATCAACAAGTTGAAGTGTTGTTGTTGTTGGCTTAAGCTCTCCCAAACCAAGTTGCTCATACACAGAAAAAGGTAATAGATTAGCACTAGCACCAAGATCAAGTAAAACACGCTTTATCCTATTATTCCCAATCACACAAGAAATTGTTGGACAACCAGGATCTTTGAATTTAGGTGGAGTGTTTTGTTGAATGATTGAGCTCACATTCTCTGTCAAAAATGCTTTTTGTTGAACATTAAGTTTCCTCTTGATAGTGCACAAATCTTTTAAAAATTTTGCATATGAAGGAACTTGTTTGATTGCATCCAATAATGGTAAGTTAATTTTGACTTGTTTGAAAAGTTTAAAAATTTCAGAATTATGGTTGAGTTTTGAAATTGGTTGCAATTATTGAGGAGATGGAGCTGGAATGGGACATTTTGCAACAATAGGTTCACAAATGATCTTTTCCTCACTTTTGGGAACATCATTTTCTTGCTTTGAAGTCCCACCCGATTTTAGTTCTTTTGAAGGGATGGTTTTGTCAATAATTTTTCCACTACGAAGAGTTGGGCATTTTCTTGTTGACTTTCAAAGAAACTAGAAGAATTTACATTAAATTGCCCAGAAGAATTCGGTTGAGGTTGAATAGGAAATTTGTCTTTCTCTTGAGAACGCAAAGAAGAGGTCAATGAAGAAAGTGTGTTTTTGATTTCATTGATGGCTTGTGAAGTTTGATTATTAATGTTTGCTTGTCCTTGCATAAAAGACTGCATTGTTTCTTCAAGAGTCTTTGGTTGTGGTGGTGGAAAAGAAGGAAATTTTGTAAACCCTTGAGGTTGTGATATATGAACACGATTATCATCTCTCCAACTAAAGTTGGGATGATTTCTCCATTGTTGATTATATGTTTCTAAGTATGGAGAAGAAAAAAACTTTTTGAAAGTGTTCATAGCATTGGCTTGATCATATAGAACTTCTTTGAAAACTGGGATGTTGGGACAATCATACGTTGGATGACCAAAAGTTTCACAAATGCTACAAATTTCATCATTTTGCACAGGTTTAACTTCCTTTACTTTCCTTAATTCCATAGCTTCAACCTTTCTAGACAAACTAGCAATCCTAGCATTTAGATCATCATCTAGACTCAATTGATATTTTCCTCCACTAGAACTAGCAAGACTAGATCTGATTGAGTTTTCGATTGGTTTTACTGTTTGCCAAGATTGAGAATTTTCAGCAAGGTGATCTAGAAAATCTAAAGCTTCATCTGGATTTTTATCTAAAAATTGACCATTGCACACCGTTTCTACAAATTGTTTTGTTTCCGGAGTTAAGCCCTCATAAAAGAAACTTAGAGTACGCCATTTATTAAAACCATGATGTGGACAAGTATTTAACAAATCTTTAAATCTTTCTAAACATTGGAAATACACTTCATTGGTTTTTTGAGAAAAAAATTGGATTTGTCTTTTCAAAGAATTAGTTTTATGTGTTGGAAAGAATTTCTTCAAAAACTCATTTTACATTTCTTGCCGTGTGCCAATCGACCTAGGTTTTAAAGAGTTAAGCCAAGTTTTTGCTTTATCTTTTAGAGAAAAAGGAAACAATTTCAACTTAAGAATTTCATTGAGATAAGTTTGATCGTTAAATGTGGCACATACTTCCTCAAATTCTTTAAGATGCAAATATAGACTTTCAGATTCTAAGCCATGAATATTAGGAAGTAATGAATCATACTCGGCTTGAATTGAAAATTATTAGCATTAAGAGGGAAAATGAAACATGAAGGAGCAGAATTTCGATGAGGTTGCAAGTAATTACGCATGGTTCGTGCTTGTTGGTTTTCATTTTCATCACATACACTTTGATTATCATCCATGATGGAATATGTGAGTGAGTGTTGAGGTGAGTCAAATAAATTACTAAAGAAAGTTTCACAATTATCTTTAACTAAATGATGAGAATTAAATTCATGATGCCAATATGACATAAAATAGCATAAAGTAGATGTAAAGAATGAAAATTAGGTGGCATGGCCGACCATATAATAATATAAAGAACGAAAATTAGGTGGCACAGCCAACCATAAAATAAAGAAAAGGAAGTTCGAGAGGCTCGGACTTCCTTTTAAAGAAAGAAAATAAATAGAAAATAAAAAAACAGAGGAGGCTCGGCCTTCCTTTAAAGTAAAATAACTAAAGTAGTAAGATCGAAAAAGGAACGAGTGTACCTGATTTATGAAGATTATTAAAGAGAAGAAAACTTCACAGAAAATAGCAGAAAATGATCCTTGACGCAAATCCCTAGCAACGGCGCCAAAAATTTGCTACAACTTTAAGGTTACAAACCCAAGTACAGGTTGTCTCAAGTAGTAAACTCGGAAGTCCAAGGTCAAATGACAGGGAATTGGAAGGAAATAAACTATTCTATGAGTGGTAAATGGCTGGTGGAAATACGATGGAGAAGAACACTAGAGCCTTGGGGATTCACTTCGAATAAATGGGTAGAATTACTTTTGATCTTTTATTTAACTCATATGGAAATCAACTAAGTAGTGATCTCATATGGAAGATAAAACACTGATCGCAAATATACTAAAAGATAGATTTGATAATTGTTTGAGAGAATATGTCAAAATAAGTTGTTGGAGTGTAGAGATTATCTAAGCATTTATTGTGCCAATATTTGTCAACAATAAATGAAAGTCTTTAACAAACCAAAACCATTTGTAGAACATATACTTCAACCAAGTAAGAAGATGAAAATTGACGAATAAAGTGAAAGATCAAAGATAATACTATGCATTCACCAAAATTTCACCCTTAGCTCTAGCTAATTGTTTAGAAATATATAATGAAATGTTACAAAGAAAATGAAGAAAACTAAAATATAATGAAGAGAAATTGATGCTCTCAAAATCTTGGCCAAGGTCCCCTTTTATAGGCAAAGAAACATCAAAAATGCAAATGGACAATGCAACTTGTTTCTGTCCAGCTTCAAGACAGTTGAAATATGCAACTTGATGCTAATTTTCAGATACTTTGTACAGTGAATTTAGACTTATGATCATCAGATAATTGTTTCCACTTGAGTTAGCTTTCCATTAGTGCAAATATCAGGATCATTGAATCTATAACTCCAGATATAACAAAAACAATGAGTGCTGCTTTATAGGTAGAAAAGCTGTATCCGACAGGTAACAAGTTAGACTGTGCACGATAACTTTAACTACCTTATGATGCGAATTTAACTTTTTGGTAAACATGAAAGTTTTAGGTATATATCTTATCTTTCTAACACAATTTGAATCACCTTGTTTTGATAACTACAGCCCATGTTATGATCATTTTACAGCTGTATCCTACTCAAGACAGTTGATATTCTTAACTTTTTAACATTTTTTTTCCACTTGCTCCACTTGTTTTACCTTGGAAATACATCAAATAAATACTCTTTCAAAAGTATAATACTCATGCTGACATGTATTTAAATACATATTTCAATGAATTGCACTTTTAGCCATATATTTATGGAAATTGAATTTACAGCAAGAGAATTGAAATTAGAGACTAACATTAGTGTTTTTAAACAAAAGTGAATATAAATACCTTGTAAATGATATATCTTCGAAATACTTTTAGACACTAATCATCTATGTTTTTACTTAACAATTTCTTTTCTTATTTTTTCAGAAAGTCGCATTGCTTATAAGACGATTTTGGACGCTTACAAGTGGTTTCACAACATCACCATTTCGGGGGGCTTGGCTCGCCGATGATGTAAGTGAAGTAGTAATATTGTTATTTATTATATATTCATATTTTTGAGTTTTGAATTCATAAAATTAAATAACTCCATTTTTAATTGATTTTTCCTGATGCAGCACATTGACTTCGCCATGGATTTGCTATGAAATCGAGCTGAAAGACATCCAAGATTGTTCAACATTCCTGGCCGACTCATATTGAACACTGAGTTCATACGTGCTGTTGACATTGAGTACTAGACATTCCAAGCTGTGGGTAGCGGGTACACAGTGCCTACATACATGATAGAGTGGGGTCATAGGGATGTGGCCGAGTGTCGGGGAAAAGTCATGGGAGGGTTGTAAACATCTGTACATCCCGGTGTGTGTGAATAATCACTACATTGCAGTGAAGATTGTATTCGCCGACTCCACTATGTATATATATATCCCCGATCATTCAGGCCTGACACAAGGTCAGCTCGAGTAAAATCTGGAGTCAGTGTTTGTGATCGTCCCCATGCTGACTAGATGAGCGAACATTACTGTGCAGGACAGACTGGCCATTGTACAGGACAGGACGACGACGAGACAGCAATTATCGTAAGTGTTTATTATTATTTTTATTTACAACTTACGTTCTAGTTAGATGGTGATGTGCTAATATAATATTTTGTAATTGTAAGAGTGATTACGACATATTCGTCATCAAGTACATGAATTTTTGAATGTAGTATAGAAGGTTGATGCAATCAACCAGGCGTGGATACAAAATTGAAGAAATAAATTAGCTTGCGATTTATTTGAATTTAATGGTGATCTATAGATATTAGAGCTGTGTTTTTTGAAATAATTGTACACATTGTAACGTTTAAACATTGTATATTTCATTCATTTGTAATTACGAAATAATTGTAAAATGTATATTATTTTTCTAATATTTAATTTTTATTTTCTAGTTTATGTGTTTATTTAAATGTTTCATGATGTATTTATAATATTTGGGTATATTGTGGAGAACGCACTGTGTTTAAAAAAAACTTCAAATATTATGAAACTAATTAATGAAATATTGAAAAAAAAAACTAAATCTAATAATTAACATTAATAATATGCATAAATAATTAATATCAGTGTTATAAATAATGTTACATAAACTTCAATTATACATCTGTTACATTATCATGTAGAGGGATGTGACTTGCACAAAATTTTCTGGTATGTTTTGTTGCACCGCACTTGCCGCACTTACGAGGTCGGAGAAATTCTCCGGTCGATGATATTCTAGATGTACGTGTACGTTCAGGAGTACGTGGGCCAACTGTTGGTGGTAACAAGTTATTCAATGAAAGAATATGATCGAGAACTTCCCACTTGGCTTCATTCGTACAGGAAATATGATTTCAACATATGTTGCTCTCCAAAAACCAGTCATGTAATAAACACTACATAAGGTGTGTGGTGGAATTCCACTATACATAGCCATTGCTACTACATGACTAAAATTTCATTTTAGTTCATTGGCGCATTTTTAGTCAAATTTGACTAAAATTTCACCTAAATTTTGTTGTTTAACGCGTTTTCAATCAAATTTGACTAAAATTTCACATGGATTTAGTTCATTGGAACGTTTCAAATCAAATTTGACTAAAATTTCACCTGAATTTTGTTCATTCGCATATTTCCACTCAAGTTTCACCAAAATTTCCCTTGAATTTGGCTCATTGGGGTGTTTCCAATCAAATTTGATTAAAATTTCACCTGAGTTTTGTTCATTGGCGTGTTTCCAATTAAATTTGACTAAAATTTCACTTCAATTTGGATCATTGGCACATTTCTAATCAAATTTGACTAAAATTTTTCTTGGATTTTGTTCATTGTTGCGCTTCAAATCAAATATGACTACAATTTCATCTAAATTTTGTTAAATGGTGTGTTTTCAATCAAATTTAAGTAAAATTTCATCTAGATTTTGATCATTGGTGCTCTTCCAATCAAATTTGAATAAATTTCACTTGGTTTAGTTCATTAACGTGTTTCCAGTCAAATTTGACCAAAATTTCACCAGAATTTTGTTGTTTGACGTGTTTCAAATCAAATTTGACTAAAATTTCACTTGAGTATGGTTCATTGACGCGTTTTCAATCAAAATTGACTAAAATTTCTTCTAAATTTTGCTCATTGTTGCATTTCCAATCAAATTTGACTAAAATTTCACCTGAACTTTGTTCATTAGCATGTTTCCATTCAAATTTGACTAAATTTCACTTGAGTTTGGTTCATTGGTGCGTTTCCAATCAAATTTGGCTAAAAAATTTCGCTTGAATTTTGTTCATTGTCGCGTTTCAAATCAAATATGACTAGAATTTCATCTGAGTTTAGTTAAATGGCGCATTTACAATCAAATATGAGGAAAATTTAGTATGAATTTTGTTCATTGTTCCATATCCAATCAAATTTGACTAAAATTTCACTTGAGTTTGGTTCATTGGCACGTTTCAAATCAAATTTGACTAAAATTTCATCTGAATTTTGTTCATTGGCTTCTTTCCAATTAAATTTGACTAAAATTTCACTTGAGTTTAGTTCATTGTCGCGCTTCAAATCAAATATGACTACAATTTCATCTGAGTTTTGTTAAATGGCGCATTTTCAATCAATTTGGAGAAAGATTTCTTCTGAATTTTGATCATTGGTGCGCTTCCAATCAAATTTAACAAAAATTTCACATGGGTCTAGTTCATTGTCGCGTTATCAATCAAATTTAACTAAAATTTCACTTGAGTTTCGTTTATTGGCGTGTTTCCAATCAAATTTGACTAAAATTTCACTTGATTTTAGTTCATCGGCGCATTTCCAATCAAATTTGACTAAAATTTTTGTCTAAATTTTGTTCATTGTAGCGCTTCAAATCAAATATGACTATAATTTCATCAGAATTTTGTTAAATGACGCGTTTTCAATCAAATTTGAGTAAAATTTCATTTGGATTTTGATCATTGGTGTTCTTCCAATCAAATTTGACTAAAATTTCGTTAGAGTATGGTTCATGGACGCGTTGCCAATCAAATTTGACTAAAATTCACATGGGTTTAGTTCATTGACGCGTTTCCAATCAAATTTGAGTAAAATTTCACCTGGATTTTGTTCATTGGCGTGTTTCCAATTAAATTTGACTAAAATTTCCCTTGAGTTTAGTTCATTGGCACGTTTCAAATCAAATTTGACTAAATTTCATCTGAATTTTGTTCATAGGTGCGCTTCCAATAAAATTTGACTAAAATTTCACTTGAGTTTAATTCATTGGCATGTTTTCAATTAAATTTGAGTAAAATCTCACCTCTGTTTTGTTCATTGGCGTGTTTTCAATCGAATTTGACTAAAATTTCACTTAAGTGTAGTTCATTGTGCGTTTCCAATCAAATTTGACTAAAATTTCACTTGAGTATGGTTCATTGACGCGTTTCCAATTAAATTTTGCTAAAAAAATTCTATTCCCAATTAAACTTGACTAAAAGTTCACATGGGTTTAGGTCATTGGTGCATTTCCAATCAAATTTGACTAAAATTTCACTTGCGTTTGATTCATTGGCGTGTTTCCAATCAAATTTGACTAAAATTTCACCTGAATTTTGTTCATTGGTCTATTTCCAATCAAATTTGATTAAAATTTCAGTTGAGTTTTGTTCATTAGCGCGTTTTCAATAAAATTTAACTAATATTTCGTCTGGATTTTATTCATTGGTGCACTTCCAATTAAATTTGACTAAAATTTCACTTGAGTATGATTCATTGATATGTTTTTAATCAAATTTGACAAAAATTTCACCTGAATTTTGTTCATTGGTGCGCTTTCAATAAAATTGGATTAAAAGTTCACTTGAGTTTGATTCATTGGTGCATTTCCAATCAAATTTGACTAAAATTTCATCTAAATTTTGTTCATTGGCATGTTTCCAATCAAATTTGGCAAAAATTTAACCTGGGTATTGTTCATCATCATGCTTCAAATCAAATATGACTACAATTTTATTTGAATTTTGTTAAATGGCGTGTTTCAATCAAATTTGTGTAAAATTTCATCTGGACTTTGATCATTGGTGCTCTTCCAATCAAATTTGACTAAAATTTCTCTTAAGTTTAGTTCATCGACACGTTTCCAGTCAAATTTGACTAAAATTTCACCTGAATTTTGTTGTTTGGTGCATTTCTAACCAAATTTGACTGAAATGTCACTTGAGTATAATTCATTAACGCATTTCCAATTAAATTTGACTAAAATTTCTCTTGGATTTTGTTTATTGTTCCATATCCAATCAAATTTGATTAAAATTTCACATGGGTTTAGTTTATTGACGCATTTCCAATTAAATTTTACTAAAATTTCACTTGAGTATGGTTCATTGACGCGTTTCCAATCAAATTTGGCTAAAACTTCTTCTGAATTTTGTTCATTGTTCTGTATCCAATCAAATTTAACTAAAATTTCACATGGGTTCAGTTCATTGGCGCATTTCTAATCAAATTTGACTAAAATTTCACTTGAATTTGATTCATTGGCACATTTCTAATCAAATTTGACAAAAATTTTACTTGAGTTTGGTTTATTGGCGTGTTTCCATTCAAATGTGACTAAAATTTCGTCTGAACTTTGTTCATTGTCGTGCTTCCAATCAAATATGACTACTATTTCATCTGAGTTTTGTTAAATGGCGCATTTTCAATCAAATTTTAGTAAAATTTCACCTAGGTTATTTTCATTGGCATTTTTCCAATTAAATTTGACTAAAATTTTTCTTAAGTTTGGTTCATTGGTGTGTTTGAAATCAATTTTGACTAAAATTTCACCTGGGTTTTGTTCATTGGCCTATTTTAAATTAAATTTAACTAAAATTTCACTTGAGTTTAGTTCATTGCCGCGCTTCAAATCAAATATGACCACAATTTCATCTGAGTGTTGTTAAACGGCGTGTTTTCAATCAATTTGGAGAAAAATTTATTCTGGATTTTGATCATTGATGCACTTCCAATCAGATTTAACAAAAATTTCACATGGGTTTAGTTTATTGTCGCGTTATCAATCAAATTTAACTAAAATTTCACCTGAGTTTCGTTTATTGGCGTGTTTCCAATCAAATTTGACTAAAATTTCACTTAAGTTTAGTTCATTGGCGCGTTTCCAATCAAATTTAACTAAAATTTCGTCTGAATTTTGTTCATTGTCACGCTTCAAATCAAATATGACTACAATTTCTTTAGAGTTTTGTTAAATGGTGCATTTTCAATCTAATTTGAGTAAAATTTCATTTGGATTTTGATCATTGGTGCTCTTCCAATCAAATTTGACAAAATTTTTACTTGGATTTAGTTCATTGGTAAGTTTTCAGTCAAATTTGACTAAAATTTCACCTAAATTTTGTTGTTTGGTGCGTTTCCAATCAAATTAGACTAAAATTTCACTTGAGTATGGTTTATGGACGTGTTGCCAATCAAATTTGATTAAAATTTCACATGGGTTTAGTTTATTGACGCATTTTCAATCAAATTTGAGTAAAATTTCACTTGAATTTGTTCATTGGCATGTTTTCAGTCAAATTTGACTAAAATTTCACTTGAGTTTGGTTCATTGGCACATTTCAAATCAAATTTGACCAAAATTTCATCTGAATTTGGTTCATTAGTGCGCTTCAAATAAATTTTGACCAAAATTTCACTTGAGTTTAATTCATTGACGTGTTTCCAATCAAATTTGACTAAAATTTCATCTGTGTCTTGTTCATTGGCGTGTGTCCAATCGAATTTCACTAAAATTTCACTTGAGTGTAGTTCATTGGCTTGTTTCCAATCAAATTTGACTAAAATTTAACTTGAGTATGGTTCATTGACGAATTTTCAATCAAATTTGGTTAAAATTTTTTCTAGATCTTGTTCATTGTTGTGTTTCTAATCAAACTCAACTAAAAGTTTACATGTGTTTAGATCATTGGCGTATTTCCAATCAAACTTGGCTAAAATTTCACTTGAGTTTGATTCATTGGCACGTTTCCAATCAAAGTTAACTAGAATTTCACCTATGTTTTGTTCATTGGCGTGTTTCCAATCAAATTTGACTAAAATCTTGTCTGAATTTTGTTCATCGGGGCACTTCCAATCAAATTTGACTAAAATTTCACTTGAGTTTGATTCATTGGCACGTTTCCAATCAAATTTGATAAAAATTTCACCTGAATTTTGATTATTGGAGCGCTATCAATCAAATTTGACTAAAATTTCACTTGAGTTTGGATCATTGGCGCTTTTCCAATAAAATTTTAAAAAAATTTCATCTGGATTTTGTTCATTGTCACACTTCAAATCAAATATGACTACAATTTCACCTGAGTTTTGTTAAATGGTGCATTTCCAATCAAATTTGACTAAAATTTCACCTGAATTTTGTTCATTGGCGTGTTTCCAATCAAATTTAACTAAAATTTCACTTGAGTTTAGATCATTGGCACATTTCTAATCAAATTTGACAAAAATTTCGTTTGGATTTTGTTCATTGTCACGCTTCAAATTAAATATGACTACAATTCATCTGAGTTTTTTTAAATGACGCATTTTAAATCAAATTTGAGTCAAATTTCATATGGATTTTGATCATTGGTGCTATTCCAATCTAATTTGAATAAATGTTACTTAGGTTTAGATCATTGGCGCATTTTCATTCAAATTTGAATAAAATTTCCCTTGAATTTTGTTGTTTGGCGCGTTTTCAATCAAATTTGACTAAAATTTCACTTGAATATGGTTTGTTGACGCGTTTCCAATCAAATTTGACTAAAATTTCTTGTGAATTTTGTTCATTGTTACGTTTTCAATCAAATTTGACTTAAATTTTACATGAGTTTAGTTCATTGGTGCATTTCTAATAAAATTTGACTAAAATTTCACTTGAGTTTGTTTCATTGGTGCGTTTCCAATCAAATTTGACTAAAATTTCAACTGGGCTTTGTTCATTGGTGTATTTCCAATCAAATTTGACTAAAATTTTACTTTAGTTTGGTTCATCGGTTCATTTCCATTCAAATTTGACTAAAATTTCGTCTGAATTTTGTTCATTGTCGTGCTTCAAATCAAATATGATTACAATTTCATCTGAGTTTGGTTAAATGGCACGTTTCCAATTAAATTTGAGAAAAATTTCATCTGAATTTTGTTCATTGGTGAATTTCCAATCAAATTTGACTAAAACTTCACGTGGATTTCATTCATTGGCGCGTTTTCAATCAAATTTGACTACAATTTCACCTGAGTTTTGTTCATTGAAAGTTTCCAATCAAATTTGACTACAATTTCACCTGAGCTATGTTCATTGCGCATTTCCAATCAAACTTGATTAAAATTTCACTTGAGTATGGTTCATTGATACGTTTCCAATCAAATTTGACTAAAATTTCTTTTGGATTTTGTTCAATGTTGCATTTCCAATCAAATTTGACTTAAATTTCACATGGGCTTAGTTCATTAACACGTTTTCAATCAAATTTGACTAAAATTTCACTTGAGTTTGATTCATTTGCGAGACTCCAGTCAAATTTGACTAAAATTTCACCTGAATTTTTTGCATTGGCATGTTTTCAATCAAAATTTGACTAAATTTCACTTGAATTTGGTTCATTGGAATGTTTCGAATCAAATTTGATCAAAATTTCACTTGAGTTTGTTCATTGGCATGTTTCTAATCAAATTTCACTAAAATTTCACTTGAATTTGGAACATTGGTGCGTTTCTAATCAAATTTGACTAAAATTTCCTCTGAATTTTGATCATCGGTGCTCTTCCAATCAAATTTAAATAAATTTCACTTGAGTTTAGTTCGTTGACGTGTTTCTAGTTAAATTTGACCAAAATTTCACATGAATTTTTTTGTTTGGCGCGTTTCCAATCTAATTTGACTAAAATTTCATATGAGCTTTGTTCATTAGCATGTTTTCAATCAAATTTGACTAAATTCCACTTGAGTTTGGTTCATTGGTGTGTTTCCAATCAAATTTGGCTAAAATTTCGCCTGGATTTTGTTCATTGTCGCGGTTCAAATCAAATATGACTATAATTTCATCTGAGTTTGGTTAAATGGTGCATTTTCAATCAAATTTGAGGAAAATTTCATCTGAATTTTGTTCATTGGTGCATTTCCAATCAAAGTTGACTAAAATTTCACATGGGTTCTGACGTAGCGGAAATATTATAGGGAAGATGAACAATCACAAATTGAGAAAACTCTCAAGGAAAATTTTATTGAATTCAAGAACTACTGCTTCCAAGGGCTTACAACTGATTAAATAGAAAAAACCTAGGAAAATTCGGAAAATAAAATAAAATAAAAAAAGATATTTTTTTCCAAAAATGGAAAATATGAGATAATTACTAAGATAAAAAATACTTATCTTCGGGATCATCCTCTAACAAACGGAATCTAATTCCGAATTTCATGGAAAGAGATATTGCAAAAATGAAAATTGCCATAAATAACAAAAACGAATAAACGAGGGCCTAAACGATGAATTTTCCCCAAAATTGGTCTTGTTTAATCCATCGTTTAGGCCCTCGTTTAATCGTTTTTGCTATTTATGGCAATTTTCATTTTTGCAATCTCTTTCCATGAAATTTGGAATTAGATTCCGTTTGTTGGAGGATGATCCCGAAGATAAGTATTTTTCATCTTAGTAATTATCTCATATTTTCCATTTTTGGAAAAAAATATCTTATTTTATTTTATTTTATTTTCCGAATTTTCCTAGGTTTTTTCTATTTAATCAGTTGTAAGCCCTTAGAGGCAGTAGTTCTTGAATTCAATAAAATCTTCCTTGAGAGTTTTCTCAATTTGTGATTGTTCATCTTCCCTATAATATTTTCGCTACGTCAGGTTCAATTCATTGGTGCATTTCAAAACAAATTTGACTAAAATTTCACCTGAATTTTGTTCATTGGCGCATTTCTAATCAAATTTGACTAAATTTGACTTGAGTTTAGTTCATTGTCACGCTTCACATCAAATATGACAACAATTTCATCTGTGTTTTGTTAAACGACGTTTTTCAATCAATTTGTAGTAAAATTTATTCTGAATTTTGATCATTAGTGCACTTCTAATCAAATTTAACAAAAATTTTACATGGGTTTAGTTCATTGTCATGTTATCAATCAAATTTAATTAAAATTTCACATGGTTTTTCATTTATTTGCGTGTTTCCAATCAAATTTAACTAAGTTTTCACTTGAGTTTAGTTCATTGGCGCGTTTTCAATCAAATTTAACTAAAATTTCGTCTGAATTTTGTACATAGTCGCGCTTCAAGTCAAATATGACTACAATTTCATCAAAGTTTTGCTAAATGGCGCATTTTCAATCAAATTTGAGTAAAATTTCATTTCGATTTTGATCATTGGTGCTCTTCCAATCAAATTTGACTAAAATTTCACTAGAGTACGGTTTATGGATGCGTTGCCAATCAAATTTGACTAAAATTTCACCTGAGTTTAGTTCATCGACATGTTTCTAATCAAATTTGAGTAAAATTTCACCTGGATTTTGTTCATTGGCACGTTTTTAATCAAATTTGACTAAATTTCATTTGAATTTTGTTCATTGGTGCGCTTCGAATAAAATTTGACTAAAATTTCACTTGAGTTTAATTCATTGGCGTGTTTCCAATCTAATTTGACTAAAATTTCACCTGCGTTTTGTTCATTGGCGTGTTTCCATTCGAATTTGTCTAAAATTTCACTTGAGTGTAGTTCATCGGCACGTTTCCAATCAAATTTGACTAAAATTTCACTTGAGTATGGTTCGTTGACGCATTTCCAATCAAATTTGGCTAAAAATTTTTTCTGGATTTTGTTCATTGTTGTGTTTCCAATCAAACTTGACTAAACGTTCACATAAGTTTAGGTCATTGGTGCATTTCAAATGAAATTTGACTAAAATTTCACTTGAATTCGATTCATTGGTGCGTTTTCAATCAAATTTGACTAAAATTTCGGCTGATTTTTTTTCATTGGCGTGTTTCCAATCAAATTTGACTAAAATTCCAGTTGAGTTTGGTTCATTGACGCGTTTTCAATCAAATTTGACTAATATTTCATCTAAATTTTGTTCATCGATGCGCTTCCATTCAAATTTGACTAAAATTTCACTTGAATTTGATTCATTGGCGCGTTTCCAATCAAATTTGACAAAAATTTCACCTAAATTTTGTTCATTGGTGCACTTTCAATCTAATTTGACTAAAATTTCACTTGTGTTTGATTCATTGGTGCGTTTCCAATTAAATTTGATTAAAATTTCACCTGAATTTTTTTCATTGGCGTGTATCCAATAAAATTTGACTAAAATTTCACCTGGATTTTGTTCATCATCACGCTTCAAATCAAATATGACTATAATTTCATCTAAGTTTTGTTGAATGGCGGGTTTCAATCAAATTTGTGTAAAATTTCATCTGGATTTTGATAATTAGTGCTCTTCCAATCAAAATTGACTAATATTTCTCTTAAGTTTAGTTCATCGACGTATTTTCAGTCAAATTTGACTAAAACTTCACCTAAATTTTGTTGTTTAGCACGTTACCAACCAAATTTGACTATAATTTCACTGGAGTATGGTTCATTGACGCATTTCCAGTCAAATTTGACTAAAATTTCTTCTGAATTTTGTTCATTGTTCCGTATCCAATCAAATTTGACTAAAATTTCACATGAATTTAGTTCATTAGCGTGTTTCTGATTAAATTTGACTAAAATTTCACTTGAGTTTGATTCGTTGACTCGTTTCCAATCAAATTTGACAAAAATTTCACCTAGGCTTTGTTCATTGGTACGCTTCCAATCAAACTTGAATAAAATTTCACTTGAATTTGATTCATTGGCATGTTCCCAATCAAATTTGACAAAAATTTCACCTGGATTTTGTTTATCGGTGCGCTTTCAATTAAATTTGACTAAAATTTCAGTTGAGTTTAATTCATTGATGCGTTTTCAATCAGATTTGATTAAAATTTAACCTGGATTTCGTTCATTGGCGTGTTTCCAATCAAATTTGACTAAAATTTTACTTGAGTTTAGTTCCTTGGTGCATTTCCAATCAAATTTGACTAAAATTTCGTCTAGATTTTTTTCATTGTCACGCTTCAAATCAAATATGACTACAATTTCATCTGAGTTTTGTTAAACGGCATGTTTTAATAAAATTTGTGCAAAGTTTCATCTGGATTTTGTTCATTGGTGCTCTTCCAATCAAATTTGATTAAAATATTTATTGCATTTAGTTCATTGGTGCGTTTCCATTCAAATTTGACTAAAATTTTACCTAAATTTTGTTGTTTAGCGCGTCTCCAACCAAATTTGACTAAAATTTCACTTGAGTACGGTTCAATGACACATTTCCAATCAAATTTGACTAAAATTTCTTCTGGATTTTGTTAATTGTTCCGTATCCAATCAAATTTGACTAAAATTTCACATGGATGTAGTTCATTGGCGCGTTTCCAATCAAATTTGTCTAAAATTTCACTCGAGTGTGGTTTATTGACACGTTTCCAATCAAATTTGACTAAAATTTCATTGTTTGTACCTAATCAAATTTGACTAAAATTTTACATGGGTTTAGTTCATTGGCGCTTTCCAATCGAATTTGACAAAAAATTCACTTAAGGTTTGTTCAATGGTGTGTTTTCAATCAAATTTGACTATAATTTTACTAGAGTTTGGTTCAATGGCGTGTTCTCATTCATATTTGACTGAAATTTCGTCAGAAATTTGTTCGTTGTCGTGTTTCCAATCAAATATGACAACAATTTCTTCTGAGTTTTTCTAAACGATACGTTTTCAATCAAATTTTATTAAAATTTCACCTGAATTTTGTTCATTGGCATGTTTCCAACCAAATTTGACTAAAATTTCACTTGAGTTTAGTTCATTGGCACGTCTCAAATCAAATTTGACTAAAATTTCGTTTGAATTTTGTTCAATGGCGCGCTTCCAATCAAATTGCCTAAAATTTAACTTGAGTTTGATTCATTTGCGCGTTTCCAATTAAATTTGACTCAAATTTCACCTTGATTTTGTTCATTGGCGTGTTTCCAATCAAATTAAACTAAAATTTCGCGTGGGTTTGGTTCATTGGCGCGTTTCCAATCAAATTTTACTAAAATTTCATCTGAATATCGTTCATTGTCGCGCTTCAAATCAAATATGACTATAATTTCATTTGAGTTTGGTCAAATGGCGCGTTTCCAATCTAATTTGAGAAAAATTTCATCTGGATTTTGTTCATTGGTGCGTTCCCAATCTAGTTTGTTTAAAATTTCACTTGGATTCAGTTCATTGGCGCGTTTCTAATCAAAATTGACTAAGTTTTCACGTGGGTTTTGTTCATTGGCATGTTTCCAATCAAGTTTGACTACAATTTCACTTGAGTTTGGTTCATTGGCGTGTTTCTAACCAAATTTAACTAAAAGTTCGTCTGGATTTTGTTCATTGTCGGTCTTCAAATCAAATATGACTACAATTTCATATGAGTTTTGTTAAATAGCACATTTCAATAAAATTTGAAGAAAATTTCATCTGAATTTTGATCATTGGTGCTCTTCCAATCAAATTTGACTAAAATTTCACATGAGTTTAGTTTATTGACGCGTTTCTAGGGGTATTAATGGGCCGAGCTAGTTTGGCCCATGAAAGCACGAGCTCGGCTTACCCAAAAATGGGCGAGCTCGGCTCGGCCCATGAGTTTGTCGTTTTTTTTTTGGAAACAAATCAGTAAATTGAAAAATAAAAAAGTAATTTGAATTTTTAAATCGTGAATTTTTTATATAAAAAATTTATATATATAAAAAAATAGGTAAAAAATTTAAACTCTCATCCTTTATTTGGGTTTGGGACCGGCTACTTAAATTTAGAGTAGGCGGAGTTAAAAATTGTTTTGTTTGTTTGTTCGTGTACAATTTTTTAAAGAAAATTTAAAACAGTATTAAAAATTATTTTTTCAAACAACGCTGCGCGTCCCTTTGCATATAATTTTTGAAGTAAATCCCTTCTAAAAACTGAAAGGGTAATCGAATGCCCTTTCAATTGTCAGAAGTCTTCACTTCGAAAATTGTATAGAAGTCTTTCACTTCGAATATTATATATAATCTTCGAAGTGAAAGACTTTTGACAATTGAAAGGGCAATCATTCGATTACCCTTTCAATTTTTAGAAAGAATTTACTTCGAAAATTATATGCAAAGGTACACACAGCGTTGTTCGAGAAAAGAATTTAAAATGTAGACATATAGTAGTAATATACCAAGTACTAACAAAAAGTTAACTATATTGGTGGAAAGAAATTTTTTTTATTTTTTTAACTAAAAGAGATAAAAAAAATAAAAATGAAATCTTTATTTTTTTATTTTTCTTTTTAAAATAGATAAAATATAAACCCTCCTCCTTTATCCAAGTTTGGGACCGGCTAGTTAAATTTTCAGTAGACGAAGTTAAAAATTGTACACGAACAATTTTTTGTAGCGTGTACAATTTTTTAAAGAAAATTAAAAGTAACGATAAGAAAATAAATTTTCATCAATATAGGCTTGTGGCTCATTTAAAACGAGTCACTCGCACTCGGCTCGCCCATCGAACCGGCCTGCTCGGCTTGCGCTCGGACTCGTAAACGAGCCCGAGCCACCCACGAGCTCCATTTTCGCGAGCCGAGCGGGCAAGCCGACGAGCCGCTCGGCCCATTTGCCACCTCTACGCATTTCCAATCAAATTTGAATAAAATTTCACATGAGTATGAATCGTGGACGCATTTCCAATCAAAATTGACTAAAATTTCACTTGAATTTTGTTCATTGGCGTGCTTCCAATCAAATTTGGCTAAAATTTCATCTGAATTTTAT
Source organism: Olea europaea var. sylvestris (assembly GCF_002742605.1). NCBI lineage: Eukaryota > Viridiplantae > Streptophyta > Magnoliopsida > Lamiales > Oleaceae > Olea > Olea europaea. The sequence continues at coordinate 16,447,692 of NC_036249.1, read as the reverse complement.
TCATTGGCGCGTTTTCAATCAAATTTGATTAAAATTTCACTTGAGTATGTTCATTGACATGTTTCCAATCAAATTTGTCTAAGATTTCGTCTGGATTTTGATCATTGTTGCGTTTTCAATCAAATTTGACTAAAATTTCAATGAGTTTAGGTCATTAGTGCGTTTCCAATCAAATTTGACTATAATTTCAATGGGGTTTTATTCATTAGCGTGATTCCAATCAAATTTGACTAAAATTTCACTTGAATTTGGTTTATTGGTGCGTTTCCAATTAAATTTGACTAAAATTTCATCTAGATTTTGTTCATTGGTGTTCTTCCAATCAAGTTTGACCAAAATTTCCTTTGAATTTGGCTCATTGGGGCGTTTTTAATCAAATTTGATTAAAATTTCACTTGGGTTTTGTTCATTGGCGTGTTTCCAATCAAACTTGACTAAAATTTCACTTGAGTTTAGATCATTGGCACGTTTCTCATCAAATTTGACTAAAATTTCGTTTGAATTTTATTCATTGTCACTCTTCAAATCAAATATGACTACAATTTCATCTGAGTTTTGTTAAATGACGCGTTTTCAATCAAATTTGAATAAAATCTCAAATGGATTTTGATCATCGGTGCTCTTCCAATCAAATTTGAATAAATTTCACTTGGGTTTAATTCATTGGCGCATTTCTAGTCAAATTTGACCAAAATTTCACCTGAATTTTTTTGTTTGGCGCGTATCCAATCTAATTTGACTAAAATTTCTTCTAGATTTTGTTCATTGTTGCGTTTCCAATCAAATTTGACTAAAATTTCACCTGAGCTTTGTTCATTAGCATGTGTTCAATCAAATTTGACTAAATTCCACTTGAGTTTGGTTCGTTGGAGCGTTTCCAATCAAATTTGGCTAAAATTTCGCTTGGATTTTGTTCATTGTTGCGGTTCAAATCAAATATGACTACAATTTCATTTGAGTTTTGTTAAATGGCGCATTTTCAATCAAATTTGAGGAAATTTTCATCTGGATTTTGTTTATTGGTGCGTTTCCAATCAAAGTTGATTAAAATTTCACACGTGTTTAGTTCATTGGCGAGTTTCAAATCAAATTTGACTAAAATTTCACCTGGATTTTGTTCATTAGCGTACTTTCAATCAAAATTGACTTGAGTTTAGTTCATTGTAGCGCTTCAAATCAAATATGACTACAATTTCATTTGAGTTTTGTTGAACAACGTGTTTTTAATCAATTTGGAGTAAAATTTCTTCTAAATTTTGATCATTGGCGTGTTTCCAATCATATTTGACTAAAATTTCGTCTAGATTTTTGTTCATTGGTGCGCTTCGAATCAAATTTGACTGAAATTTCACTTGAGTTTGATTCATTGGCGCGTTTCCAATCAAATTTGACTAAAATTTCACCTGAATTTTGTTCATTGCGTGTTTCCAATCAAATTTGACTAAAATTTCATTTGGATATCGTTCATTGTCACGCTTCAAATCAAATATGACTATAATTTCATTCGAGTTTTGTTAAATGGAGCATTCTCAATCAAAATCGAGTAAAATTTCGTCTTGATTTTGTTCACTAGTGTGTTTTCAATCAAATTTGATTAAAATTTCACTGGAGTATGGTTCATGGATGCGTTGCCAATGAAATTTGACTAAAATTTCACCTGGGTTTAATTCATTGACGTGTTTCCAATCAAATTTTGACTAAAATTTCACTTGAGTTTGGTTCATTGGTACGTTTCAAATCAAATTTGACTAAATTTCATCTAAATTTTGTTCATTGGTACGCTTCCAATAAAATTTGACTAAAATTTCACTTGAGTTTAATTCATTGGTGTGTTTCCAATTCAATTTGACTAAAATTTCACCTGTGTTTTGTTCATTGGCGTGTTTCCAATCGAATTTGACTAAAATTTCACTTGAGTGTAGTTCATTGGCATGTTTCCAATTAAATTTGATTAAAATTTCACTTGAGCATGGTTCGTTGACGCGCTTCCAATCAATTTTGACGAAAATTTCCTTTGAATTTGGCTCATTGGGGCGTTTTCAATCAAATTTGATTAAAATTTCACATGGATTTTGTTAATTGGCATGTTTCCAATCAAATTTGACTAAAATTTCACTTGATTTTGGATCATTGGCACGTTTCTTATCAAATTTGACTAAAATTTCGTTTGAATTTTGTTCATTGTCGTGCTTCAAATAAAATATGACTACAATTTCATCTGGATTTTGTTAAATGGTGCGTTTTCAATCAAATTTGAATAAAATTTCATATGGATTTTGATCATTGGTGCTCTTCCAATCAAATTTGAATAAATTTCACTTGGGTTTGGTTCATTGGCGCGTTTCTAGTCAAATTTGACCAAAATTTCGCCTGAATTTTTTTGTTTGGCACGTTTCCAGTCAAATTTGACTATAATTTCTTCTAGATTTTGTTCATTATTGCGTTTCCAATCAAATTTGACTAAATTTTCACCTGAACTTTGTTCACTAGCATGTTTCCGATCAAATTTGACTAAATTTCACTTGAGTTTGGTTCATTGGCGCGTTTCCAATCAAATTTGGCTAAAATTTCGCCTGGATTTTGTTCATTGTCGCGCTTCAAATCAAATATGACTACAATTTCATCTGAGTTTGGTTAAATGGCGCATTTTCAATCAAATTTGAGGAAATTTCATCTGGATTTTGTTCATTGGTGCGTTTCCAATCAAAGTTGACTAAAATTTCATATGAGTTTAGTTTATTGGTGCATTTCAAATCAAATTTGACTAAAATTCACATGGATTTTGTTCATTGGCATATTTTCAATCAAATTTGACTAAAATTTGACTTGAGTTTAGTTCATTGTCGCGCTTCAAATCAAATATGACTACAATTTCCTTTGAGTTTTGTGAAACGAGTCGTTTTCAATCAATTTGGAGTAAATTTCTTCTGAATTTTGATCATTGGCTTGTTTCCAATCAAACTTGATTAAAATTTCACTTGAGTTTGGTTCATTGGCGCATTTCCAATCAAATTTGACTAAAATTTTGTCTAGATTTTGTTCATAGGTGCGCTTCCAATCAAATTTGACTGAAATTTCACTTGAGTTTGATTCATTAGCACATTTCCAATCAAATTTGACTAAAATTTCACCTGGATTTTGTTCATTGGTGTGTTTCTAATCAAATTTGACTAAAATTTCATCTCGAAATCGTTCATTGTCGCGCTTCAAATCAAATATGACTATAATTTCATCTGAGTATTGTTAAATGGAGCATTCTCAATCAAATTTGAGTAAAATTTCGTCTGGATTTTGTTTATTAGTGCGTTTCCAATCAAATTTGACTAAAATTTCACTTCAGTGTGGTTCATTGACGCGTTTTCAATTTAATTTGACTAAATTTTTTTCTGAATTTTGTTCATTGGCGCGCTTCAAATCAAATTTGAATAAAATTTCACATGAGTTTTTTTCATTAGTGTGTTTCCAATCAAATTTGACTAAAATTTAACTTGAGTTTGGTTCATTGGCACGTTTCAAATCAAATTTGACTAAATTTCATCTGAATTTTGCTTCCAATAAAATTTGACTAAAATTTCACTTGAGTTTAATTCATTGGCGTGTTTCCAATCCAATTTGACTAAAATTTCACCTATGTTTTGTTCATTGGCGTGTTTCCAATCAAATTTGATAAAAATTTCACATGAATGTAGTTCGTTGGCACGTTTCCAAACAAATTTGACTAAAATTTCACTTGAGCATGGTTTGTTGACGTGTTCAATCAAATTTGGCTAAAAAAATTTCTGGATTTTGTTCATTGTTGTGTTTCCAATCAAACTTGACTTAACGTTCACATAGGTTTAGGTCATTGGCGTATTTCAAATCAAATTTGACTAAAATCTCACTTGAGTTTGATTTATTAGTGTGTTTCCAATCAAATTTGACTAAAATTTCACCTGCATTTTGTTTATTGGCGTGTTTTCAATCAAATTTGACTAATATTTCGTCTAGATTTTGTTTATTGGTGCGCTTCCAATCAAATTTGACTAAAATTTCACTTGAGTTTGATTCATTGGCGCGTTTCAAATCAAATTTGACCAAAATTTCACCTAAATTTTGTTCATTGGTGCACTTTTAATCAAATTTGATTAAAATTTCACTTGTATTTGATTCATTGATGCGTTTCCAATCAAATTTGACTAAAATTTCACCTGAATTTTGTTCATTAGTGTGTTTCCAATCAAATTTAACTAAAATTTCACCTGGATTTTGTTCACTGGATTTTGTTCATCGTCTCGCTTCAAATCAAATGTGACTACAATTTCATCTGAGTTTTGTTAAATGGCGCGTTTTAATCAAATTTGTGTAAAATTTCATCTAGATTTTGATCATTGGTGCTCTTCTAATAAAATTTGACTAATAGTTCTCTTAAGTTTAGTTCATCGATGCGTTTCCAGTTAAATTTGACTAAAATTTCACCTAAATTTTGTTGTTTGGCGCGTTTCCAACCAAATTTGACTAAAATTTCACTTGAATATGGTTCATTGATGTAACGCCCCGACCCCTAGTGGACCGGAACGCTACTTACTTTACTTAACTTAACTGGTGGTTTAGTAACAAGTGTATACGTTTTAGCAGAAGCTTGCATTTTCGGATAATAATTTAAATAACAATACTTCAAATACTTTAAACAAAATCACTGAATCATTTTTCAAAACAACAAAATGCAATTTATTTGAGGAAAACATAACTTGTTCTCGCATTCTGCGTTATTCAAAATTTTAAAGAAATAACATTGGAAAACATTTCATAAAAATAAATCCAAATCACTTATTTACCGGATTTTCATGGGCTTGTTGCATCACTCTCCATCTTCTCCTCCATCCATGCCCGAGGTAGAATTCCTTCAATCTGTAGAGATGGGATTAAACCCGTGAGTTGAAAAACTCAATAGGTGTATTCGTGATCAAGCTATACATTTCAGAACATTAACTTTATAACTTTTCATACATGCCGTACCTGGAGGCACCATTTGACATGAAGGGATATGCCGTACCCGAGGGCACCGTTTGACATACAAACATTTCTTCAACATAGAGGGGTATGCCGTACCGGAGTACCATTTGACATACAACCATTAACATAGAGGGATATGCCGTACCGGAGTACCATTTGACATACAAATATTAACATGAATCGAAACTTATAACTTAACACGATTAAACACATTGCACCTCTACCTACCTTGATTGATGCTTTTGAAACTTTGAAAACTTGGATTGAAAACTTCGATGAAACTTGGACGTTGAAAGAAATGCACTCCTTGGATGTTTGAAAACCGTCGAGAATTGATGCTTGAAGACACTCCTTGATAGCACCCAAGACTTCTATGAAAAATGCTTGAAAACACTTCTTAAACTTCTAGGAAAAATTGTTTTCCTCCCTCTCTTTTTCTCTCTTGGAAACTCGTTCTCTAGTATGTAAAAGCTCTTGCTTTTGGTGTGAGAAAAAATGAGTGAAATGAGGTATCTATTTATAGGTAATTATCCTATAACTTAAAGCAAATGAAGGGTCAAATTTTATTTAAGAGAGAAAACATGGGTGCCATTTAAGTTTGAGGTTAAATGCTTCAATTTAGTGGGGGTTTTTATTGCCAAAAACGTGGGTGGCACTTTGAGAAAATAATTGATGAAAATAAATATTTAAATTCTAGAGAAAAACGAGAATTTTCATTTCAGGCAGTTTCGGTCAACCGGTTGTAGTCCGTTGACACTGCATAGCTTTTAGTGTTTCTGTCATAACTTCTTCTCCAGATATCTGATTGAGGTAATTCAAAGTGCGTTGGAAAGCTAACTCAAAGAGCTACAACTTTTACTCAGATATCATTTTCCAAATCGAATATTTCCTATGTTAAAAATGGGTCTCAAATGAGACTAAAAATCTGAAGTATACTTTAGTCATCCAATATTCATGTCTCAGTGCCACTACGGTGTCTAGAATTATTTGGGGTGCTACACGTAAGCACCTGTTCTTCCACACGAATTCAAACTACCAAAATCCATAATACTTCATAGTAAAACTTTGAATTCATCTAGAATCGTTGTAAGCTTTTCAAAATGGGTTATGGGCCCAAAATTGATACCGTATATGAAAGTTATTCCAATTTCTTTGAACGTAGAAAATCCAAGCGTTCAATGTGCGCAAGCGCCTATTCTTCTACACGAATTGAGACAGCCAAAATCCATCATACGTCATGGCGAAGTTGCGAGTTCATTCAGAATCGTCATGAGCTTTCTGAAATGTGGAGAGTCATGAGGCCAAAACGGACACCATATGCAAAAGTTATGCCAATTTCTTCGAATGTGAACAATCCAAGTGTTCCATATACGCAAGCGCCTATTCTTCCACACGAATTTGATGCCAAAATCCATTGTACGTAAGTGTCTATTGTTCTACACAAATTGAAACTGCTGAAATTCATCATACATCATGGAAAAGATGTGAGTTTATTCAGAATCGTCGTGAGTTTTCTGAAATGGGGTTATGGGCCTAAAACGGACACCGTATGGAAAAGTTATGTCAATTTCTTCGGATGTCGACAATCTAAGTGTTCCATGTACGCAAGTGCCTATTCTTCCACATGAATTCAAACTGCTAAAATCCATCATACATCATGACGAAGCTATGAGTTCACTCAAAATCATCGCGACCTTTCTGAAATGGTATTATGGGCCCAAAACGGACCAGACCTACTAATTCTTTGATTCCAGTTAGTAAGAGAGATCTTGAACTAAGAAACAGATCCTAGAAGCTAAAAAAGGGTATCCTGAGCAATTGCAATAATCGGGTTCATTGATATTCTAGGTATAGTAGATGCGAAAGTTATGACAATTTCTACGAACATCGACAATCCAAGCGTTCCATGTATGCAAGCGCCTGTTCTTCCACATGATTTCAAACTGCCAAAATCCATCATACGTCATGGCAAAGCTATGAGTTCATTTAAAATCATTGTGAGCTTTCCGATGTGGGGAGTTATGGGTGCAAAACGGACACCACATGCGAAAGCTATGCCAATTTTCTTGAATGTCAACAATCCAAGCGTTTTATGTACGTAGGCGCCTGTTCTTCCACACGAATTCAAACTATTGAAATCCATCATACGTCATGGCAAAGATAGCTTTTTGAAATGGGGTTATGAGCCCAAAACGGGCACCGTATGTGAAAGTTATGCCAATCTCTTCGAACGTCGACAATCCAAGCATTCCATATACGCAAGCGCCTATTCTTCCACGTGAATTCAAACTGCCATAATCCATCATACATCACAGTGAAGCTTTGTGTTCATTCAAAATCATCATTAGCTTTTCAAAATAGTGTTATGGGCCTAAAACGAAAACCGTATACGAACGTTATCCCAATTTCTCCGAACGTCGACAATCCAAGCGTTCCATGTACGCAAGCGTCTGTTGTTCCACACGAATTCAAACTATTGAAATCCATCATACATCATGGGAAAGATGTGACTTCATTGAAAATTGTTGTGAGCTTTTCGAAATGGGGTTATGGGCCCAAAATAGACACCGTATGCGAAAGTTATCCCAATTTCTTCGAATGTCAATAATCTAAATGTTCCATATAAGCAAGTGCCTGTTCTTCCACGCAAATTCAAATTGGTAAAATTCATCAGACATTATGGTGAAGCTACGAGTTCATTCAAAATCATTTTGACCTTTTCGAAATGGTGTTATAGGCCCAAAACGGACACCATATGCGAAAGTTATGCTAATTTCTTCGAACGTCGACAATCCAAGCATTCAATGTGCGCAAGCGTCTATTTTTTCACATGAATTCAAACTATCAAAATCCACCTTACATCATGGAAAAGATGTGAGTTCGTTCAGAATCATCGTGAAATTTCTGAAATGGGGTTATGGTCCCAAAATGGACACCGTATGCGAAAGTAATGCCAAATTTCTTTGAACGTCAACAATCCAAGCGTTCCATGTACGCATGTGCCTGTTCTTTCGCTTGAATTCAAACTACCAAAATCTATCATACGTCATGGTAAAGCTATGAGTTTATTCTAAATCATCACAAGCTTTTTAAAATGGGGTTATGGGCCAAAAATAGGCACCATATGCGAAAGTTATGCCAACTTCTTCGAACGTCGACAATCCAAGCGCTCCATGTACGCAAGCGCCTATTCTTCCACCCAAATTCAAACTGTTAAAATTCATCATATATTATGGCAAAGCTATGAGTTCATTCAAAATCATCTTGTCCTTTCTGAAATAACACGGAGACCATATGTGAAAGTTACGTCAATTTTTTCGAACGTCGACAATCTAAGCATTTCATGTATGTAAATGTCTGTTGTTACACATGAATTCAAACTACTAAAATCCATCACACATCCTAGCAAAGATGTGAGTTCATTCAGAATCATCGTGAGCTTTCCGAAATGGGGTTATGGGCCTAAAACGGACACCGTATGCGAAAGTTATGCCAATTTCTTCGAACGTCGACAATACAAGCATTCCTTGTACGCAATTGCCTGTTCTTCCACACGAATTCAAACTACCAAAATTCATCATACATCATGAAAAAGCTACGAGTTCATTCAAAATCATCGTGACCTTTTTGAAATTAGGTTATGGGCCCAAAATGGATATCGTATACGAAAGTTATGCCAATTTCTTCGAACGTCGACAATCCGAAGCGTTCCATGTACACAAGTGCCTATTCTTCCCCACGAATTCAAAATGCCAAAATCTATCATACATCATGAAGATGCTATGAGTTAATTCAAAATCATCATGACCTTTCTGAAATGGTGTAATGGGCCCAAAATGGACACCGTATATGAAAGTTATGCCAATTTCTTCAAACGTCGAAGACCCAAGCGTTCAATGTACGCAAGCGCCTGTTCTTCCACACAAATTCAAACTGCTAAAATCAATCAAACATCACAACAAAGCTATGAGTTCATTTGGAATCATCGTGAGCTATCCGAAATGCTGTAATGGGCCCAAAATGGACACCGAGTGCGAAAGTTATGCCAATTTCTTCGAACGTCGGAAATCCAAGCGTTCCATGTACGCAAGAGTTTACTGTTCCACACAAATTCAAACTACTAAAATCCATCATACATCATCACAAAGAAGTGATTTCATTCAGAATCTTTGTGAGCTTTCCGAAATGGGGTTATGGGCCCAAAACGGACACCGTGTGCGAAAGTTGTGCAAATTTCTTCAAACGCCGACAATCCAAGTGTTCCATATACGCAAGCACCTATTATTCCACACGAATTGAAACTACCAAAATGTAACACCCCAACTCCTTGTGGATCGGAACACTACTTACTTTACTTAACAAATCGGTGGTTTAGTCATAGGAGAATATGTTTTAGCGGAAGCTTAATTTTTATAATGATAATTTTAACAAAAACCTTTCGAATACTTTAAATAAAACACTGAATAAAAAAATTAACGGAACATAATTTATTTGAAGAAAATACAACTTGTTCTCACGTTCAGCGTTATTCAAATACTTTAAAGAAATAACATTGAAAACGTTCACAAAAATAAATCTAAATAACTTGTTCACCGGGTTTTCCATGGGCTCGTTGCACCACTCTCCATCTTTTCCATCATCCCAAACACTTAGAGTCATGACTTAACATGACGCCTCGACCGAAAGTACATGCCGTACCTGGAGGTACAATAAGACATGGAGGTGTATGCCGTACCAGAGGTACCATTCGATATACAAACATTAACATAAATCTTCATTTGCTAGAAACTTATAACTTAACACGAATTAACACTTTGTACCTCTACTTACATTGATTAATGCTTTGAACCTTGTTGAAAAATGCACTCCTTTGATGTTTCAAAAAAAACACTCCATTGAGAATTGATGTTTGGAAAACACTTTTTGATAGCACCAAAACTTCTAGGAAAAACTAATTTTCCTCCCTCTCCTTTCTCTTTTTTCTAGACTTGAAAACTCTCTTTTTTATGCTTAGAAGCTTTTGTCTTAGTGTGAAAAATGTGTATGCATTGGGGCCTATTTATAGGTGAAAATCTCACAACTTAAGGGCAAGTGAAGGGCCTAATACTCATTAATACGGGTGCCATTTATGTGGGAGTTATAGGTTTAAGAAGGTGCTAGAAAATCGTGTAGGAATTTGACTTTTCATATTCTGCGTACTTCGGTTGATACTGTACAGCCTTTAGTATTTCTATCATAATTTCTTTTCCCGATATCCGATTGAGGTAATTCAAAGTGTGTTGCAAAGACAACTCAAAGAGCTACAATTCTCTAGATATCATTTTCTAAATCGAATGTTTTCTATGTCGTAAATGGGTCTCAAATGAGACTAAAAGTCTGAAGTATACTTTAGCCATCCAATATTCATGTTTTAGTGCCACTAAGGTGTTTAAAATTATTCAGGGTTCTACATCCCCCACATCTTAATTAAAATTTCATCCTCGAAATTTACCTTCTGATTGGGCGAATAGTGTTGGATACTTGTTTTTGGCTTTCTCTTTCCCTTCCCAAGTGGCCTCTTCTATTTCATGATTATTCCATTGTATTTTGACCAATTGATTTTCTTTGTTCCTTAGTTTATGCACCTTTCGATCCAATATCCTAATTGGTACCTCTTCATAGGATAAGTCCTTTTGTACTTCCACGGATTGATAGTTCACTACATGATTAGGATTATGCACATGTTTCTTGATCATTTATACATGGAACGCATTGTGTACTACCGATAACCTAGGTGGGAGAGCTAACCGATAGGATACATTTTCGACCCTATCAAGTATCTCGAATGGTCCGATATAGCGGGGTCGTAGCTTTCCCTTCTTGCCAAACCTAAGTACACTTTTCATCGGTGTCACTTTCAGAAACACTTTTCTCCAACTTTAAATTCTAAATCCTTTCTCCTTGTATCCGCATAGCTCTTCTATCAATCCTGTGCTGTCTTTATCCTTGCATGGATCTTATCGATTGCTTCAACTATCCTTTCAACTATTTCTGGTCCCAAAACTCTCTTCTTCCCTACTTCATCCCAATGAATAGGGGACCTACATCTTCTACCATAGAGAGCTTCGTACGGTGCCATCCCAATAGTTGCTTGAAAGCTGTTATTATATGTGAATTCTACTATGGGTATGTATGACTCCCAACTACCCCCTAGATCCAGGACACATGCTCTCAGCATGTCTTCTAAAGTTTGGATGGTCCTTTCAGATTGACCATCGGACTGAGGGTGATATGCTGTACTAAAGTTCAGCTTCGTTCCCATAGCTCCTTGTAGACTTTTCGAAAACTTGGACGTGAACCTTGGGTCTCTGTTAGACACAATGGACATAGGTACGTCGTTTAATCTCACAACCTCCTTAATGTACAACTGTGCCAATTGGTCTAAACTGAATGCCATTTTCACTAGAAGAAAATGAGTTGACTTTGTTAATCGATCCACTATTACACATACATCGTTGTTTTCTCTTGCTGCCTTCGGGAATCCAACCACAAAGTCCATTGTGATATTTTCCCATTTCCATTCGGGTATGTCTAGTGGATTTAACAATCAAGCCGATCTTTGGTGTTTTGCCTTAACCTGTTGACATACCATGCACTTTTCCACGTACAACCCTATACTTCTTTTCATATTTCTCCACCAAAAATGTATCTCGGAGGTCTCGATACATTTTCTACCACCGGGATGTGCGGTGTACGGGGTGGAATGGGCCTCTTTTAATATCTCATTTCTCAAGGCTTCATCCTTAGGCACACAAATTCTCCCCTTAAACATCAGTGCCTAATCCAAAGCTATTCCAAAATCCTTTCTCTTATCAGTACCAATTTCATTCTTGATCTTCAACAAGAATGGGTCATTACCTTGTGTCTCTATAATTCGATCTCTAAGAATATGTCGAATTATCAAAGCTGCTGGACGAGCAGTGACTTGTCCTGGTATGGTAAACACTTCGATCTGCAACTTTTCCAAGTCCTTGACTAACTCCATTTGAAAAGAGGGTAGTGACGCCAACTGTCCCATTGATTTTCTACTTAAGGCGTCGGCCACAACATTAGCCTTACCTGGATGGTAATGGATAGTGCAATCATAATCATTCACCAATTCCAACCATCGTCTTTGTCACATATTCAATTCGTTCTGTGTGAATAAATATTTAAGACTTGTGATCTGTGTAGATATCGCACTTCCTTCCATACAAGTAGTGTCGCCATATCTTCAAGGCGTGTACTACCGCCGCAAGTTCTAAATCATGTGTCGGGTAGTTCTGCTCATGTTTCTTCAATTGTCTTAATGCAAAGGCTATCACATTTCCATTCTGCATTAGCACACATCCCAATCCTTGCTTGGATGCATCACTGTATATAACAAACCCTTCCGTACCCTCAGGTATAGTTAACACGGGTGCTAATATCAACCTCTGTTTAAGTTCCTGAAAACTTTGTTCACATTTATCTGTCCATTGAAATTTTACTCTTGCTACAACAACTTTAGGGTTACCATCCAAGTGTAGGTTGTCACGAGTAGTAAATCTCGGAAGTCCAAGGTCGAACCACAGGGAATTGGAAGGAAATAAACTATTCTATGAGTAATAAACGGTTGGTGGAAATACGACGAAGACCAACACTAGAGCGTCGGGGATTCACTTCGGATAAATGAGTAGAAATTGCCCTTGATCTTTAATTTAACTCATATGAAAATCAACTAAGGAGTGATCTCATATGGAAGATAAAACATTAATCACAAATATATTAAAAGATAGATCTTGATAATTGTTTGAAAGAATATGTCAAAATAAGTTGTTGGAATGTAGAGATTATCTAAGCATTTATTGTGCCAAAATTGTCAACAAAAAATCAAAGTCTTTAACAAACCAAAACCATTTGTAGAACATATACTTCTAACAAGTAAGAAGATGAACATTGAAGAACAAAATGAAAGATCAAAGACAATACTATGCATTCACCAACATTTCACCCCTAGCTCTAGCTAATGGTTGAGAAATACATAATGAAATGCTACAAAGAAAATGAAGGAAACTAGAATATGATGGAGAGGAATTGATTTCCTCAAAATCGTGGCCAAGGTCCCCTTTTATAGGCAAAGGAACATCCAAAATGCAAGTAGGCAATGCAACTTATTTCTGTCCAGCTTCAAGACAGCCGGAACATGCAAGTTGATGCCAATTTTTCAGATACATTGTGCAGCGAATTTGGACATATGATCAACAGATAAATTATTTCCACTTGAGTTATCTTTCCAATTCTGAAAATATCAGGTTCATTGGATCTATATAACTCCAGGTATGACAAAAATAATGAGTACTGCTTCACAGGTAGAAAAGCTGTATCCGGCTGGTAACAAGCTAGACTTTGCATGGTAATTTTGGCTGCCTTTTGATACGAATTTGACTTCTTACAAAACATAAAAATTGTAGAAACCTGCCTTGTCTTTCTAACCCAACTTGAATCACCTCGGCACAGTGTCTGAAGCTCAAGTTATGATCATTTTACTGACAGCTACTTTTTACTTGAGACAGTCACTATTCTTGACTTTTCAACACTTTTTTTTCCTCCACTTGCTCCACTTGTTCTAAATTGGAAATACATGTGAAATACATCAAATAGATACTCTTTCAAATGTATGATACTCATGCTGACATGTATGTAAATACGTATTCAATTAATTACATTTTTAACCATGTATTTATGAAAATTGAATTTACGGCAAGAGAATTGAAATTAGAGACTAAAATTAGGGTTTCTAAACAAAGTGAATGTAAAATGTCTTGTAAATGATATATCATTGAAGCACTTTTAGACACTAATCACACTCCCCAACCAAGATATTGCTAGACTCTAGCAATAAAAATTCAAAAATAGTTCAAATGATATAGCTTGTTGCATTTGCCTTAAGATTTGAAATTGCTTATCAAAATTCTTCTGAGGTTTGCTACCAAAATATAGTCTAACTTGTCCAATGCTCAACCGACGTGTGTGTGTGCATAATCAATTCAATTACATACCATTTTCAAATTGGACTCATCCCGACCCTCAATGGAAAACTATTTCTCTCTTTTCTCGTGGGATGCACACCCCAAACTTGATTTTGAAACTATTTTCTCAGGGTGTGATTTATGGTTAAATTTATATACTATTACTCACCCTCTCTAGTTTGGTTAGATTTTACTGATTGTAGCTGAACACATCAATAAATGAGGATTCTCTTTAATTTTGACTGATTCAACCTCCAAGAATCGACTAAGCTACTTATCCCTTATCAAAGGTCTAATTCTCTAAAATAAGTGTTTGGGACTTAATCAAGGCATGTAGTGCGTCTCCTTTTCAATGCACTTGCTTTTTTTCAAGTTTGTCGTGCGTATTTTGTTTCATGCACTAGCCTATCTCTTGTTATGTATATAATTGTCCTCATTGAGCTCTTTTAGGGTAGCTTCACAACATGGCAGCTTTTTTCCTTTTATGCAATGATTAGTGCAATGCCCCTTATTAAACACTTATTCTCGAAAATCGATCTTTAACTTAAGATTTTCACCTAATTATCATCTCATTGGTCTTAAGCAATCCACACAAAATTTAAAACACATGGAATCCACATCTATCTCAATGTCTTCCCACAACAGCTCAACCACCCCAAACTATCCTAGAATTGGTTTAGTTGTATTTTTTTTTCATAGTTAATTCTACATATTCTATCCATTGATCCAATCTAAATAATATGTGATTTTCATGATTATTGTGCTCAATGTAAATCAATCTAACATGAACAAGCCTAAACTAAATCAAAGAAGCATCCCCTAGTTACAATAATATAAAAACAATTTCAAATATTATTGTTGGTCGGTAAGAACTTTTTTTTTGGTAACGTTTTTGATTCCTTTCCCCCAAACTAAATGAAACATTGTCCTCAATGTAAATATTAAATGTGCAAAATGTATGAAGGACAATAAGGAGCAAAAATTTGACGGGTTTTGAGCTTTACCTGGAAAGTCTGCATAAACTTGGCCTAAATGAACCTTCAATTCCATTAGTAAAAAAAAATGACAATAAAAGAAACACACCTAAAAAAAACAAACAACATTATAAAATCGAAAACAAACATAACAAAATAAAACAATGAGAAAAGGATATTAATCTTTAGGATCATGTAAAGCAATGGACTCTTCTAATCTAGAGAAATTCTCAAAAAATGGTTTCAAACGAAGTCCATTAACTTTAAAAATATTTCCATTACTTGGATTTTCAATTTCTATAGCTATATGTGCGTATATAGTTTTGACAATGAAGGGACCCATCCACTTGGAGTGTAATTTTCCAGGAAGTAAATGTAATCCTGAGTTGTACAAAAGAACTTTTTGGAAAGGCTCAAAAGTTTTTCTAACAATGTTTTTATCATGGAATACCTTCATTCTTTCCTTGTAAATTTGAGAGTTCTCATAAGCTTCAATCCTGATTTCTTCCAACTCATTCAGTTGAAGTTTTCTAAGTGTACCTACCTCATCTAAATCGAAATTAAACATTTTAATAGCCCAAAATGCTTTGTGTTCCAATTCAACAGGTAAATGACAAGGCCTTCCAAAAACAAGTCGATAAGGTGACATACCAAGGGGTGTTTTGAAAGCTGTATGATAAGCCCAAAGAGCATCAGTTAATCGTAAAGACCAATCTCTTCTATTTGGATTCACTGTTTTTTCCAAAATGCATTTAATCTCTCTATTTGCAAGTTCAGCTTGACCACTAGTGTTTGGGTGATAAGGAGTAGACACTTTATGAGTAATCCCATATTTTTTCATTAGGGCATTAAAAGGTTTATTTCAGAAGTGTAAACCCCCATCGTTTATAATGGCTCGAGGTATTCCAAATCTTGACAAAATATTCTCGTTCAAAAATTTCAAAACAATTTTGTGATCATTGTGCTTACAAGGAATTGCCTCTACCCATTTAGAAACATAATGAACTCCCACCAAGATGTATAAATAACCAAAAGATGATGGGAATGGACCCATGAAATCGATACCCCAATAATCAAATATTTCAATAACTAGTATGGGTGTCAGTGGCATCATATTTCTACGAGTTATCCCACCTAATTTTTGACAACATTCACAAGCTTTACAAAATTCATATGTGTCTTCGAAAAGAGTTGGCCAATAAAATCCAGACTGCAAGATTTTTGCACCAGTTTTCTTTGAAGAAAAGTGACCACCACATGCTTCAGAATGGCAAAAGGCAATTATCTTTTGGATTTCATTATTTGGTACACATCTTATTATTATTTGGTCTGGACAATATTTGAACAAGTAAGGATCATCCAAAAAGAAATGTCGTACCTCTTTGAAGAATTTCTTTTTGTCCTGGGCATTCCAATGAGATGGTATTTGACCTGTCACATGAAAATTAGCAATATCAGCAAACCAAGGCAAGTTAGAAACACTAAAAAGTTGTTCATCAAAGAAAGTATCCTCGATCGATGTTGTTTCAAATGATTCATCACAAGTAGCCTAGATAAGTGATCAGCAACAACATTCTCTACTACTTTCTTTTCTCGAATGGTGATGTCAAATTCTTAGAGTAAAAGAATCCACCTAATCAACCTAGGTTTGGCTTCTTTTTTACAGAGAAGATATTTTAAAGCTGCATGATCACTAAAAATAACAATTGGTGAGCCAACAAAATATGATCGAAATTTGTCCAAAGCAAACACTACAGCAAGCAATACTTTTTCAGTGGTGGAATAATTCATTTGAGCATTATTTAGAATTTTACTTGCATAGTAAATGACATGAGGTTTTTTATCTTTTCTTTGGCCTAAGACAGCTCCAATAGCATAATCACTAGCATCACACATGATTTCAAAAGGTAAATTCCAATCTGGAGGTTGCATGATAGGAGCACAAGTAAGCATGTTCTTAAGTTTAACAAAAGCTTCTTGACAAGACTTAGTCCATTCAAAAGACATGTCTTTAGATAAGAGATTACACAATGGTTTAGATATGGCACTATAGTCTTTGATAAACCTTCTATAAAAACCAGCATGTCCTAAAAAAGATCTTACCTCTTTAACACTATGTGGAGTAGGCAAATTAGAAATCAATTCAGTTTTAGATTTGTCTACCTCAATTCTGTTAGGTGATACAATATGACCAAGTACGATGCCCTTAGTGACCATAAAATGACATTTTTCCCAGTTGAACACAAGATTCTTTTCTTCACACCTAACTAAAACTTTTTGCAAGTTAGTTAGACAATTATCAAATGAACCCCCAAAAATAGTAAAATCATCCATGAAAACTTCCAAAGATCTTTCAATCATGTCGCTAAAGGTACTAAGCATGCATCTTTGAAATGTAGTTGATGCATTACATAATCCAAAAACATTCTACGATAAGCAAAAGTACCAAAGGGACATGTGCAAGTGGTCTTTTCTTGGTCCTCAGGTGCAATTTCAATTTGGTTATATCCAGAATATCCATCTAGAAAATAATAAAATTCATGTCCTGCCACTCTTTCCAACATTTGATCCATAAAAGGTAAAGGAAAATGATCTTTCTTAGTCATTGAGTTGAGTTTCCTATAGTCAATACACATGCGCCAACCAGTAACACTTCTAGTTGGAATTAACTCATTTTCTTCATTTTTGACTACAGTAACACCAGATTTTTTTGGTACAACATGGGTTGGACTTACCCATCTACTATCAGAAATAGGATAAATGATTTCATTATCTAAGAGTTTAGTGACTTCATTTCTTACCACCTCTTTTAAAATAGGACTAAGCCTTCTTTGCATTTCTCTTGTAGGTTTAGCATATTCCTCCAAATAAATCTTATGCGTGCAAATCAAAGGACTAATCCCCTTTATATTAGCTCTGGTCCATCCTAAAACATTTTTATGCATTTTTAAAGTTTGTAACAACTTACCTTCTTGGTGCGCATCAAGTTGGGAAGAAATTATTATCGGAAAAGTTTCATCTTCACCCAAAAATGAGTATTTCAAATTAGATGGTAATGGCTTCAAGTCCAGCTTTGGCATTTGAACACTTGAAACATTGGACATATTGGTCTGTTGTGATAATTTTTCAAGCTTTGATTTCCAATCACTTGTCTTTTTCTCCTGAAAAGAATTCAACAAAGAAATTATATGCGAATTTTCAGAATTATCATTAAATTCAAATTCTAGCACATCAGATGAAGATGTAGCGATAAACTGATCATCAACAAGTTGTTCAATAAAAACTACATCATGCAAATCATCTTTATCTCCATGTTGCTTGCAAATGTTAAAAACATTCATTTCCACGGTCATATTTCCAAAAGACAGTTTCAAGATACCATTTCTTCAATTTATCAATGCATTTGAAGTAGCAAGAAAGGGACGTCCTAAAATGATAGGTATTTGTGCATTTGAATTTAAAACAGGATGTGTGTCCAAAACTATAAAATCAACAGGATAATAGAATTTATCAATTTGAACTAGAACATCCTCTACAACCCCTCTTGGAACTTTTACTGAACAATCATCAAGTTGAAGTGTTGTTGCTGTTGGTTTAAACTCTCCCAAACCAAGTTGCTTATACACAAAAAAAGGTAATAGATTAACACTAGCACCAAGATCAAGGAAAGAACGCTCTATCCTATTATTCCCAATGACACAAGAAATTGTTAGACAACCAGGATCTTTGAATTTAGGTAGAGTGTTTTGTTGAATGATTAAGCTCACATTCTCTATTAAAAATGCTTTCTGTTGAACATTAAGTTTCCTCTTGGCAGCGCACAAGTCTTTTAAAAATTTTGCATATGAAGGAACTAGTTTAATTGCATGCAATAATGGTATGTTAATTTTGACTTGTTTGAAAAGTTCAAAAATTTCAAAATTATGGTTGAGTTTTGAAATTGGTTGCAATCGTTGAGGAAATGGAGTTGGAATGGGATATTTTTCAACAATAGGTTCAGAAATGATCTTTTCCTCACTTTTGGAAACGTCATTTTCTTGCTTTGAAGTACCACCAAATTTTAGTTCTTTTGAAGGGATGGTTTTGTCAATAATTTTTCCACTACGAAGAGTCGTGATGGAGTTGGCATTTTCTTGTTGACTTTTAGAGGAACTTGAAGATTTACATTAAATTGCCCAGAAGGGTTTGGTTGAGGTTGAGCAGGAAATTTGCCTTTCTCTTGAGAATGCAAAGAAGATGTCAGTGAAGAAAGTGTGTTCTTGATTTTATTGATGGCTTGTGAAGTTTGATTATTAATATTTGTTTGTCCTTACATAAAAGACTGCAATGTTTCCTCAAGATTCTTTGATTGTGGTGGTGGAAAAGAAGGGAATTTTGAAAGCCCTTGAGGTTGTGTTATATGAACACGATTATCATCTCTCCAACTAAAGTTGGGATGATTTCTCCATTGTTGATTATAGGTTTCTGAGTATGGAGAAGAAAAAAGCTTTTTGAAAGTGTTCATAGCATTGGCTTGATCATGTAAAGATTCTTTGAAAAGTAGAATGTTAGGAAAATCATGAGTAAGATGACCAAAAGTTTCACAAATGCTACAAATTTCATCATTTTGCACGGGTTTAACTTCCTTTACTTTCCTTAATTCCATAGCTTCAACCTTTCTAGACAAACTAGCAATCCTAGCATTTAGATCATCATCTTGACTCAATTGATATTTTCCTCCACTAGAACTAGCAAGACTAGATCTAATTGAGTTTTCGATTGGTTTTACTATTTACCAAGATTGAGAATTTTCAGCTAGATGATCTAGAAATTCCAAAGCTTCTTCTGGATCTTTATCTAAAAATTCACCATTGCACATCGTTTCTACAAATTGTTTTGTTTCAGGAGTTAGGCCCTCATAAAAGAAACTTATAGTATGCCATTTTTCAAAACCATGATGTGGGCATGTATTTAACAAATCTTTAAATCTTTCTAAACATTGAAAGTATGCTTCATTGGTTTTTTGAGAAAAATTTTGGATTTATCTTTTCAAAGCATTAGTTTTATGTGCTGGAAAGAATTTCTTTAAAAACTCACTTTGCATTTCTTGCCATGTGCCAATCGACCTAGGTTTTAAAGAGTTAAGCCAAGTTTTTGCTTTATCTTTTGGAGAAAAAGGAAACAATTTCAACTTAACAATTTCATTAGGACAAGTTTGATCGTTAAATGTGGCACACACTTCCTCAAATTCTTTAAGACGCAAATATGGACTTTCGGATTCTAAGCCATGAAAATTAGGAAGTAATGGAATCATACCCGGCTTGAATCGAAAATTATTAGCATTAAGAAGGAAAATGAAACATGAATGAGCAGAATTTCGACGAGGTTGCAAGTAATCACGCATGGTTCGTACTTGTTGGTTTTCATTTTCATCGTGTATGCTTTCATTATTAGCCATGGTGGAAGATGTGAGTGAGTGTTGAGGTGAGTCAAATAAATTACTAAAGAAAGTTTCACAATTATATTTAACTAAGCGATGAGAATTAAATTCATAAAACCAATATGACATAAAATAACAAAAAGTAGATATAACGAACGAAAATTAGGTGGCACGGCCAACCATATAATAAGAACAAAAATTAGGTGGCATAGCCAACCATATAATAAAGAAACGGCAGATCAGGAGGCTCAGCCTTCCCTTTAAAGAAAGAAAATAAACAGAAAATAAGAAAATGAAGGAGGCTCGGCCTTCCTTTAAAGTAAAATAGCTAAAGTAATAAGATTGAAAAAGGAACGAGTGTACCTGATTTATGAAGATTGTGAAAGAGAAGAAAACCTCATAGAAAGTAGCAAAAAATAATCCTTGACGCAAATCCCCGGCAACGGTGCCAAAAACTTTCTACAACTTTAAGGTTACAAACCCAAGTACAGGTTGTTGTAAGTAGTAAATCTTGGAAGTCCGAGGTCGAACCATAGGGAATTGGAAGGAAATAAACTATTCTATGAGTAATAAACAGTTGGTGAAAATACGACGAAGGCCAACACTAGAGCATCGGGGATTCACTTCGGATAAATGAGTAGAAATTGCCCTTGATCTTTAATTTAACTCATATGAAAATCAACTAAGGAGTGATCTCATATGGAAGATAAAACATTAATCACAAATATATTAAAAGATAGATCTTGATAATTGTTTGAGAGAATATGTCAAAATGAGTTGTTGGAATGTAGAGATTATCTAAGCATTAATTGTTCCAAAATTCTCAACAATAAATCAAAGTCTTTAACAAACCAAAACCATTTGTAGAACATATACTTCAACCAAGTAAGAAGATGAACATTGAAGAACAAAATGAAAGGTCAAAGACAATACTATGTATTCACCGAAGTTTCACCCCTAGCTCTAACTAATGGTTTAGAAATATATAATGAAATGCTACAAAGAAAATGAAGAAAACTAGAATATGATGGAGAGGAATTGATTTCCTCAAAATCGTGGCCAAGGTCCCCTTTTATAGGCAGAGGAACATCCAAAATGCAAGTAGGCAATGCAACTTCCGTCCAGCTTCAAGACAGCTGGAACATGCAAGTTGATGCCAATTTTCAGATACATTGTACAGGGAATTTGGACATATGATCAACAGATAAATTATTTACACTTGAGTTATCTTTCCAAT
Organism: Olea europaea var. sylvestris; assembly: GCF_002742605.1. NCBI lineage: Eukaryota > Viridiplantae > Streptophyta > Magnoliopsida > Lamiales > Oleaceae > Olea > Olea europaea. The sequence goes on along the minus strand of NC_036249.1, from coordinate 16,426,041 downwards.
GGTACAAATATCAGGTTCATTGGATCTATATAACTCCAGGTATGACAAAAACAATGAGTACTGCTTCACAGGTAGAAAAGCTGTATCCGGCAGGTAACAAGCTGGACTTTGCACGGTAATTTTGGCTGCCTTTTGATACGAATTTGACTTCTTCCAAAACATAAAAGTTATAGAAAAATTCCTTATCTTTCCAACCCAATTTTAATCACCTCGGTTCAATGTCTTAAGTTCAAGTTATGATTAGTTTACAAACAGCCGCTTCTTGCTTGAGACAGTCACTATTCTTGACTTTTCAACACTTTTTTTCCTCCACGTGCTCCACTTGTTCTAAATTGGAAATACATGTGAAATACATCAAATAGATACTCTTTCAAATGTATAATACTCATGCCGACATGTATGTAAATACGTATTTCAATTAATTGCATTTTTAACTATTTATTTATGGAAATTGAATTTACGGCAAGAGAATTGAAATTAGAGACTAACATTAGTGTTTTTAAACAAAGTGAATGTAAAATGTCTTGTAAATGATATATCATTGAAGTAATTTTAGACACTAATAAACTCCCTTCCTTCTGCGTCATTGGTTTAGTTGTTTTGGAGAATTCTTCTATGAATCTCAGATAATATCCTGCTAATCCTAGAAAGTTCCGTACCTCGCCAGCATTAGTTGGTGCTTTTTAGTTGGTTACTGCTTCCAGTTTCAGTGGATCTACCTCAATCCCTTGGGCAGTGACTATATGTCCAAGAAATCCAACTCGTTCAACCCAGAACTCACACTTCTTGAATTTGACATACAGCTTCTCCTTGCATAATACCTCTAATGCTATTCTTAGGTGCTCTTCATGTTGCTCCTTACTCTTGGAATATATCAGAATATCATTAATGAAGACTGACAAATTTATTCGAGTACTAATGAATACACGATTCATCAGGTCCATGAACACTACATGTGCATTGGTTAGCCTAAACGGCATCACTGTAAACTCGTAGTGTCCATAACGAGTTCTGAAAGCTGTCTTGGGTATATCCTTTGACTTTACTTTCAATTGATGGTATCCCAATCGTAAGTCGATCTTGGAAAATACATTAGCTCCTTTAAGTTGATCTAACAAATCCTCGATTCTCGGGAGTGGGTACTTATTCTTGGTAGTTAATCGATTTAACTCACTATAATCGATGTACATCCTCATGCTTCCATCCTTTTTCTTCACGAACAACACCGACGCACCCCATGGAGATACGCTTGGCCGTATAAAGCCCATATCTAGGAGTTCTTGCAACTGCTTCTTTAACTCTTGTAGTTCCTTCGGGGCCATTCGGTATGGGGCTTTTGACACTGGTGCCACTCCAAGAATTTGGTCTATGGTGAATTCCACTTGCCTATCTGGTGGAATACCAGATAGATCTTCTGGAAACACATCTACGAATTCCCGTACTATTGGTACGTCTTCAACCTTTATCGTCTCCTATTTTCCTTCCTGAGATGTTTACTAAATATCCTTGACATGTTTCTTTTCTCAACATCTTCTCAGCTAAAGTCGATACTAGTGGAATAAGGGGTTTCGTCTTCATTCCAAGGAACGAAAATGGTTCCTCTCCTAGTTTCTGAAATCCTTCATTTCTATCATGTATAGGTTTGCTTCCATTGGTTTGCCCTCAACTTCAATACTTACTAATTTGGCTATTCTATCAATACTCAAAGGGTTGCCCGAAGGAATACTAACCTCTAATGTACCTTCCGACTTATCACAGGTAATACTAGATTTAGCCATAAAAGTTGTCGATACAAAGGAGTGTGTGGCTTCTGAATCAAACAATACATAAGCAGGCGTATTGGCTATCAATAAAGTACCTGCTATGACGTTCAAGTTTTCCTCTGCATCTTTCTGAGTCATTGCAAAAACTCGTGCTTTCCCTTTCTGGTTCTGGTCATTGTTATCATCCTTCTTCGGGTAAATGTGGGGCAATCCTTAAAAACATGCCCTGGCTTGCCACATCTAAAACAGACATTCTTCCCTTGCAAACACATGCCACGATGCATCTTTCCACACTTAGGATATGGCTCTATAACTGGCACAATGCTCTTGTTGGCATTGGCTCCACCATTAGCTTTCTTGTTCTGCCACTTGCCCTTTCCCTTGTCCTGACCATTCCATTTTCTTTTACCCATACTGCTATTGTTTGGTTGATTGAACAGTTGACTATATTGCTCAGTGCTAGTCTTTTGGTACTAGATAGCATGAGCTCTTTCCAGCATTTCACGGTATAAGGTGAAACGATGGGACATAAGTATCATGCTTATATCTGGGTTCAACCCTTGTTCAAACCTCCTGACTTTCTTGTCCTCTGTATCTACCAGATGTGGAGCATACCTTGAAAGTTGGTCAAACTTCCTTTCATACTCAGTCAGGGACATAGTCCTTTGCTTGAGTTGGAGAAATTCACTTTCTTTGTGATCCTTCAAAGACTGTGGGAAGTACTTGTCCATTACTTCCTCTTTAAATCGCTCCCAAGTCAATTCTGCTTGTTGCTCTGGGGTCCTCATCCTTCATATCGAGTCCCACCAGTAGCTTGCATCATCAGAGAATATAAACTCAGCACACTAGACCTTCTGGGTGTCTGTGCACCCTATTAATTGGAATATTCTCTTCAACTTGCGAAGCCACTCCTCGACTGCAAGTGGATCAGCTGCTCCATTGAAGGTAGGGGCCTTGTGTCTTCTAAATTGCTCGACCACTGAAGCATGGGTTAGAGGTGCATTAGGAGCTAGTGGTAGGGGTTGAGCCTGGTTCGGGTTTTGCCTGCCAAGGTCTTGGACCGCTTGGAGGAGATCTCTTATCAAGTTGGTTTGGTTTGCATGGGCCATTTTCCTTTAGACAAAACATATGGTTCTTATTAGTTTCATACTTCCAATTCTAACAAAGAAGATAAATTTTTATTTCTTGACATAAAGGAAGTTGTTACAAGGATTTAAATCTAATCCCTATAAGTTTTACGGATCTTCTTTGGTGAAGCCTCATCTCCAGAGGAGTCTTCCGCCTCAGGTCTGGATTCTATGTCCATCTCAACCTGTGGCTCGGGCTTAGGATCATTCCCTTCTTCTTCATCAAGTTCAATTACTATCTCCGGTTGAGGTTCTAAGTTTTCCCTCCATAGGTGTAGAAGTGATTGGCAATACACTTCAAATTCAAATATATTTGGGTGCTCCTCTACCATTACATCCCTAATCATGACTCCCATATCTCCCCATTGAGGTGGAAGAGAGTGTATGAGGTTATTTATAGACTCAATATACGTTATATCCATTCCAGCATTCACCACTGTCACCGCTGTCATGCATCTCTCATAGACATCATGTATATGTTCGTCAAGTGGACGAAGTAGATCAATCACGTAATTCTCATAGGACTGAATGGCGATTCTACGATTCAATACTCCTCTATATGCCCTAGCTGTTCTACGAGCCATATCTGTTGCATTTTCACATATCATACACTTTTTTTTACTCTTGGAAAAATGGCTACTGTTACATAACATTCTACCTATAAATTCTAGCCCAATACGTATCTTTTGAAAAAAACATATCTTTGAAATCATTTCTAACTGGCATAATATATCTTTGAAAATAAGCATAAGTTGTACTATAGCATTGCAAAGCATCATAACATAGTCTTTTCAAGAAAACATTAACTTTGAACATACCTGGGCCGTAGGATGAGATTGATGGATGGATGCAAGATGCCATGGAGCAGCTTAGACTTTTTCATTTAAAAAAAAAATATACTTAGTCTACAGAACCAGCTAAACCGTGCTCTGATACCACGTTGAAACTCCCCGACCCCTTGTGGACCGGAACGCTACTTACTTTACTTAACTAACCGGTGGTTTAGTCATAGGAGAATATGTTTTAGCGGAAGCTTAATTTTTACAATGATAATTTTAACAAAAACCTTTCGAATACTTTAAATAAAACACTGAATAAAAAAATAACGGAACGTAATTTATTTGAAGAAAACACAACTTGTTCTCGCGTTCAGCGTTATTCAAATACTTTAAAAAAATAACATTAAAAACGTTCACAAAAATAAATCTAAATAACTTGTTCACCGGGTTTTCCATGGGCTCGTTGCACCACTCTCCATATTTTCCAACATCCAGGCCCAAGGTAGAATCATATCAATCTGTAGAGAAGGGGTTAAACCCGTGAGTTAAAAAACTTAATAGACATCATTGGTGCATTCGTGATCAAGCTATACATTTCAAAGCTGTAACTTTAGAAACCTTTTCATAGTAGAATTTTGGTAGAATTCCAAACACGTAGAGTCATGACTTAACACGACGCCTCGACCGGAAGTACATGCTGTACCAAGAGGTACCATTAGACATGGAGGTGTATGCCGTACTGGAGGTACCATTAGACATACAAACATTAAAATAAATCTTCATTGTTAGAAACTTATAACTTCACACGAATTAACACTTTGCACCTCTACCTACATTGATTGATGCTTTGAACCTTGTTGAAAAATGTACTCCTTTGATGTTTCAAAAAAAAAACACTCCGTTGAGAATTGATGCTTGGAAAATACTTCTTGATAGCACCAAAACTTCTAGGAAAAACTAATTTTCCTCCCTCTCCTTTCTTTTTTTTCTAGACTTGAAAACTCTCTCTTTTATGCTTAGAAGCTTTTGTCTTGGTGTGAAAAATGTGTATGCATTGGGGCCTATTTATAGATGAAAATCTCACAACTTAAGGGCAAGTGAAGGGCCTAATACTCATTAATACAGGTGCCATTTATGTGGGAGTCATAGGTTTAAGAAGGTGCTAGAAAATCGTGTAGGAATTTGACTTTTCATATTCCGCGTACTTCGGTTGATACTGTAAAGCCTTTAGTATTTCTATCATAACTTCTTCTCCCGATATCCAATTGAGGTAATTCAAAGTGCGTTGGAAAGCTAACTCAAAGAGCTAAAATCTTCTAGATATCTCCAAATCAAATGTTTTCTATGCTGTAAATGGGTCTCAAATGAGACTAAAAATCTGAAGTATACTTTAGCCATCCAATATTCATGTTTTAGTGCCACTAAGGTGTTTAAAATTATTTGGGGTTCTGCACAAAATCCATCATACATCATAGCGAAGCTAGGAGTTCATTCATAATCATCGTGAGCTTTTTGAAATGGGGTTATGGACCCAAAATGGACACCAGATTCGAAAGTTATGCCAATTTCTTCAAACGTCGACAATCTAAGCGTTCCATGTGCGCAAGCTTTTGTTCTTCCACATGAATTTAACCTGCCAAAATTAGTCATACATAATGGCAAAGCTATGAGTTCATTCAAAATCAACATGAGCATTTTGATGTGCGGGGTTATGGGCCCAAAACGGACACCGTATGCTAAAGTTATGCTAATTTCTTCGAACGTCGACAATCCAAGCATTCCACGTACGCAAGCGTCTGCTATTCCACAGGAATTCAAACTGCTGAAATCCATCATACGTCATGGTAAAGCTATGAGTACAATCAAAATAATCATGAGCATTCCGAAATGGTGTTATGGGCCCAAAACGGACACCGTATGCGAAAGTTATGCTAATTTCTTCGAACTTCGACAATCCAAGCATTCAATGTACACAAGCGCCTGTTCTTCCACAAGAATTCAAACTATCAAAAACCATCATACGTCATGGTGAAGCTATTTCTTCATTTAGAATCATTGTGAGCTTTTCGAAATGAAATTATAGGCCCAAAATGGACACCGTATGCGAAAGTTATGCCATTTCTTCGAACGTCAACAATCGAAGCATTCCATGTACGCAAGCGCTTGTTCTTCCACATGAATTCAAATTGCCAAAATCTATCATATGTCACAAGGAAGCTATGAGCTTTTCAAAATGAGGTTACAGGCCCCAAACGGATACCGTATGCAAAAGTTATGCCAATTTCTTCGAACGTCGACAATCTAAGCGTTCCACATACACAAGCGCGGTTCTTCCACACAAATTCAAACTGCTAAAATTCTTCATACGACATGGCAAAGCAATGTGTTCATTCAAAATTATTGTGACCTTTCCAAAATGGGGTTATGGGCCCCAAAATGGACACCGTCTGTGAAAGTTTTGCCAATTTCTTCGAACGTCGACAATCCAAGCATTCTATATACGAAAGCGCTTGCTCTTCCACACATATTCAAACTGCTAAAATCTATCATATGTCATGGGGAAGCTATGAGTTCATTCTAAATCATCACGAGCTTTTTGAAATGGGTTGATGGGCTAAAACCGGACACCGTATGCAAAAGTTATGCCAACTTCTTCGAACGTCGACAATCCAAGAGTTCCATGTACGTAAGCGCCTATTCTTCCACCCGAAATTCAAACTGCTAAAATTCATCATATGTCATGGTAAATCTATGAGTTTATTCAAAATCATTGTGTCCTTTCCAAAATAACATGGACACAGTATGCGAAAGTTATGATAATTTTTTTGAACGTCGACAATCCAAGCATTCTATGTATGCAAGCGTCTGTTGTTCCACATGAATTCAAACTGCTAAAATCCATCATCCATCATGGAAATGATGTTACTTCATTTAGAATTGCGTAAGCTTTTCGAAATGGGGTTATGGGCCCAAAACGGACACTGTATACAAAAGTTATGCCAATTTCTTCGAACGTCGACAATCCAAGCATTCCATGTACTCAAGGGCCTGTACTTCCACCCAAATTCAAATTGCCAAAATCCATCATACATCACAGCGAAGCTATGAGTTCATTCAAAATCATCGTGAGCTTATCGAAATGGGGTTATGGGCCCAAAACAGACATCGTATGCGAAAGTTAAGCTAATTTCTTTGAACGTCAACAATCTAAGTGTTCCATGTACGTAAGCACCTGTCCTTGAACACGAATCTAAACTACCAAAATATATCATACATCATGGAAAAGCTGTGAGTTCATTCAAAATCATCGTGACCTTTTTGAAACGGGGTTATGGGCCCAAAATGGACACCGTATACGAAAGTTATACCAGTTTCTTCGATCGACGACAATCCGAATGTTCCATGTATGCAAGTGCCTGTTCCTCCCCACGAATTCAAAATGTCGAAATCTACATACGTCACGATAAGGCTATGAGTTAATTCAAAATCATCGTGACCCTTTCGAAATGGTGTAATGGGCCCAAAACGAACACCGTATGTGAAAGTTGTGCCAATTTCTTCAAACGTTGAAGACCAAAGCATTCCATGTACGCTAGCGCCTATTCTTCCACATGAATTCAATCTGCCAAAATCAAGGAAACGTCATGACCAAGCTGTGAATTAATTCAGAATCATTGTGAGCTTTCTGAAATGGTGTAATGGGCCCAAAATTGACACTGAATGCGACAGTTATTCCAATTTCTTGGAACGTCGAAAATCCAAGCGTTCCATATACGCAAGCGTCTGTTGTTCCACACGAATTCAAACTGCTTAAATCTATCATACATCATGGAAAAGATGTGATTTCATTTAGAATCTTCATGAGCTTTTCGAAATGGGGTTATGGGCCCAAACGGACACTGTAAGCGAAAGTTTTGTCAATTTCTTTGAACGTTGACAATCCAAGTATTCCATGTACAAAAGCGCCTATTCTTCCACACTAATTCAAACTGCCAAAATCTATCATACATCATGTTGAAGCTATGAGTTCATTCAAAATCATCGTGACCTCTCTGAAATGGCATTATGGGCCCAAAACAGACGCCATATGCGAAAGTTGTGCCAATTTCTTCGAATGTCGACAATTCGAGCGTTCCATGTACGCAAGCGCCTGTTCTTCCACACGAATTAAAATTGCCAAAATCCATCATACATTATAGCAAAACTAAGAGTTCATTTAGAATCATCATGAACTTTTCAAAATGGGTTTACGAGCCCAAAATGGATACCATATGCGAAAGTTATGCCAATTTCTTCGAACGTCGACAATCCACGCATTCTATGTACGCAAGCGCCTATTCTTCCACACGAATTCAAACTGCCCAAATCCATCATATATCATGGTGAAGCTATGAGCTCATTCAAAATCATCATGACCTTTCTGAAATGGTGTTATGGGCCCAAAACGAACACCGTATGCGAAAGTTATGTCAATTTCTTCGAACGTCGACAATCCAAGCATTCCATGTATGCAAGCGCCTGTTCTTCCACACGAATTCAAACTATCAAAATTCGTCATACATCATGGTGAAGCTATGAGTTCATTCAAAATCTTCATGAGAGTTTTGAAATGGGTTTATGGGCCTAAAACGAACACCGTACACGAAAGTTATGACAATTTCTTCGAACTTCGACAATCTAAGCGTTTCATGTACGCAAGCGCTTGTTCTTCCACCCTAATTCAAACTGCTAAAATTCATCAAATGTCACAGTGAAGCTATAAGTTCATTCAAAATCATCGTGTTTTATGGTCCCAAAACGGACACCGTATGCGAAAGTTATGCTAGTTTCTTCGAACGTTGACAATCTAAGCGTTCCATGTAAGCAAGTGTCTGTTGTTCCACACGAATTCATACTGCTAAAATCTATCATACATGATGACAAAGATGTGAGTTCATCCTAAATCATTGTGAACTTTTCGAAATGGGGCTATGGGCCCAAAAAGGACACCGTATGTGAAATTTATGCAAATTTCTTCGAATGTTGACAATGCAAGCATTCCATGTACACAAGCGCCTGTTCTTCCACACGAATTCAAACTACCAAAATCCATCATACATCAAATAAAAGCTATGAGTTCTTTCAAAATCATCATGACCTTTTCGAAATGGGTTTATGGGCCTAAAAGGGACACCGTATACGAAAGTTATGCCAATTTCTTCGAACGTCAACAATCCAAGCATTCCATGTACGCAAGTACCTATTCTTCCAAATGAATTCAAACTGCTAAATCCATCATACATCACGAGGAGGCTATAGGTTCATTCAAAATCATTGTGAGCAATTTGAGATGAGGTAGTGGGCCCAAAACAGGTACCGTAAGTGAAAGTTATGCCAATTTCTTCAAACGTCGATAATCCAAGCGTTCCATGTACGGAAGCGCCTGTTCTTCCACACGAATTCGAACTGCTAAAATCCATCATAAATCATGGAAAAGATGTGAGTTCGTATAAAATCATCGTGAGCTTTTTAAAATGGGGTTATGGGCCCAAAACGGACACTGTATACGAAAGTTATGCCAATTTCTTCGAACAATGACAATCTAAACATTCCATGTACGCAAATGCCTATTCTTCCAAATGAATTGAAACTGCTAAAATCCATCATACATCATGGTGAAGCTATGAGTTCATTCTAAATCATCGTGACCTCTCCAAAATGGTGTTCTGGGCCCAAAACGGACAATGTATGCGAAAGTTATGTCAATTTTTTCGAAAGACAACAATCCAAGTGTTCGATGTATGGAAGTGCCTATTCTTCCACACAAATTCAAATGGCCAAAATCCATCATATGTTATGGTGAAGCTATGAGTTCAGTAAAAATTATCGTGAGCTTTTCGAAATGGGGTTATGGGCCCAAAATAGAGATATATGCGAAAAATATGCCAATTTCTTCGAACGTCAACAATCTAAGCTTTCTGTGTACTCAAGTGCCTGTTCTTTCACATGAATTCAAAATGTTAAATTCATTATACATCATGGCAAAGCCATGAGTTCATTCAAAATCATCTTGATCTTTTCGAAATGGTGTTATAGGCCCAAAGCGGAGACCTTATGCGAAAGTTATGCCAATTTCTTTGAACCTCCACAATCCAAGCGTTCCATGTATGCAAGCGTATGTTGTTCTACACGAATTCAAACTATTAAAATCCATCACACATCATGGAAAAGATGTAATTTCATTCAAAATCATCGTGAGCTTTTTGAAATGTGGTTACGGGCCCAAAACGGACACCCGTATGCAAAAGTTATGCAATTTCTTCGAGCGTCGACAATCCAAGTGTTCTATGTACGCAAGCACCTGTTCTTCCACACGAATTCAAACTGTTAAAATCCATCGTACATTATGGCGAAGCTATGAGTTCAATCAAAATCATCGTGACCTTTCCTAAATGGTGTTATGGTCCCAAAACAGACACCGTATGCGAAAGTTATGCTAATTTCTTCGAACGTCGACAATCTAAGCATTCCATGTACGTAGGTGTCTTTTGTTCCAAATGAATTCAAACTATTAAATCCATCAAACATCATAGAAAAGATGTGTGTTCCTTCAGAATCATTGTGAGCTTTCTGAAATGGGGTCATGGGCCCAAAACAGACACCGTATGAGAAAGTTAAGCCAATTTCTTCAAGCAACGACAATCCAAGCGTTCCATTTACGCAAGCGCCTATTCTTCCACATGAAGTCAAATTGCTAAAATCCATCATACATTATGGCGAGGCTATGAGTTCATTCAAAATCATTGTGACCTTTTCAAAATGGTGTTATGGGCCTAAAATGGACATCGTATGCGAAAGTTATGCCAATTTCTTCGAACGACAACAATCCAAGTGTTCCATATATGCAAGCATCCAAGTGTTCCATGAATGCAAGCGCCTATTCTTCCACATGAATTCAAACTACTAAAATCCATCATACGTCAGAGTGAAGCTATGAGTTCATTCAAAATCATCGTGACCTCTCCAAAATGGTGTTATGGGTCCAAAACGGACACAGTATACGAAGGTTATGCCAATAAGCATTCCATGTAGGCAACCGCCTATTCTTCCAAACAAATATAAACTAGAAAAATCCTTCATATATCATAGTAAAGCTATGAGTTCATTCATAATCATGTGGTCTTTTCGAAATGGGGTTATGGACCTAAAACGGACACCGTATACTAAGGTTATACCAATTTTTTTGAATGTCGACAATCCAAGCATTTCATGTACGCAAGTGCATGTTTTTCCACATGAATTCAAACTGCCAAAATCTATCATACATCATAATGAAGCTATGAGTTTATTTAAAATCATCATGAGCTTTTCAAAATGGGGTTATAGACCCAAAACAGACACCGTACGCGAAAGTTATGCCAATTTCTTTGAATGTCAACAATCCAAGCATTTCATGTACACAAGTGCCTGTTCTTCCACATGAATTCAAACTGTTAAATCTGTCATATGTCATGGAAAAGCTATGAGTTCATTCAAAATCATCATAACCTTTCCAAAATGGTATTATGGGACCAAAACGGACTCCGTAGTTTTGCCAATTTCTTCGAATGTCGACTATTCAAGCATTCCATGTACGCAAGTGCCTGTTCTTCCACATGAATTCAAACTACTAAAACCTATCATACAACATGGAGAAGCTATGAGTTAATTCTGAATCTTCGTGAGCTTTTCGAATTGGCATTATGGGCCCAAAACAGACATCGTATACGAAAGTTATACCAATTTCTTCAAACGTCGATGATAAGTGTGTTTTTGCACACTTATTTACATCACAAACATGACTTAAATACAAGTAAAATGATTGAATTGTGACTTAATTTTGCTGAATTCATGCAATGTAGGTGAGTCTATGGAAATAGTGGAATTTAGGACAAAAGAGCCAAAAAAAGGACCAAATTGGAGCAAAATGAAAATTCAGGGACCAAATTGCAATTATCTGAAAGTTGATCCAATGAACACATCAAGGAATTGATCAAGCTAAGCACTAATTGGAAGTTATAATGGAACATTGGAGCAACTAGAAATAAGAGAGGAGGTTAAGGAGTGAAGGAATGAAACTTGAGGATCAAAATGACTCAATTTGGAAGTTCACTCTACTATGCGGTCGCATAGTAGAAAAGCTATGCGATCGCGAGTAACCCTCCAGGGATTAAAAACGCCAAAATCCATATGCCTATGCGGTTGTATAGGTATAATCTGTGCCCGATTTTTGCAATTTTCTTATATGATTGCAACTCCTTTGGTAACCTAATTTCGACGGGTTTAAATAGCAAAAAATGTCCAGAAGCCGAGAAAAAACGTAATTGGAGGCTGAAAAACATCTCTTAAAGACGATTGGAGCGCAAGAACAAGGATTGACGCGAAGATTTACAAGATTTCTTCAAGTTTTGATAACCCGGTGATGTATTTTATTCAAAACTTGATAGATTTCGTTATTTTTATCGTGATAGGCTAGATTTCTGTAACTAGGTGATCGATGAACCATGTAATTATTATTAAACCTGTTATTTCATGACTTTGAATTCATAGTTCGATGGGATTATTTGAATGAATTATATTGATTTATTTGTTTCCATAAATTAATGTGCGCTTAATTTGTGTGAATTTGGTGGTTTAATTCTGAATTTGAGAAAATTGGATTAAACTCGACATATATAATTCATCATAGGGTCCGATAGGGGATAGAAATATACCCCTATGCCCTATGTAAATCTTTAATTGCTCAAAAAAAAAAAAACATGCGTTCTTGTATAATTGCATCCGTCATAGAAATATAGGCTGGTGATTTATGAGAATAGGTTCAATACATCTCTAGAGAGAGTATTGAATAGATTTAGGAGCATTGATTTGTCAAATTCTCCTTGGATTATCAAAATTGTGAAATTAGGGTTTACTTAATAATTATTTGGGGATTCGTGATCATAGTGCATTTGTTTTACATAGATTTTCATAAATTGACAATACATTTCATTTATTTTCATAACATTTCGTAATTGAGTCATTCGTTAAGTGAATTTGAGTAATTAGGGTTTGATTTGAAATTAGGGTTCTTCAATTTGGGGATTTCTCTCAAAATTAGGGCTTTTAATTCTAAAATTCATCTTAAGACAATTAGTTTCGGTTAAGGCTAAAATAAATAAAATTGAACTACTCTTTCTCTGTGGGACGATACTCAGACTTCTAAAGTCCACTTTATTACTTGTCACGACCCGTACACTTGCGATAATTTAAATCAAAAGAAATATTTCATGAACAGTCGACAATCCAAGCGTTCCATGTACTTAAACGCCTGTTCTTCCAATCGAATTCAAACAACCAAAATCCATCATACGTCATAGCAATACTTTGAATTCATCCAGAATCATACTAAGCTTTTTCAAAATGGTTATAGGCCCAAAACTGACGCCGTATATGAAAGTTATTCCAATTTCTTCTAACGTCGACAATCCAAGCGTTCCGTGCACGCAAGCGCCTGTTCTTCCACACAAATTCAAACTATTAAATCTGTCATACATCATGGCGAAGCTATGAGTTCATTCAAAATCATCATGGCTTTTCCGAAATGGTATTATGGGCCCAAAATGGACACCGTAGCTATGCCAATTTCTTCGAACGTCAACTATTCAAGCGTTTCATGTACGCAAGTGCCTGTTCTTTCACATGAATTCAAACTGCTAAAACCTATCATATGTCATGGTGAAGCTATGAGTTCATTCAGAATCTTGTGAGCTTTCTGAAATGGGGTTACGAGCCTAAAATGGATATCGTATGCGAAAGTTATGCCAATTTCTTTAAACGTCAACAATCTAAGCGTTCCATGTACGCAAGCGCTTGTTCTTCAACACGAATTCAAATTGCCAAAATCCATCATATATCAAGGCAAAGCTATGAGTTCATTCAAAATCATCGTGACCTTTTTGAAATGGTGTTATGGGCCCAAAACAGATATCGTATACGAAAGTTATGCTAATTTCTTCGAATGTCAACAATACAAGCATTTCATGTACGCAAGCGCCTATTCTTCCACATGAGTTTAAACTGCCAAAATCCATCATACATCACAACAAAATGATAAGTTCATTCAAAGTCATCATGAGCTTTCCGAAATGAGGTTACGGGCCTAAAACGGATACTGTATGTGAAAGTTATGCCAATATCTTCAAATGTCGACAATCTAAGCATTCCATGTACGCAAGCGCCTGCTCTTCCACACGAATTCAAACTGCCAAAATCTATCATACATCATGACGAAGCTTTGAGTTCATTCAAAATCATTGTGAGCTCTCTGAAATGGGATTATAGGCGAATAACGGACACCGTATGCGAAAATTATGCCAATTTCTTCGAATGACGACAATCCAAGTGTTCCATGTACGCAACCACCTGTTCTTCCACATGAATTCAAACTATTAAAATCTATCATACGTCATGGAGAAGCTATGAGGTCATTCAAAATCGTCGATACCTCTCTAAAATGGTGTTATGGGCCCAAAACAGACACCATATGCGAAAGTTGTACCAATTTTTTCAAATGTCGACAATCCAGTTCGATGTATGCAAGCACCTGATCTTCCACACAAACTCAAACTGTCAAAATCCATCAAACATTACAACAAAACTATGAGTCCACTAAGAATCATCGTGAGCTTTCTGAAATGGGGTTATGGGTCCAAAACGGATACCATATGCGAAAGTTATGCCAATTTCTTCGAACGTTGACAATCTATGCGTTCCATTTACTCAAACGCTTGTTCTTCCAAATGAATTCAAACTGGAAAAATCCATCATATATCATGGTGAAGCTATGAGTTCATTCAAAATCATTGTGACCTTTCTGAAATGGTGTTATGGGCCCAAAATGAACTCCATATGCGAAAGTTATGCCAATTTCTTCAAATGTCGACAATCCAAGCGTTCCATGTATGCAAGCGCCTGTTCTTCCACGTGAATTCAAACTGGAAAAATCCATCATACATTACAGCAAAACTATGAGTTCATTCAAAATCGTCACGAGCTTTCGAAAATGGGGTTACGGGCCTAAAATGGATACTGTACGTGAAAGTTATGCCAATTTCTTCGAATGTCGACAATCCAAGCATTCCATGTACGTAGGCGCCTGTTCTTCCACACGAATTCAAACTGTCAAAATCCATCATACATCATGGCGAAGCTATGAGTTCATTCAAAATCTTCATGAACTTTTCGAAATGAGGTTATTGACCTAAAATGGACACCGTCTATGAAAGTTATGCCAATTTCTTCAAACGTCGACAATCCAAGCGTTCCATGTACGTAAGTATTAGTTCTTCCGCCCGAATTCAAATTGGTAAAATTCATCAAACATCATAGTAAAGCTATGAGTTCATTCAAAATCATCATGACCTTTTTGAAATGGTGTTATGGTCCCAAAACGGACACTGTATGCGAAAGTTATGCTAATTTCTTCGAACATCGACCATCTAACCGTTCCATGTAAGCAAGCGTCTATTGCTCCATACGAATTCATACCGCTAAAATCTATCATCCATCATGGCAAAGATGTGAGTTCATTCTGAATCATCGTGAACTTTTTGAAATGGGGTTATGGGCCGAAAACGGATGCCGTATACGAAAATTATGTCAATTTCTTTGAACGTCGACAATGCAAGCATTCCATGTACGCAAGCGCCTATTCTTCCACACGAATTCAAACCACCAAAAATAATCTTACATCAAAGAAAAGCTATAAGTTCTTTTAAAATCATCGTAACCTTTTCGAAATGGGTTTGTGGGCCCAAAACGGATACCGTATACAAAAGTTATGCCAATTTCTTCGAACGTCGACAATCCAAGCGTTCCATGTATGCAAGTACCGATTCTGCCGCACGCATTCAAATTGCCAAAATCCATCATACATCATGAAGAGGCTATGGATTCATTCAAAATCATTGTGAGCTTTTCGAGATGAGGTAATGGGCCAAAAATAGATACCGTATGCAAAAGTAATGCCAACTTCTTCGAACATCGATAATCCAAGCGTTCCATGTACACAAGCGCCTGTTCTTCCATATGAATTTGACCTGCTAAAATCCATCATACATCATGGCAAAGATGTGAGTTCATACAAAATCATTGTGTGCTTTCTGAAATGGGGTTATGGGCCCAAAATGAACACCGTATGCGAAAGTTATGTTAATTTCTTCGAACAACGACAATCCAAGCGTTCCATGTACACAAGCGTTTATTCTTCCGCATAAATTCAAACTGGTAAAATCGATCATACATCATGATGAAGCTATGAGTTCATTTAAAACCATCGTGGCCTCTCCAAAATGGTGTTATAGGCCAAAAACGGACATCATATACGAAAGTTATGCCAATTTCTTCGAACGACGACAATCTAAGTGTTCCATGTATGCAAGTGCTTGTTCTTCCACATGAATTCAAACTGCCAAAATCCATCATACATTACGGTGAAGCTATGAGTTCATTAAAAATCATCGTGAGCTTTTTGAAATGGGGTTATTGTAATACCCAGAACTTCACGTTCTACATTTAGCCAATATGATTCATGCATTTCATGCTAATTACATTGTCATTTGTATCAATTTCCTGATTGCCTTCTCTTAAAACAATGCATTTGATCATCAAGGCTTTAAAATCTTTACATGGTGATAACCTTCGACTCTTCAATTTAGGTGGTGAATTTTATATTGAGCTATGATAGGAAGTTAGATTAACTAAATGTTGGAGATTGGCTTGGTAAGTAATGTAATATTTGAAAGGTCGAAAATTCGTATTAAAGAAGGTTCAAGCTTTCCATTCTGCTAATTGAGGTCACCTTAAACCCTAGATAAGTAATTCACATATTTGGGACATGAGGGATGAAGTGACATTATCACAACGTAATAATATAAGTCTCATATGACATTATAAATATTGAGGTGCGAATTGTTGAAATCGATTGAGAATCGGGTAAGAAATTAAATGAACAGCTGAGGAATTAGATCTATAAAGTACTTTGGGATCTTAATGCAAGTGAAATAGATTGTAAGCACATCAAAATAAACGAATGACACTTGATTTATACCTGCAAGGATAGATGTAAAATCAGAATTTAATCAAAGGAGACAACACCTACTTAACATGTGACGACTTGCCACTTTAACCTCTAACTCCTTCAACCTTAAGCCTCCAACACGTCCTATGAGTCCTTAGAACTTTACACAAGATATTTATAACTCTTCTAAGTCACATATGGCTCCATGTGGTGCAAGGGAGAAGTTAAAGTTGGCTGCAAGAAGCCACCTTAATATATAACTCCCTTAACTCATCCCTAAGTGATTCCAAGTGAAAAGAGGGTGAAACAGTCAAAGAGAAATAGAAACAAGAAGCTGGAATTTCTGAACAGCTTTGTTACTCCACAGTTTTGAGGTTTGTTTCTATTATTTCTTAAGGGGCTTATGATTTCTTGAACATCCGAACTTGTTTGTGATTAAGTTGGAGTGTTTTTAATGATGTTATGATGCCTAAATAGGGGTAATTAATTGCAAGGATTTGAAAGAAAGTAATCTGGACAGAGATGAGGAATTGCTGGATTGAGTGATTTATACCTTGATTTTGGGATGATACTTAGTGTATATATATATATATATATATCAATATGAACATTTTTATATGTAAGTAGGGAGTGTAGAAATGATTTTAATGGCCTAGAATTCTGTTGATATTATAATAATAAAATGGAAACTGAAAACAGTCAAAGGGAAAAACTGCCTGATTTTGTGTAGTGGAAAATGGACTGTTTTTGAAGCTCCAAACACTTCATTTGTCACAACGTTATGATCTGATTATCGTCACAAAGTTTGGGAGCCGTTAATGTAGGTAAGGACATGAAAAAGAATTTGAAAAAATGAGTGGACGGTGATGGAAACCTAGAAAACAGATTCTGTCCATTTGGGTATTTAATGTGATTTCAACATTTAGATGTCCCCTAATGAACTCTTGGGCCTAGAAAATATATCCTAAGGAATATTAGGTTGTCGAAAAAAATTGGATGACGTTGACGTTCATAATTGGACTCGAGAAATAGCGAGACTTATGGGATTAGTTTGTAATGCCATCGGTAACTTGAAATAATGATTTTGTCTAAATTGTTTTGGCGTGAATGGACGTATTTTGGGATTGTGTGTGTTAAGATTATTAAATGGAGGATTGTATTTAATATTAGATGATAATACAGGCGACTTTTCGACGTTGAGCGAAAAAGGGAATTGATACACACTCCATAGGAGCTTACACAAATAAAGGCGAAAGGTAAGTAAAAATCCATTTTGCAACTACGATGCAAGAACCTAAAATTTGTGGTATAGTGATGTTAGGATATTTTCATACTTTGATAAGAAAGCTCGTTGTACCCTATATGATGATTATGATCATTGAGTATGCGATTGCAAAATACATTGACAACAACTTCCATTAAGCATGTCATTCATGAGCATTTTCATATGCATGCACGACATGTGACATGGTTGAAAATCCTGCATGCAAAACATGATTTCAAAGTGAGTTTCATTATAAATGTTTTATTGACCACTACTAGGGCACTAAGGCATGTTTATGTGATATGTTTGGCATTGCGGGTGTTACTTCCTGTGTGATTGCAAAGGTAGATAGGGGATGGGCCTTTGGTAATCACGGGAGGGCGGACAACTCGACTATGCCCTTGTTATGATTATTGGCACTGTCGGGTGGGAGACTTCTTCAGTGATCATAGGGGTAGTTAGGGGATGGGCCTCTAGTGGTCACGAGAGGATGGTCCACTCGCCGGTGTCGATTTCATATTGGCCACTTGATTATTGATATTGATATTATGCAGAGCTCTATCCGGTACATAGTAGGTGGGTCAAGGGCCCAATGAAATGAAAGATTTCAAGTGAAATGATTTCTAGTCGACTTTGACGAATATTGAAATATGATACTTTTTATCGTGATATTTAAAGTAAATGGCATGGTGTCATATGTCATTATTACTCATGTTCAGGACATGCATGATTTTGCTTACTAAGCATTGGCTTATGTAGTTCTTGCATTGTAGGTGAACATGGAACTACATAGAGAGCATGGCTAGCTGTGGAGCTCCTACAGGATTCCAGAGTTCGATGTACATGGATGACGACCTGTAGGGTTATTTTGTAGGCTGCCATCTGTTGGGTTATATTTTGGAATCCTATATAGTGTACTTTTGAAATGGCCTATAGACATGTTTATAAGCTCTGAATATAGATGTTGGATTATGGCGAATGATTTTGGGTTTCGATATATTATATGATCGTGTCACAGGTGATTAGAAGTTAACAAACAAAAAAAAAATATATGTAAAATTCTATGTCTAGGTTGTGTATATATATCAATATTAATTTGGGGGTATGACAGTTATAGGCCCAAAACAGACTCATATACGAAAGTTATGCCAATTTTGTTGAACGTCAATAATCTAAGCGTTACGTGTACTCAAGTGCCTGTTCTTCCACACAAATTCAAACTGTTAAATCCATCATACATCATGGCAGAGCTAAGAGTTCATTCAAAATCATCGTGACCTTTTTGAAATGGTGTTATGGGCCCAAAGCGGAGACCTTATGCGAAAGTTATGCCAAATTCTTCGAACGTCGACAATCCAAGCGTTCCATGTACGCAAGCGTCTATTATTCTACACGAATTCAAACAATTGAAATCCATCAGACATCATGGGAAAGATGCGATTTTATTCAAAATCATCGTGAGCTTTTTGAAATGGGATTACAGGCCCAAAACGGACACCATATGCGAAAGTTATGCAATTTCTTTGAGTGTCAATAATCCAAGCGTTCTATATACACAAGCGCCTGTTCTTCCACACAAATTCAAGCTGCTAAAATCCATCACATCATGGCGAAGCTATGAGTTCATTTAAAATCATTGTGACCTTTCCGAAATGGTGTTATGGTCATAAAACAGACATCGTATGTGAAAGTTATGCCAATTTCTTCGAACGTCGACAATCCAAGCGTTCGATGTACACAAGCATTTGTTGTTCCACACGAATTCAAACTGTTGAATCCATCAAAAGATGTGTGTTCATTCAGAATCAATGTGAGCTTTTTGAAATGGGGTCATGGTCCCAAGACGGACATCCTATGTGAAAGTTATGCAAATTTCTTCGAACAACGACAATCCAAGCGTTCCATATATGCAAGCGCCTATTCTTCCACACAAATTCAAACTGCTAAAATCCATCACACATCATGGTGAAGCTATAAGTTCATTCAAAATCATCGTGACCTATCCAAAATGGTGTTATGGGCCCAAAACGGACACTGTATGCGAAAGTTATGCCAATTTCTTTGAACAACAACAATCCAAGTATTCCATGTATGCAAGCGCCCGTTCTTCCATACGAATTCAGACTACTGAAATCCATCATACGTTAGATCAAAGCTATGATTTCATTCAAAATCATCCTGACCTCCCCAAAATTGTGTTATGGGCCCAAAATGGATACCGTATGTGAAAGTTATGCCAATTTCTTCGAACGTCGACAATCCAAGCGTTCTATGTAGACAAGCCCCTATTTTTCCACACAAATTCAAACTGGAAAAATCCTTTATATATCATGTTAAAGCTATAAGTTCATTCAAAATCATCTTCGTCTTTTCAAAATGGGGTTATGAGCCTAAAACAAACACCGTATGCGAAAGTTATGCCAATTTCTTCGAATGTCGAAAATCCAAGCGTTCCATGTACGTAAGCGTTTGTTGTTCCAGACAAATTCAAACTGCTCAAATCTATCATACATCATGGAAAAGATGTGAGTTCATTCGAAATCTCCGTGAGCTTTCCGAAATGGGGTTATGGGCCCAAAACGGACACCGTATGTGAAAGTTATGCCAATTTCTTCGAACGTCAACAATCCAAGCATTCCATATGCGCAAGCGCCTATTCTTCCACATGAATTCAAAAAGCCAAAATCCATCATACATCACAGCAAAGCTATGTGTTCATTTAGAATCATTGTTAGCTTTCTAAGATGGTTATGGGCCCAAAACAGACACCGTATACGAAAGTTATGCTAATTTCTTTGAACATCGACAATCCAAGCGTTTCATATACGCAAGTGCCTATTCTTCCACACGAATTCAAACTACCAAAATCTATCATACATCATGATGAAACTATGAGTTAATTTAAAATCATCATGAGGTTTTCAAAATGGCATTATGGGCCCAAAACAGACACTGTATATGAAAGTTATGCCAATTTCTTCGAACGTCAACAATCTAAGCGTTCCATGTACGCATGCGCCTGTTCTTCCACACAAATTCAACCTCTTAAATCCATCATACATCATGGTGAAGCTATTTGTTCATTCAAAATCATCGTAACCTTTTCAAAATGGTGTTATGGGCCCAAAACAGACATCATATGTGAAACTCATGCCAATTTCGTCGATCGTCGACAATCCAAGCGTTTCATGTACACAAGCGTATATTGTTCCACACAAATTAAAATGGTTAAAATCCATCAAACATCATGGTAAAGATGTAGTTCATTCAAAATCGTCATGAGCTTTTTGAAATGGGGTTGTGGGCCCATAACGGACACCGTATGCAAAAGTTATGTCAATTTCTTTGAACGTCGACAATCCGAGTGTTCTATGTACGCAATCGCCCATTCTTCCATACAAATTCAAACTGCTAAAATCCATCATACATCATGCCAAAGCTATGAGTTCATTCAAAATCATCGTGATCTTTTAGAAATGGTGTTATGGGCCCAAAACGGACCTCGTATCTGATAGTTATGCCAATTTCTTCGAACATTGACAATCCAATCATTCCATGTACGCAAGCCCCTAAATTTCCACACAAATTCAAACTAAAAAAATCCATCATCCATCATGGAAAAACTATGAGTTCATTCAAAATCATTGTGACCTCTTCGAAATGGGTTTATAGGCCCAAAACGGACACCGTATGCGAAAGTTATGCCAATTTCTTCGAACGTCGACAATTCAAGCATTCTATGTACGCAAGTACCTATTCTTCCACACAAATTCAAACTGTTAAAATCCATCATACATCATGGTGAAGCTATGAATTCATTCAAAATCATCGTGAGCTTATCGAAATGGGGTTATGGGCCCAAAACAGACATCGTATGCGAAAGTTATGCCAATTTCTTCGAACGTCAACAATCCAAGCGTTCCATGTATGTAAGCGCCTATTCTTCCACACGAATTCAAACTGTTAAATCCATCATACATCATGGCAAAGCTATGAGTTCATTCAAAATCATCATGAACTTTTCGAAATGGTGTTATGGGCCCAAAACGGACATCGTAATTATGCCAATTTCTTTCAACGTCGACTATTCAAGCGTTCCATGTACGTATGTGCCTATTCTTCCACATGAATTCAAATTGCTAAAACCATCATATATCATGGTGAAGCTATGAGTTCCTTCAGAATCATCATGAGCTTTCCGAAATGGTGTTATGGGCCCAAAATGGACACCGTATGAAAAAGTTATGCCAATTTCTTTGAACGTCAACAATCTAAGTGTTCTATGTACGTAAGCGCCTGTTCTTCCACACAAATTCAAACTATTAGAACCCATCATATGTCATAGCAAAGTTTTGAATTCATCCAAAATCATCATAAGCATTTCGAAATGGGTTATGGACCCAAAACTGACACCGTATTAGAAAGTTATTCCATTTTCTTCGAACGTTGACAATCCAAGCGTTCAATGGATTCAAGCGCCTATTATTCCACAGGAATTGAAACTACCAAAATCCATCATACATCATGGTGAAGCTATGAGTTCATTTAGAATCATCGTGAGCTTTCCAAAATGTGGGGGGTTATGGGCTCAAAACGAACAATGTATGCAAAAGTTATGCCAATTTCTTTGAACATCGACAATCCAAGTGTTCCATTTACGGAAGCGCCTATTTTTCCACACGAATTTGAACTTCCAAAATCCATGAAACATCACATAGAAGCTAGGATTTCATTTAGAATCATCGTGAGCTTTCCGAAATGGTGTTATGGGCCCAAAATGGAAGCCGTATGCGAAAGTTATGCCAATTTCTTCGAACATCGACAATCCAAGTGTTCCCTGTATGCAAGCGTCTGTTGTTCCACATGAATTCAAACTGTTGAAATCCATCATACATCATGGCAAAGATATGAATTCATTCAGAATCATGGTGAGCTTTCCGAAATGGGGTTATGGGCCCAAACCGGACACCGTATGCGAAAGTTATGCAAATTTCTTTGAACGTCCACAATCCAAGCATTCCATGTACGCAAGCGCCTGTACTTCCACATGAATTCGAATCGCCAAAATCCATCATACGTCATGGCAAAGCTATGAGTTCTTTCAAAATCATCTTGAGCTTATCGAATGGGGTTATGGGCCTAAAACGGACCAAACCTACTAATTCTTTGATTCCAGTTAGTAAGAGAGATCTTGAACTAAGAAACAAACCATAGAAGCTAAAAAAGGGCATCCTGAGCAATTGCAATAATTGGGTTCATTGATATTCCAGTTATAGTAGATGCGAAAATTATGCCAATTTTTTCGAACATCGACAATCCATGCATTTCGTGTACGCAAGGGCCTGTTCTTCCACACGATTTCAAACTGCCAAAATCCATCATACGTCATGGGAAAACTATGAGTTCATTCAAAATCATCGTGAGCTTTCTGATGTGGGGAGTTATGGGTGCAAAACAGACACTGTATGTGAAAGTTATGCTAATTTCTTTGAACGTCGACAATCCAAGCGTTCAATGTATGCAAGCGCCTGTTCTTCCACACGAATTTAAACTGCTAAAATCCATCATACATCATGGAGAAGCTACAAGTTCATTCAAAATCATTGTGACCTTTCTAAAATGGTGTTATGGGCCCAAAACAGAGACCATATGCGAAAGTTATGCCAATTTCTTCAAACGTCGAAAATCCAAGCGTTCCACGTATGCAAACGTCTATTGTTCCACAAGAATTCAAACTATTGAAATCCATTATACATCATGGAAAAGATGTGAGTTCATTTAGAATCACCGTGAGCTTTCTGAAATGGGGTTATGGGCCCAAAACGGACACCGTATGTGAAAGTTATACCAATTTCTTCGAACGTCGACAATCCTAGCATTCCTTATACGCAAGCGCCTATTCTTCCACATGAATTCAAACTGCCAAAATCCATCATACATCACAGTGAAGCTAGGTGTTCATTTAGAATCATCGTTAGCTTTTCGAAATGGTTATGGGCCCAAAACGGACACCATATACGAAAGTTTTGCCAATTTCTTCTAACGTCAACAATCCAAGTGTTCCATGTACGCAAGAGTCTGTTGTTCCACGAATTCAAATTCCTAAAATCCATCATACATCATGGCATAAATGTGAATTCATTCTGAATCATCATGAGCTTTTCGAAATGAGGTTATGGGCCCAAAATGGACACCATATGTGAAAGTTATGCTAAATTTCTCCGAACGTCGACAATCCAAGCGTTCCATGTACGTAAGTGCCTGTTCTTCCACATGAATTCAAACTGCCAAAATCTATCATACGTCACTGTGAAGCTATGAGTTCATTCTAAATCACCGTGAGCTTTTCGAAATGGGTTTTTGGCCCCAAAAATGAACACCGTATGTAAAAGTTATTCCAATTTCTTCGAACGTCGACAATCCAACGTTCCATGTACGCAAGCGCTTGTTCTTCCACATGAATTCAAACTGCCAAAATCCATCACACATCATAGCAAAATTGGGAATTCATTCAGAATCATCATAAGCTTTTTGAAATGGGGTTATGGGCTCAAAACTGACATCGTATGTGAAAGTTATGCCAATTTCTTCAAATGTCAACAATCTAAGCGTTCCATGTACACAACCGCCTGTTATTCCACACGAATTCAAACTGCCAAAATCAATCATACGTCGTGGAAAAGCTATGAGTTCATTCAAAATCAATGTGAGCTTTTCAATGTGGGGGGTATGGGCCCAAAATGGACACTATATGCGAAAGTTATGCAAATTTCTTCGAACGTTGACAATCTAAGTATTCCATGTATGCAAGTTCCTATTCTTCTACACGAATTCAAACTGTCAAAATCCATCATGTGTTATGATGAAGTTATGAGTTCATTCAGAATCAACGTGAACTTTTCGAATTGTGGAGGGTTATGAGCCCAAAATGGACATCGTATGTGAAAGTTATGCTAATTTCTTCGCGTGTCGACAATCCAAGCGTTCCATATACGCAAGTGCTTGTTTTTCCACATAAATTCAAACTATCAAAATCTATCATACGTAATAGCATAGCTATTTGTTCATATAGAATCGTCAGGAGCTTTTCGAAATGGGGTTATGGGCCCAAAATGGACACTGTGTGTGAAAGTTATGCTAATTTTTTTGAACCCCGACAATCCAAGCGTTCCATGTACGCGAGCACCAGTTCTTCCAGATGAATTAAAACTAACAAAATCCATCATACATCATGGCAAAGCTATAGTTCATTTTGAATTGTCGTGAGCTATTCGAAATGGGCTTATCGGCCCAAAATGGACAGTATACGAAAGTTATGCCAATTTTTTGAATGTCGACAATCCAAGCATTCCATGTACGCGAGCTCCTATTCTTCCGCATGAATTCAAACTGAAGAAATCCATCATACGTCGTGGCAAAGCTATGAGTTCATTAGGAATCATCGTGACTTTACAAAATGGGGTTATGGGCCCAAAACGGACACTGTATGAAAAAGTTATGCCAATTTCTTCGAACATTGACAATCCAAGCGTTCTATATACACAAGCACCTGTTCTTCCACATGAATTCAAAGTGTCAAAATCCATCATGCATCATGGAAATTTTTTGATTTCATTCAGAATTGTCGTGAGTTTTCCGAAATGGGGATATGGGCCCAAAACGGACACCGTATACGAAAGTTATGCCAATTTCTTCGAACGTCGACAATCCAAGCGTTCAATGTATGCAAGCATCTGTTCTGCCACACGAATTCAAACTATAGAAATCCATCATACATCATGGCAAAGCTATGAGTTCATTCAAAATCGTCCTGAGCTATCTGAAATGGGGTTATGGACCCAAAACAGACACCATATATGAAAGTTATGCTAATTTCTTCGAACGTCTACAATCCAAGTGCCCTATGTATGCAAGCGCCTGTTCTTTTACACGAATTCAAACTACCAAAATCCATTATACGTCATGGCAAATCTATGAGTTCATTCAAAATCATCGTGAACTTTCTGACGTGGGGGTGATGGGCCCAAAATAGACACTGTATACGAAAGTTATGCCAATTTCTTCAAACATCGACAATCCAAGCGTTCTGTGTACAGAAGTGTCTATTCTTCCACACGGATTTGAACTACCGAAATCCATCAAACATCATGGTGAAGCTATGATTTCATTCAAAATCATCATGAGATTTTCGAAATGGTGTTATGGGCCCAAAACGGACATTGTATGTGAATGTAATACTAATTTTTTCGAACATCGACAATCCAAGCGTTCGATATACGCAAGAGCCTGTTCTTCCACATGAATTCAAACTACCAAAATCAATCATACATCATGACCAAGATATATTTTCATTTAGAATCATCATGAGCTTTCCGAAATGGGGTTATGGGTCTAAAACGGACACCGTATGCGAAAGTTATGCCAATTTCTTCGAACGTCGACAATCCAAGCATTCCTTGTACGCAAGCACCTATTCTTCTACATGAATTTAAACTGTCAAAATCCATCATACATCACAATAAAGCTACGAGTCCATTTTGAATTTTCGTGAGCATTTCGAATTGTGGCAATTTTGGGCCCAAAATTGACACCATATGTGAAAGTCATGCCAATTTCTTCGTACATCGACAACCCAAGTGTTTAATATACGCAAGCGTCTGTTCTGCCACACGAATTCAAACTATAGAAATCCATTATACGTCATGAAAAAGCTGTGATTTCATTCAGAATCGTCATGAGCTATTTGAAATGGGGTTATGGACCCAAAATGGACACCGTATGCGAACGCCAATTTCTTCGAACTTCGACAATCCAAGCGTTCCATGTGCTCAACTGCCTATCCTTCTACACGAATTCAAACTACCAAGATCTATCATATATCATGACGAAGCTACAAGTTCATTCAGAATCATCGTGAGCTTTTCCAAATGGGGTTATGGGCCCAAAATGGACACCGTATACGGGAGTTTTGCCAATTTCTTCGAATGTCGACAATCCAAGTGTTCCATGTACGCAAGCGCCTATTCTTCCACACGAACTCAAAGTGAAAAAATCCATCGTACATCATGGTAAAGCTATGAATACATTCAAAATCATCATGAGCTTCTCGAAATGGGGTTTTGGGGCCCAAAATGGACACCATATGCGAAAGTTATGAAAATTTCTTCGAACGTTGACAATCCAACTGTTCTATGTACGCAAGAGTCAGTTGTTCCACATGAATACAAACTGCTAAAATCTATCATACATCATGATGAAGTTTTGATTTCATTCAAAATCATCGTGAGCTTTTCGAAATGGTGTTATAGGCCCAAAACGGACATCGTATACGAAAGTTATGACAATTTCTTCGAACGTCGACAACCCAAGCGTTCCACGTACGCAAGCACCTATTCTTGCACATGAATTCAAACTGTTAAAATCCATCACACATCATATTAAAGCTATTTGTTCATTCAGAATCATCGAGAACTTTTCGAAATGGGGTTATGGGCCCAAAATGGTCACCGTATGCGAAAGATATGCCAATTTTTTCTAACGTTGACAATCTAAACGTTCCATGTACACAAGCGCCAGTTCTTTCACACGAAATCAAAGTGCCAAAATCCATCATACATCATGGTGAAGTAGTAATTCATTCAGAATCATTGTGAGCTTTCCAAAATGTGGTTATGGCCCAAAACAGACACGGTATGTGAAATGAGTGAACGCCGTAGCAATGGAAACTACGAAACCCACAACGAGATTGATGCGGAACCCAAGAACGCCAATACTAACCCAGTTTTAGATCTTGAACCCCAAGAATTGAACCAAGAAACCCTAGATTAGAGACGAACCTAAAACCCCTTGAATTACAATCAAAAGAACCCACAATCCGATTGATTAGAACGCCACAAGAAGTTGAATTTTGATAAGTTCCAAGATTGTTCAAGAAGAACAATAAATTGAAAGAAGAAATTTCTCTCTCTATAATATTAATTCAAAAGTCAAAAGTTCAAAAGTTGTTACAATGAAAAGTAATCTCCTATTTATACTAATGAATAAAAACGTCCAAAACCATCAAATTATGGTAATAATTTGATTTCATAAGAATTCTATTGAAACTAGGAAATTCGGCCAAAATTAGAAAAATCACCAATTTTTTTGGCTTGTGCGGCCGCATGTTGTAAATCCATGTGGTCGCATGGTTCAACAGGAATTAGTCTTTTGGTTTTCGGTATGCATGTGCGGCCGCATGGGGTTGTCTTCAGCATTCGCTTTTGTCGCTTGATAACAAATTGATCCAAGTTGATTCGGCCTTCGACCCGAACATGAAAGTTGCTCCGTTTTGAGTCCCGAACATGGTTCCATCAATGGTTTCTTGAACGAGCAATCCCATTGCTTGTTTCACTTGTTTTTCCCTTGATCGCGTTATTGGTCCGCTATCGACTATCAATGGGTCTCGTCTCGCACTTGCCTTCGTCGGGCTCGACTCTTGGATCATATCATCCCCTCCCTCTTCAAAAGGATTCGTCCTCGAATCTAAACTTGCATCAAACAGAGAGAGATCAAATACATTAAAAGTAGCTTAAACATTATACTCACCAGGTAAATTCACTTTGTATGCATTGTCATTGATCCTCTCGATGATTTGAAATGGTCCATCGCCTCGTGGTTGCAATTTTGACTTCCTCTGTTCTGGAAAACGCTCTTTTCTGAAATGCACCCAGACCCAATCTCCAGGCTCAAACGTAACGCGTCTTCTTCCTTTATTTGCTTTTGATGCAATCAGCTTTCCTTTCTCTTCGATCTGTATTCTGACCTTTTCATGGAGTGTTTTGACCATCTCGGCTTTTCGTTTCCCATCCAAGCTTCCTCGTTCATGCACAGGCAAAGGCATTAAATCCATATGTGTTAGTGGATTAAAACCATAAACAATTTCAAAAGGAGAAAACGAAGTAGTAGAATGTGTAGCTCGATTATATGCAAACTCTATAAACGGTAAACACTCTTCCCATGATTTCAGATTTTTATTGATCACTGTCCTAAGTAGTTGAGTCATAGTTCGATTAACTACCTTAGTTTGTCCATCTGTTTGTGGGTGACAAGTTGTAGAAAATAATAACTTAGTTCCTAACTTACTCCATAGAACACACCAAAGCATTCCATGTACTCACGTCCCTCTCAATTTTTTCAAACGTCGACAATCCAAGCGTTCCATGTATGCATGTGCCTGTTCTTCTGCATGAATTTAAAGTTCCAAAATCCATCACCCATCATGGAAAAGTTGTGATTTCATTCAGAATCATTGTGAGCTTTCCAAAATGGGGATATGGACCCAAAACGCACACCGTATGCGAAAGTTATGCCAATTTTATCGAACGTCGACAATCCAAACGTTCCATGTACGCAAGTGTCTATTTTGCCACACGAAATCAAACTGAAGAAATCCATCATACATCATGGAAAAGCTTTGAGTTATTCAAAATCATCGTGAGCTATCCAAAATGGGGTTATGGACCCAAAACGGACATCGTATGTGAAAGTTATGCCAATTTCTTCGAACGTCGACAATCCAAGCATTCTATGTGCGCAACCGCCTGTTCTTCTACATGAATTCAAACCGACAAGATCTATCATATATCATGACAATGATTCGAGTTAATTCAAAATCATCCTGAGCTTTCCCAAATGGGGTTATGGGTCCAAAACGGACACCTTATACGAAAGTTATGCCAATTTCTTTGAACGTCGATAATCCAAGCATTCCACATACACGAGCGCCTATTCTTCCACATGAATTCAAATTGACAAAATCCATCATATGTCATGGCAATGTGTGAAAGTTATGCCAATTTCTTCAAACATTGGCAATCCAAGCGTTCTATATACGCAAGCGCCTGTTCTTCCACACAAATTCAAAGTGCCAAAATCCATCATACCTCATGGAAAAGTTGTGATTTCATTCAAAATTTTTGTGAGCTTTCCGAAATGGGGATATGGGCCCAAAACGGACTCCATATGCGAAAGTTATGTCAATTTCTTCGAACGTCGACAATTCAAACGTTCAATGTACGCAAGCGTCTGTTCTGGCACACGAATTCAAACTACAGAAATCCATCATACATCATGGCGAAGCTATGATTTCATTCAAAATCATCGTGAGCTATCTGAAATGGGGTTATAGACCTAAAACGGACACCGTATACGAAAGTTATGCCAATTTTTCGAACGTCGACAATACAAGCGTTCAATATATGCAAGAGCCTGTTCTTCCACACGAATTCAAGCTATCAAAATCAATCAGACATCATGACCAAGATATATGTTCATTCAAAATCATCGTGAGCTTTTCGAAATGGGGTTATGGGCCCAAAATAGAAACCGTATACGAAAGTTATGCCAATTTCTTTGAACGTCGACGATCCAAGCGTTCCTTGTACGTAAGCGCCTGGTCTTCTACATGAATTCAAACTACCAAAATTCATCATATGTCATGATGAAGCTACGAGTTCATTTTGAATCATTGTGAACTTTTCAAAATGTGGGCAATTTTGGGCCCAAAATTGACACCGTATGCGAAAGTTATGCCAATTTCTTCAAACATCGACAATCCAAGCATTCAATGTACGCAAGCGTCTGTTCTGCCACACGAATTCAAACTACAAAAATCTATTATACATCATGGTAAACTTGTGACTTCATTCAGAATGATCATGAGCAATCCTAAATGGGGTTATGGACCCAAAACGGTCACCGTATGCGAAAGTTATGCCAATTTCTTCAAATATCGACAATCCAAGCGTTCCATGTGCGCAACCGCCTGTTCTTCTACATGAATTCAAACTACCGAGATCTATCATATATCATGACAAAGCTACGAGTTCATTCAAAATCATCATGACCTTTCCCAAATGGGGTTATGGGCCCAAAACGGACACCGTATACGAAAGTTGTGCTAATTTCTTCGAACGTCGACAATCTAAGCTTTCCATGTGCGCAAGCGCCTATTCTTCCACACGAATTCAAAGTGTCAAAATCTAACACACATCATGATAAAGCTATGATTACATTTAAAATCATCGTGAGCTTCTCAAAATGGGATTATGGACCCAAAACGGACACCGTATCCAAATGTTATGCAAATTTCTTCGAACATTAACAGTCTAAGCGTTCCATGTATGCAAGAGTCTGTTGTTCCACATGAATTCAAACTGCCAAAATCTATCATACAGCATGATGAAGCTTTGATTTCAGTCAACATCATCGTGAGCTTTTCAAAATGGTGTTATGGGCACAAACGGACACAGTATGCAAAAGTTACGGCAATTTCTTCGAATGTCGACAATCCAAGTGTTCCACGTACGCAAGAGTCTGTTGTTCCACACGAATTCAAACTGCCAAAATCTATCATACAATATGAAGAAGCTTTGATTTCATTCAACATCATCATGAGCTTTCTGAAATGGTGTTATGGGCACAAAACGGACACAGTATGCAAAAGTTATGCCAATTTCTTTGAACATCGACGATCCAAGCTTTCAATGTACGCAAGCGTCTGTTCTTCCACACGAATTCAAACAATAGAAATCCATTATACATCATGGTAAAGTTTTGATTTCATTTAGAATCATCGTGAGCTATCCGAAATGGGGTTATGGACCCAAAACAAACATCGTATGCGAAAATTATGCCAATTTCTTCGAACGTCGATAATCCAAGCGTTCCATGTGCGCAACCGCCTATTCTTCTACACGAATTCAAACTACCAGGATCTATCATATATCATGATGAAGCTATCAATTCATTCAAAGTCATCATGAGCTTACCCAAATGGGGTTATGGGCCTAAAACGGACACCGTATACGAAAGTTATGCCCATTTCTTCGAACGTCGACAATCTAAGCTTTCCATGCACGTAAGCGCCTATTCTTCTGCACAAATTCAAAGTGCTAAAATCCATCATACATCATTGTAAAGTTATGAGTACATTTAAAATTGTCGTGAGCTTTTTGAAATGGGGTTATGGTCCTAAAACGGACACCGTATGTGAAAGTTATGCAAATTTCTTCGAACATCGACAATCCAAGCGTTCCATATATGCAAGAGTATGTTGTTCCACACGAATTCAAACTGCCAAAATCTATCATACAACACGACAAAGCTTTGATTTTATTCAACATCATCGTGAGCTTTCCGAAATGGTGTTATGAGCACAAAATGGACACAGTATACGAAAGTTATGGCAATTTCTTGGAACTTCGACAATCCAAGCGTTCCACGTTTGCAAGCGCCGATTCTTCCACATGAATTCAAACTACTAAAATCTATCATACATCATATTGAAGCTATTTGTTCATTCAGAATCCTCGAGAGCTTTCTAAAATGGGGTTATGAGCCCGAAGTGGGCACCGTATGCAAAAGTTAATCCAATTTCTTCTAACTTAGACAATCTAAGCGTTCTATGTATGCAAGCGCATGTTCTTCTACATGAATTCAAACTTCCGAAATCCATCATACATCACGGTGAAGCTATGAGTTCATTAGAATCGTTGTGAGATTTTCAAAATGTGGAGGGTTATGGGCCCAAAATGGACACCGTATGCAAAAGTTATGCCAATTTCCATGAACGTCGACAATCTAAGCATTCCACATATGCAAGCGTCTATTCTTCCACACAAATTCAAAGTGGTAAAATCCATCATACATCATGACGAAGATGTAATTCATTCAGAATCATCGTGAGCCTTCCAAAATGGGTTATGGGACCAAAACGGACACCGTATACGAAAGTTATGCCAATTTCTTAGAACATTGACAATCCAAGAATTCTATGTACACAAGCCCTTGTTCTTCCACATGAATTCAAAGTGCCAAAATCCATCATTCATCATGGTAAAGTTGTAATTCATTCAGAATCATCTTGAGCTTTCCAAAATGGGATTATGGGCCCAAAATGGTAATTCATTCAGAATCATCGTAAGCTTTCCAAAATGGGGTTATGGGCCCAAAATGGACACCGAATACAAAAGTTATGCCAATTTCTTTGAATGTCGACAATCCTAGCGTTCCATGTATGCATTTCCCTCTTCTACTACACGAAATCAAACTGTAAAAATCCATCATACATCATGGTGAAGCTTTGAGTTCATTCAGAATCATCGTGAGCTATCTGAAATGGGGTTATGGACCCAAAACGGATACTGTATGCGAAAAGTATGCCAATTTCTTCGAACGTCAAGAATTAAAGCGTTCCATGTGCACAGCCTTCTGTTCTTCTACATGAATTCAAACTACCAAGATCTATCATACATCATGACAAAGCTACGAGTTCATTCAAAATCATCGTGAGCTTTCTCATATGGGTTATGGGCCCAAAATGGACACTGTATATGAAAGTTATGCCAATGAACGTCGACAATCCAAGCGTTATATGTATGCAAGCACTTGTTCTTCCACACTAATTCAAATTGACAAAATCCATCATAGATTATGAAAAAGCTATGAGTTCATTCAAGATTGTTGTGAGCTTTTCGAAATGTGGTTATGCGCCCAAAATGGACACCGTATGTGAAAGTTATGCCAATTTCTTCGAACGTCGATAATCCAAGCGTTCCATGTAAGTAAGCGTCTGTTGTTCCACATGAATTCAAACTATTAAAATCCATTATACATCATGTCAATGATGTGATTTCATTTAGAATGGTCGTGAGCTTTCCAAAATGGGGTTATGGGTCCAAAACGGACACTGTATACGAAAGTTATGCCAATCTCTTCGAACGTAAACAATCCAAGTGTTCCATGTACGCATGCGCCTGTTCTTCCATACTAATTCAAATTGCCAAAATCCATCATACGTAATGAAAAAGCTATAAGTTCATTCAAAATCGTTGTGACCTTTCTGAAATGGGGTTATGGCCCAAAACGGACACCGTATACGAAAGTTATGCCAATTTCTTCGAACGTCGACAGTTTGAGCATTCCATGTATCCAAGCGCCTGTTCTTCTACACGAATTCAAACTGCCAAAATTCATCATACGTCATGGTAAATCTATGAGTTCACTTCAAACCATCATGAGCTTTCTGATGTCGGGGATGATGGGCCCAAAACGGACACTGTATGAAAAAGTTATGCAAATTTCTTTGAACGTCGACAATCCAAGTGTTCCGTGTACGCAAGCGCCTATTCTTCCACACGAATTCAAATTGTTAAAATCAATCTTACATCATGGTGAAGCTATAAGTTTATTCAAAATCATCGTTAGCCTTTTGAAATGGCGTTATGGGTCCAAAATGGATACCGTATGCGAGAGTTATGCCAATTTCTTCGAACGTCGACAATCCAAGCGTTCGTTATACGCAAGTCTCTATTCTTCCACTCTAATTCAAACTGCCAAAATCAATCATACATCACGTCAAAGCTTACAGTTCATTCAAAATCATCGTGAGCATTTCAAAATGGTGTTACGGGCCCAAAATGGACACCATATGCAAAAGTTATGCCAATTTCTTCAAACATCGACAATCAAAGCGTTCCATGTACGTAAGCGCTTGTTCTTCTTCATGAATTCAAACTGCCAGAATCCATCATACACAATGAAAAAGCTGCGAGTTCATTTCTGATTGTGGTGAGCTTTTCGAAATGTGGGGGTATTGTGCCCAAAATTGACCTCGTATTCGAAAGTTAAGCCAATTTCTTCGAACCTCAACAATCTAATCATTTTATATACGCAAGCGTTCGTTCTTCCACACGAATTCAAACTACTAAAATCCATTATACAACATGGTGAAGCTGTGAGTTCATTTAAAATCATCATAAGCTTTTTGAAATGGGGTTATGGACCCAAAACGAACACCGTATGTGAAAGTTATGCCAATTTCTTCGAACGTCGACAATCCAAGTGTTCTATGTACGCAAGTGCCTATTCTTCCACAAGAATTCAGAGTTCCAAAATCCATCATACATCATTGTAAAGATGCGATTTCATTTAGAATCATCGTGAGCTTTCTGAAATGTGGGGGGCTATGGGCCCAAAATGGACGCCGTATGTGAAAGTTATGCCAATTTTTTCAAACGTCGACAATCCAAGCGTTCCATGTACGCAAGTGCCTGTTCTTCCACACAAATTCAAATTTCCAAAATCCATCATACTTCACGACAAAGCTATGAGTTCATTCAAAATCATCATGAGCTCTTTGAAATGGGGTTATGGGCCCAAAATGGACACCGTATGCGAAAGCTATGCCAATTTCTTCAAACGTCGACGATGTAAGCATTCCATGTACGCAAGCGCATGTTGTTCCGTACGAAATCAAACTTCCAAAATCCATCATACATCATGGTAAGGCTATGAGCTCATTCAAAATCATCGTGAACTTTCTGATGTGGGGGATTATGGGCCCAAAACTAACACCATATGCGAAAGTTATCCCAATTTCTTCGAACGTCGAAATTCCAAGCGTTCCATGTACACAAGCTCCTGTTCTTCCATACAAATTCAAACTGTCAATATCCATCATACGTTGTAACGAAACTATTTTTTCATTCAAAATCGTCGTCAGCTTTCGAAAATAGGGTTATGGGCCCAAAATGGATAACGTATGTGAAAGTTATGCGATTGTCTTCGAACGTCGACAATCCATGCGTTCCATGTATGCAAGCGCCTGTTCTTCCACACGAATTCAAACTTCCAAAATCCATCATACGTCATGACAAAGTTATGAGTTTATTCAAAATCATTGTGAGCTTTCTGATGTGGGGGGTTATGGGCACAAGCGAAAACTGTATACGAAAGTTATGCCAATTTCTTCGAATGTCGACAATCAGAACATTCCATGTACGCAAGCAGCTGTTCTTCCAAATGAATTCAAAATGCCAAAATCTATCATACATCACAGTGAAGCTGGTTGTTCATTCAGAATCATCGTGAGCTTTTCAAAATGGGCTTATGGGCCCAAAATGGACAACGTATGCTAAAGTCATGCCATTTCGTTCGAACGTCGACAATCCAAGCGTTCAATGTATGCAAGCGACTGTTCTTCCACATGAATTCAAGCTATCAAAATCCATCATACGTCACGACGAAGCTGGTCATTCATTCAGAATCATCATGAGCTTTCCGAAAGGGGTTATAGGCCCAAAATGGACAACGTATGCGAAAGTTATACCAATTTCTTTGAACGTCGACAATCCAAGCGTTCCATGTACGCAAGTGCCTATTCTTCTACCCGAATTCAAACTATCATAATCCATCATATGTCATGATGAGGCTACGAGTTCATTTAGAATCATCATGAGTTTTTCGAAACCAAGGGTTATGGGCCCAAAATGGACACCGTATGCGAAAGTTATGCTAATATCTTTGAATATCGACAATCTAAGCATTCTACGTTCACAAGCGCCTATTATTCCACATGAATTTAATCTGCCAAAATCCATCATTCATGATAGTGAAGCTATGAGTTCATTCAAAATCATCGTGAACTTTCTAAAATGGGGTTATGGGCCAAATATGGACACCGTGTGTGAAAGTTATACCAATTTCTTCGAACGTCGACAATCCAAGCGCTCCATGTACATAAGCTTCCATTCTTCCACATGAATTCAAATTGCCAAAATCAATCATACATCATAGCGAAGCTACGAGTTCATTCAAAATCATCATGTGCTTTTCAAAATGGTGTTATGGGCCCAAAATGGACACTGTATGCAAAAGTTATGCCAATTTCTTCGAATGTCGACAATCCAAGCATTCTATCCACGCAAGCGTCTATTCTTCCACACGAATCCAAATTGCCAAAATCTATCATCCATTAAGACAAAGCTATGAGTTCATTCAAAATCATCGTGACCTTTTCGAAACAGTGTTATGGGCCCAAAAATGGACGCAGTATGCCAAAATTATGCCAATTTCTTCGAACGTTGACAATCCAAGCGTTCCATGTACGCAAGTTCCTATTTTTCCACACGAATTCAAAGTGCTAAAATCCATCAAATATTACGATGTAGCTATGAGTTCATTTAAAATTGTCGTGAACTTTCCGAAATGGTGTTATGGGCCCAAAATGGACACCGTATGCAAAAGTTATGACAATTTCTTCGAACATCGACAATCCAAGCATTCCATATACGCAAGCGCATGTTCTACAACGTAAATTCTAACTACAAAAATCCATCGTACGTCATAGGAAAGATATGAGTTCATTTAAAATCATCGTGAACTTTCTGAAATGGTGTTATGGGCCCAAAATGGACACCGTATACGAAAGTTATGCCGATTTCTTCGAACATCGACAATCCAAGCATTCCATGTATGCAAGCGCCTATTCTTCCACACGAATTCAAACTGCCAAGATCCATCATTCATCACGGTCAAGCTATGAGTTCATTTAAAATCATCGTGAACTTTCTGAAATGGGGTTATGAGCCTAGAACGAATACCGTATGTGAAAGTTATGCCAATTTCTTCGAACGTCAACAATACAAGTGTTCCATGTACGCAAGCTTCTGTCTTCCACATGAATTCAAACTACCAAAATCAATCATACGTTATGATGAAGCTATGAGTTCATTCAAAATCATCACGAGCTTTTTGAAATGGTGTTATGGGCCCAAAACGGACATCGTATGCAAAAGTTATGCTAATTTCTTCAAATGTCGACAATCCAAGCGTTCCATGTACACAAGCGGCTATTCCTCCACACGAATTCAAACTGCCAAAATCCATCATTTGTCATAACAAAGCTATGAGTTCATTCAAAATAATCTTGTGCTTTTCGAAATGGGGTTATGGCCCAAAATGGACACAGTATGAGAAAGTTATGCCAATTTCTTCGAACGTCAACAATCTAAGCATTCCATGTACGCAACTGCCTGTTCTTCTACACGAATTCAAAGTGCTAAAATCTATCAAACATTATAGTGTAACTATGAGTTCATTTAGAATTGTCGTGAGCTTTCAGAAATGGTGTTATTGGCCCAAAACGGACACTGTATGTAAAAGTTATGCCAATTTCTTTGAACATCGACAATCTAAGCATTCCGTATACGCAAGCGCATGTTCTTCCACGTGAATTCAAACTACAAAAATCCATCAAACATCATGGAAAAGATATGAGTTCAATCAAAATCATCGTGACTTTTCCAAAATGGTATTATGGGCCCAAAACGAACACCGTATGCAAAAGTTATGCCAATTTTTTCGAACATCGACAATCCAACCATTCCATGTACTCAAGCACCTGTTCTTCTACACGAATTCAAACTGCCAAAATCCATCATACATCCTGGTGAAGGTATGAGTTCATTCCTAATTGTAGTGAGCTTTTCGAATTGTGGGGCGTTTTAGGCCCAAAATTGACCCCGTATACGAAAGTTAGGCCAATTTCTTCGAACATCGACAATCTAAGCGTTCCATGTCCGCAAGTGCCTATACTTCCATGTGAATTCAAACTGTCAAGATCCATCAAACATCATAGCAAAGCTATGAGTTCTTTTAGAATCATTGTGAGCTTTTCGAAATGGGGTCATGGGCCGAAAAAGGACACCGTATGTGAAAGTTATACCATTTTCTTCGAACATCGACAATCCAAGCGTTCCATATATGCAAGAGTCTATTGTTCCACACAAATTGAAACTATCAAAATACATCATACATCATGGTTAAGCTATGAGTTCATTCAAAATCATCGTGGCTTATTCGAAATGGTGTTATGGGCCTAAAATGGACACTCTATGCGAAAGTTATGCCAATTTCTTCAAACTTTGACAATCAAAGCGTTCTAGGTATGCAAGCGCCTGTTCTTTCACAAGAATTCAAATTGGAAAAATCTATCATACATCATGATGAAGCTATTTCTTCATTTAGAATCATTGTGAGCTTTTTTTGAAATGGGGTTATGTGCCAAAAATGGACTGTGAATGCAAAAGTTATGCCAATTTCTTAAAACGTCGACAATTTAAGCGTTCCATGTACGCAAGCACCTATTCTTCTACACGAATTCAAACTGCCAAAATTCATCATATGTCATGGTGAAGCTATGAGTTCATTTCGAATCGTCGTGAGCATTTCGAAATGTGGAGGGTTATGGGCCCAAAATGGACACTGTGTATAAAAGTCATGCGAATTTCTTCGAACGTCAACAATCCAAGCATTCCATGTACGCAAGCACCTATTCTTCCACACGAATTTAAACTGCCAAAATCCATCATACATCATTGAAAAGCAATGAGTTCATTCAGAATCATTGTGAACATTTTGAAATGGGGTTATGGCCCCAAAACAGACACCGTATGAGAAAGTTATAACAATTTCTTCGAACATCGACAATCCAAGCATTCCATGTATGCAAGCATCTGTTGTTCCACACAAATTCAAATTGTCAAAATCTATCCTCATCATGGCAAAGATGTGATTTCACTCAAAATCATCGTAAGCTTTTCGAAATGGGGTTATGGGCCCAAAACGGACACCGTATGCAAAAATTATGCCAATTTCTTCGAACGTCGACAATCTAATGGTTCCATGTACGCAAGCGCCTGTTCTTCTAAACGAATTCAAACTACCAAAATCGATCATACGTCATAGGCAAGGCTATGAGTTCATTCAAAATCATCGTGAGCTTTTCAAAATAGGATTATGGGCCCAAAACGGACACCGTATACGAAAGTCATGCCAATTTCTTCGAACGTCGACAATGCAAGTGCTCCACGTACGCAAGCGCTTGTTCTTCCACATGAAATCAAACTTCCAAAATCCATCATATGTTATGGCAAAGCTATGAGTTCACTCAAAATCATCGTGAGCTTTTCGATGTGGGGGGTTATGGGCCCTAAATGGGACACCGTATGTAAATGTTATGCTAATTTCTTTGAACGTCGACAATCCAAGTGTTTCGTGTACGCAAGAGTTTGTTGTTCCACATGAATTCAAAATGTTGTAATCTATCATACATCATGGCATAGCTATGAGCTCATTTAAAATCATCGTGACCTTTCCAAAATGGTGTTATGGGCCCAAAATGTACACCGTATGCGAAAGTTATGCTAATTTCTTCGAACGTCGACAATTCAAACGTTCCATGTATGCAAGTGCCTGTACTTCCACACGAATTCAAACTGCTAAAATCCATGATACATCTCGGTGAAAATATTTATTCATTTAGAATCATCGTGAGATTTTTGAAATGGGGTTGTGGGCTCAAAACAGACATAGTATGCGAAAGTTATGCCACTTTCTTCGAACGTCAACAATCCAAGCATTCCATGTACGTAAGCGCCTATTCTTCCACATGAATTCAAAATGTTAAAATCCATGATACATCATGGTGAACCTAATTGTTCATTCAGAATCATTGTGAACTTTTCGAAATGGGATTATGGGCCCAAAACGGACAACGTATGCAAAAGTTATTCCAATTTCTTTGAACGTCGGCAATCCAGGCGTTCCATGTACACAAGCGCCTGTTCTTCCACACGAATCCAAACTGTCAAAATCTATCATACGTCATGGAGAGGCTACAAATTCATTGAAAATCATCGTGAACTTTTCGAAATGGGGTTATGGGCCCACAATGGACACCGTATACGAAAGTCATGCCAGTTTCTTCAAACTTCGACAATTCAAGCGTTCCATGTATGCAAGCGCCTGTTCTTCTACACGAATTCAAAAATGTCAAATCCATCATACGTCATGGCAAAGCTAAGAGTTCATTCAAAATCATCGTGAGCTTTTCGATGTGCAGGGTTATGGGCCCTAAACGAACAA
Organism: Olea europaea var. sylvestris; assembly: GCF_002742605.1. Classification (NCBI taxonomy): domain Eukaryota; kingdom Viridiplantae; phylum Streptophyta; class Magnoliopsida; order Lamiales; family Oleaceae; genus Olea; species Olea europaea. The sequence continues at coordinate 16,385,284 of NC_036249.1, read as the reverse complement.
CTCATGTGAAAGTTACGCCAATTTTTTCGAATGTCAACAATCCAAGCGTTCCATGTACGCAAGTGCTTGTTCTTCCACTCGAATTCAAACTACCAAAATCCAACATACATCATGTTAAAGCTAGGAGTTGATTCAAAATCGTTGAGAGCTTTTCAAAATGGGGTTATGGGCCCTAAACGGACACCGTATGCAAAAGTTATGCCAATTTCTTCGAACGTCGACAATCCAAGCTTTCCATGTAAGCAAGCGCCTGTTCATCTACATGAATTCAAACTACCAAAAATCATCATACATAATGATGAAGCTATGAGTTTGTTCAGAATCATTATGAGCTTTTTGAAATTATGTTATGGGCCTAAAACAGACACCGTATGCGAAAGTTATTCCTATTTCTTCGAACGTCAACAATCCAAGCATTCCATGTATGCAAATACCTATTCTTCCACATGAATTCAAAGTGTTAAAATCCATCTTGTATCATGGTGAAGCTATGAGTTCATTCAAAATCGTCATGAGCTTTCTGAAATGGGGTTATGGGCCCTAAACGGACACCGTATGCGAAAGTTATGGTAATTTCTTCGAACATCGACAATCCAAGCGTTCCATGTACGCAAGCATCTATTCTTCCACACAAATTCAAAGTGCTAAAATCCATCTTACATCATAACGAAGCTATTACTTTATTAAGAATCATCGTGAACTTTTCGAAATGGGGTTATGAGCCCTAAACGGACATTGTATACGAAAGTTATGCCAATTTCTTCGAACGTCGAAAATCCAAGCGTTCCTTGTATGCAAGAATTTGTTGTTCCACATGAATTCGAACTGTTAAAATCCATCATAAATCATGGCGAAGCTATAAGTTCATTCGAAATCATCGTGACCTTTCGAAAATGGTGTTATGGGCCCAAAACGGATATCGTATGCGAAAGTTAAGTCAATTTCTTCGAACGTCGACAATTTAAGCGTTCCATGTACGCAAGCGCCTGTACTTCCACACGAATTTGAATTGCCAAAATCCATCATACATCATGGTGAAGCTATCTATTCATTTAGAATCATTGTGAGATTTTCGAAATGGGGTTGTGGGCCCAAAATGGACACAGTATGCGAAAGTTATGCCATTTTCTTCGAACATCGACAATCCGAGCGTTCCATGTATGCAAGCGCCTATTCTTCCACACGAATTCGAACTGTTAAAATCCATCATACATCATGGTTAAGCTAATTGATCATTTACAATCATCGTGAGCTTTCTGAAATAGAGTTATGGGCCCAAATCAGGCACCGTATGCAAAAGTTATGCCAATTTCTTTGAACATCGACAATTCAAGTGTTCCACGTAATCAAGCGCCTATTCCTCCGCAAAAATTCATAGTGGCAAAATCCATCATACATCACAACAAAGCTATGATTCATTCAGAGTCGTCATCACTTTCAAAAATGGGGTCATGGCTCCAAAACGAACAGCGTATGCGAAAGTTATGCTAATTTCTTCAATGTCGACAATCCAAGCGTTCTATGTGCGCAAGCACCTGTTCCTCCACACGAATTCAATGTGCCAAAATCCATCATACATCATGGTGAAGCTATAAGCTCATTCAGAATCATCATGAGCTTTCTGAAATGGGGTTATGGGCCAAAAACATGCATTGTATGCAAAAGTTATGCCAATTTCTTCGAATGTCGACAATCCAAGCATTCCATGTACGCGAGAGTCTGTTGTTCCACATGAATTCAAACTACCATAATCCATCATATGTCGAGTTCATTCAAAATCATCGTGAGCTTTTTGAAATGGTGTTATGGGCCCAAAAAGGACATCGTATGCAAAAGTTATGCCAATTTCTTCGAATGTCGACAATACAAGCTTTCCATGTATGCAAGCGCCTGTTCTTCCACACGAATTCAAACTGCCAAAATCCATCATACGTCATGGTGAAGCTGTGAGTTCATTCAGAATCATCGCAAGCTTTTTGAAATGTGGGGGATTATGGGCTAGAAATAGACAGCGTATACGAAAGTTACGCTAATTTCTTCGAACGTCGACAATCCAAGCATTCCATGAATGCAAGCGCCTATTCTTTCACACGAATTCAAACTGCTAAAATCTATTATACGTCATCTAAAGCTTCAAAATCATTGTGAGCTTTTGAAAATGTGGCTATGGAGCCAAAACGGACAACGTATGCGAAAGTTATTCATATTTCTTTGAACGTCGACAATCCAAGCGTTCCATGTACGCAAGCGCATGCTCTTCCACGCATATTCAAATCACTGAAATCCATCATACATCACGATGAAGCTATTTGTTCATTTAGAATTATTGTGAGCTCTCCAAAATGGGATTATCGGCCCAAAATGGACATCGTATGCGAAAGTTATGCCAATTTCTTCGAACGTTGACAATCTAAGGGTTTCGTGTACGCAAGAGCCTATTCTTCTTCACGAATTCAAACTTCCAATATCCATCACGCGTCACGGTGAAGCTACGAGTTCATTCAGAATCGTTGTGAGCTTTTCAAAATGTGGAGGGTTATGGTCGAAAATGGACACCGTATGCAAAAGTTATGCTAATTTCTTCGAACGTTGACAATCCAAGCGTTCCATGTATATAAGAGCCTGTTCTTCCACATGAATTCAAACTGCCAAAATCCATCATGCATCATGGCAAAGCTATGAGTTCATTCAGAATCATTGTGAGCTTTCTGAATTGAGGTTATAGGCCCAAAACGAACACCGTATGTAAAAGTAATGCCAATTTCTTCGAACGCCGACAATCCAAGCATTCCATGTACGCAAGGGCCTGTTCTTCCACACAAATTCAAATAGCCAAAATCAATCATGCATCATGAGGAAGCTATGAGTTCATTTAAAATCATCGTGAGCCTTATGAATTGGTGTTTTGGGCCCAAAACGGACATCGTATGTGAAAGTTATGCCAATTTCATCAAACGTCAACAATCCAAGCATTCTATATACGCAAGCACGTGTTCATCAACACGAATTCAAAGTGTCAAAATCTATCATACACCATGATGAAGCTATGAGTTTATTCAAAATTGTCGTGACCTTTCTGAAATGGGGTTATGGCCCCAAAATGGACACCGTATGCGAAAGAATGCCAAAGTCTTCGAACGTTGATGATCCAAACATTCCATGAACGCAAGCGCCTATCCTTCCACACGAATTCAAACTACCAGAATCTATCATACATCATGGCAAAGCTATGAGTTCATTCAGAATCATCGTGAGCTTTCTAAAATGGGTTATAGGCCCAAAAAGGACACCGTATGCGAAAGTTATACAAGTTTCTTCGGACGTTCACAATCCAAGCATTCCATGTACGTAAGGGCCTGTTCTTCCATACGAATTCAAACTGGTAAAATCATCATATGTCATGGAGAAGCTATTTTTTATTCAAAATCATCGTGAGCTTTCTGAAATGGGTTATGGGCCGAAAATGGAATCCATATACAAAATTTATGTCATTTTCTTCGAACGTCGATAATCCAAACATTCCATGTACGCAAGCACCTGTTCTTACACACGAATTCAAACTATCAAAATCCATCATACGTTATGGAAAAGCTATTTTTTTATTCAAAATTGTCATGGCCTTCCCAAAATGGGGTTATGGGCCCAAAAAACGGACACTGTATGCAAAAGTTATGCCAATTTCTTCGAACGTCGACAATCCAAGCATTCCATGTATGCAAGCGCCTCTTCTTCTACACGAATTCAATCTGCCAAAATCCATCATACATCATGGTGAAGCTACGAGCTCATTTAGAATTGTCGCGAGATTTTCGAAACGTGGAGGATTATTGGCCCAAAATGGACACCGTATGTGAAACTTATGTCATTTTTTCGAACGTCGACAATCCAAGCGTTCCATGTACGCAAGCGTTTGTTCTTCCACACAAATTCAAACTATCAAAATCTATGATACATTATGGCAAAGCTATTTGTTCAATCAAAATCATCGTTAGCTTTCTGAAATGGGGTTATGGTCCCAAAATGGACACTGTATGTAAAAGTTATATCAATTTCTTCAAACGTCGACAATCCAAGCATTCCATGTACGCGATCGCCTATTCTTCCACACGAATTCAATCTGACAAAATCCATCGTACGTCACATGAAGCTATGAGGTCATTTAGAATCACCATGAGCTTTTTGAAATGAGGTTATGGGCCCAAAAAGGACATCGTATGCGAAAGTTATGTCAATTTCTTCGAACGTCGACAATCCAAGAGTTTCATGTACGCAAATGGCTATTCTTCCACACGAATTCAAACTACCAGAATACATCATACATCATGCCGAAGCTATGAGTTCATTCAAAATCATTGTGAGCTTTTCAAAATGATTTTATGGGCCCAAAGCGAACACAGTATGCGTAAGTGATGCCAATTTCTTCAAATGTTGACAATCCAAATGTTCCATGTACTCAGGCGCCTATTCTTCCACACGAATTCAAACTGTGAAAATCCATCATATGTCGCGATTAAGCTATTTGTTCATTTAGAATCGTCTTGAGATTTGCAAAATGGTGTTATGGGCCCAAAATGGGCACCGTATGCGAAAGTTATGCCAATTTCTTTGGACGTCGACAATCTAAGCATTCCATGTACGCAAGCGCCAGTTCTTCTACACAAACTCAAACTGCCAAAATCCATGGTACATCATGGTGAAGCTGCGAGTTCATTCATAATCATCGTGATCTTTTCAAAATGAGGAGGGTTATGGGCCCAAAATGGACACCGTATGCAAAAGTTATGCCAATTTCTTTGAATGTCGACAATCCAAGCGTTCCATGTACGCAAGGGCCTATTCTTCCACACAAATTTGAACTATAAAAATCTATCATGACTCATGGGAAAGCTAGGAGTTCATTTAGAATTGTCGTGAGCTTTCCAAAATGGGGTTATCGACCCATAATGGACACTGTATGCGAAAGTTATGCCAATTTCTTCGAACGTCGACAATCCAAGCGTTCCATGTACACAAGTGTCTGTTGGTCCACACGAATTCAAACTATCCAAATCTATCATACATCATGGCAAAGACATGAGTTCATTCAGAATCATAGTGACCTTTCCAAAATGGGGTTTTGGGCCCAAAATGGACACTGTATGCTAAAGTTATGCTAATTTCTTTGATCGTCGACAATCTAAGCGTTTCATGTACGCAAGCGCCTATTCTTCTACATGAATTCAAATTGCCAAAATTCATCATACATCATGGTAAAGCTATGATTTCATTCAAAATCATCGTGAGCTTTTTGACATGGGGTTATGGGCCTAAAATGAACACTTTATGCGAAAGTTATGCCAATTTCTTCAAACATCGACAATCCAAGCGATCCATATACACAAGCGTCTGTTGTTCCACACGAATTCAAACTGTCAAAATCCATTGTACGTCATGGAAAAATTGTGAGTTCATTCATAATTGTCGTGAGCTTTTCGAAATGGGGTTATGGACCCAAAATAGACACCATATGTGAAAGTTATGCCAATTTCTTCAAACATCAGCAATCCAAGCAATCCATGTACGCAAGCGCCTGTTCTTCTACACAAACTCAAACTGCCAAAATCCATCGTACATCACGGCGACGCTATGAGTTCATTCAGAATTGTTGTGAGCTTTTCGAAATGTGCAGGGTTATGGGCCCAAAATTGACACTGTATACGAAAGTTATGCCAATTTCATCTAACGCCGACAAACCAAGCGTTCCATGTACGCAAACGCCTGTTCTTCTACACAAACTCAAACTACTAAAATCCATCACACATCATGGTGAAGCTACGAGTTCATTGAGAATCATCGTGAGCTTATCGAAATGTGGAGGGTTATGGGCACAAAATGGACACTGTATGCGAAAGTTATGCCAATTTCTTTAAACGTCGACAATCCAAGCGTTCCATGTATGCAAGGGCCTGTTCTTCCACATGAATTTGAACTGGAAAAATCTATCATACCTCATGGGAAAGCTATGAATTTATTCAGAATCATCGTAAGTTTTTTTAAAATGGGGTTATCGACCTAAAACGGGCACTGTATGCAAAAGTTATGCCAATTTCTTCGAACGTCGACAATCCAAGCGTTCCATGTACGCAAGCGTTTGTTTTTCCACACGAATTCAAATTATCCAAATCTATCATACATCATGGCAAAGACGTGAGTTCATTCAAAATCATCGTAAGCTTTTCAAAATGGGGTTATAGGCCAAAAACGGACACTGTATATGAAAGTTATGCTAATTTCTTCGATCATCGACAATCCAAGCATTCCGTGTACACAAACACCTATTCTTCCACACGAATTCGAACTACCAAAATCCATCATACATCATGACGAAGCTATGAGTTCATTCAAATCATCATGAGCTTTTTGAAATGGGGTTACGGGCCATAAATGGACATTGTATGCAAAAGTTATGCTAATTTCTTCAAACATCGACAATCCAAGCATTCTATGTACGCAAGCGTCTGTTATTCCACATGAATTCAAACTGTTAAAATCCATCATACATCATGGAAGAAATGTGAGTTCATTCAGAATTGTCGTGAACTTTTTGAAATGGGTTATGGGCCCAAAACGGACACCGTATGCGAAAGTTATGTCAATTTCTTCCAACGTCAACAATCCAAGCGTTCCATGTACGCAAGCACTTGTTCTTCCACACGAATTCAAACTTCCAAAATCTATCATATGTCACAACAAAGTTATGAGTTCATTCAAAATCATTGTGAGCTTTCCAAAATGGAGTTATGGGCCCAAAACGGACACTGTATGCAATGTTATACCAATTTCTTTGAACGTCGACAATCCAAGCTTTTCATGTACATAAGCGCCTATTCCTCCATACGACTTCAAACTACCAAAATCCATCATACATCATAGCAAAGCTATGAGTTCATTAAAAATAATCGTGAGCTTTTTGAAATGGGGTTATGGGCCCAAAACGGATACCGTATGCGAAAGTTATGCCAATTTCTTAGAACGTCAACAATCCAAGCATTCCATGTACACAAGCGCCTATTCTACCACATGAATTTGAATTGCAAAGATCCATCATACATCATGGCTAAGCTATTAGTTCATTCAAAATCATCGTGACCTTTTCGAAATGGCGTTATGGGCCCAAAACGGACAACATATGCGAAAGTTATGCCAATTTCTTCAAACGTCGACAATCCAAGCGTCCCATGTACCCAAGCGCCAATTTTTCCACACGAATTCAAACTGTTGAAATCTATCATATGTCACAGTAAAGCTATTTGTTCCTTCAGAATCATTGTAAGCTTTTCGAAATGGGGTTATGGGTAAAAAAGGACATTGTATGCGAAAGTTATGCCAATTTCTCCAAACGTCGACAATCCAAGCATTCCATGTACACAAGCGCCTATCCTTCTACATGAATTCAAACTGCCAAAATCCATCATACGTCATGGATAAGCTACAAGTTCATTCCGAATCATTGTGAGCTTTTTGAAATGTGGAGGGCTCTGGGTCTAATGCGAAAGTTATGCCAATTTCTTCGAACATCGACAATCCAAACATTCCATATATGCAAGGGCCTGTTCTTCCACACCAATTCGAAATGGTAAAATCCGTCATACCTCCTGGCAAAGCTATTAGTTCATTCAGAATCATCGTGATCTTTCCAAAATGGAGTTATTGGCCAAAACGAACATCGTATATGAAAGTTATGCCAATTTCTTCGAACGTGGACTATCCAAGCATTCCATGTACGCAAGCGTCTATTGTTCCACATGAATTTAAACTATCAAAATCCACCATACATCATGGCAAAGCTATGAGTTCATTCAAAATCGTCGTGAACTTTTTGAAATGGGGTTATGGACAAAAAACGAACACCGTATACGAAAGTTATGCCAATTTTTTTAAATGTCGACAATCCAAGCGTTTCATATATGCAAGAGCCTGTTCTTCCACAAGAATTCACACTACAAAATCTATTATACATCATGCCAAAGCTATGAGTTCGTTCAAAATCATCGTGACCTTTCCAAAATGGGGTTATGGGCCCAAAATGGACACCGTATGCGAAAGTTGTGCCAATTTCTTCGAATGTCGACAATCCAAGCTTTCCATGTACGCAAGTGCTTGTTCTTCCACACAAATTCAAACTTCCAAAATCTATCATACATCATGACAAAGCTATAAGTTCATTCAGAATCATTGTGAGCTTTCCAAAATGGAGTTATGGGCCTAAAACGGACATTGTATGCGAAAGTTATGCCAATTTCTTCGAACGTCGACAATCCAAGCTTTTCATGTACACAAGCGTCTATTCTTCCACACGACTTCAAAATACCAAAATCCATCGTACATCACAGCAAAGCTATGAGTTCATTAAAAATCATCGTGAGCTTTTTGAAATGGGGCTATTGGCCCAAAATTGACACTGTATGCAAAAGTTATGCCAATTTCTTCGAACGTCAACAATCCAAGCATTTCATGTACACTGTTTTTCCACACGAATTTGAACTGCAAAGATCCATCATACATCGAAGCTATTAGTTCATTCAAAATCATCGTGACCTTTCCAAAATGACGTTATGGGCCCAAAACGGACATCGTATGCAAAAGCGATGCCAATTTCTTCCAATGTCAACAATCCAAGCGTCCCATGTAACCAAGCGCCTATTTTTCCACACGAATTCAAACTGTCAAAATTTATCACATGTCACAGTAAATCTATTAGTTCGTTCGGAATCATAGTAAGCTTTTCCAAACGGGGTTATGGGCTAAAAGGGCACCATATGCAAAAGTTATTCCAATTTCTTCAAACGTCGACAATCCAAGCGTTTCATGTATGCAAACGCTTGTCCTTCTACACGAATTCAAATTACCAACATCCATCATACGTCATGGCAAAGCTATGATTCATTTATAATCATTGTGAGCTTTTTCGAAACGGGGTTATGGGAAAAAAATGCACACCGTATGCGAAAGTTATGCCAATTTCTTTGAACGTTGACAATCTAAGCGTTCCATGTATGCAAGCGCTTGTTCTTCCACATGAATTCAAACTTCCAAAATCCATCATACATCATAGCAAAGCTATGAGTTCATTCAGAATCGTCATGAGCTTTGAAAAATGGAGTTATGGGCCCAAAACGGACACTATATGTGAAAGTTATTCCAATTTCTTCGAACATCGACAATCCAAACTTTCCATGTACGTAAGCGTCGATTCTTCCATACGACTTCAAACTACCAAAATCTATCATACATCACAGAAAAGCTATGAGTTCATTAAAAATCATCGTGAGCTTTTTTGAAATGGGGCTATGGGCCCAAAACAAACACTGTATGCGAAAGTTATGCTAATTTCTTCGAACGTGAACAATCCAAGCATTCCATGTACACAAGCGCCTTTTCTTCCGCACAAATTTGAACTGCAAAGATCCATCATACATCATGGCAAAGCTATTAGTTCATTCAAAATCATTGTGACCTTTCTAAAATGGCGTTATGGGCCCAAAACGAACATCATATGCGAAAGTTATGCCAATTTCTTCAAACGTCGACAATCCAAGCGTCCCATGTACCCAAGCGCCTATTTTTCCACACGAATTCAAACTGCCAAAATTCATCATATGTCACAGTAAAGCTATTTGTTCATTCGAAATCATCGTAAGCTTTTCGAAATAGGGTTATGGGCAAAAAAGGATACCGTATGCTAAAGTTATGCTAATTTCTTCAAACATCGACAATCCAAGCGTTCCATGTACGCAAGCATCTGTCCTTCTACGCGAATTCAAATTGCCAAAATCCATCATATGTCATGACTAAGCTACGAGTTCATTCCGAATCACCGTGAGCTTTTCAAAATGTGGAGGGCTATGGGTCCAGTGCGAAAGTTATGCCAATTTCTTCGTACATCAACAATCCAAGCATTCCATGTATGCAAGGGCCTGTTCTTCCACACAAATTTGAACTTTTAAAGTCCATCATACCTCATGGAAAAGTTATTAGTTCATTCAGAATCATCGTGATCTTTCTAAAATAGGGTTACGGGCCTAAAACGAACATCGTATGCGAAAGTTATGCCAATTTCTTCGAATGTCGACTATCTAAGCATTCCATGTACACAAGCCTCTGTTGTTCCACACGAATTTAAACTACCGAAATCCACCATACATCATGGAAAAGCTATGAGTTCATTCAAAATCATCGTGAACTTTCCGAAATGGGGTTATGGACCTAAAACGAACACCATAGACGAAAGTTATGCCATTTTCTTTAAACATCGACAATATAAGCGTTTCATATACGCAAGCCCTATTCTTCCACAAGAATTCATACTATAAAATCCATTAAAGGCCATGGCGAAGATAAGAGTTCATTCAAAATCATTGTGACCTTTCCAAAATGGGGTTATGGGGCCAAAACGGACACCGTATACGAAAGTTGTGCCAATTTCTTCGAACGTTGGCATTCTAGGCTTTCAATGTACGCAAGCGCCTGCTCTTCTACACAAATTCAAACTGTAAAATCCATCATACGTTACGATGAAGCTATCTATTCATTTAAAATCATCATGAGCTTTCTGAAATGGGGTTATGGGCCAAAAACAGACACCGTATATGAAAGTTATGCCAATTTCTTTGAACATCGACAATCCAAGAGTTCCATGTATGTAAGTTCTTATTCTTCTACACGAATTCAAACTACCAACATTCATCATACGTCATAGCAAAGCTATGATTCATTTATAATCATCGTGAGCTTTTTCGAAATGGGGTTATGGGCCAAAAACGGACATCGTATGTGAAAGTTATGCCAATTTCTTCAAACGTCAACAATCCAAGCATTCTATGTATGCAAGTGCCTATTTTTCTACAAGAATTCAAAATGGAAAAATCCATCATATGTCATAGTGAAGCTACCAGTTCATTTAGAATTGTCGTGAGCTTTTAGAAATTGGGTTATGGGCCTAAAACAGACACCGTATGTGAAAGTTATGCCGATTTCTTCGAACATTGACAATCCAAGCATTCCATGTATGCAAGCACCTGTTCTTCCACACGAATTCAAACTGCAAAAATCAATCATACATCATGGCAAAGCTATGAGTTCATTCAAAATCATTGTGAACTTTTGAAATGGTGTTAAGGGCCCAAAACGGACACCGTTTATAAAAGTTATGCGAATCTCATCGAACATCAACAATCCAATCGTTCCATGTACGCAAGCGCCTATTCTTCCACACAAATTCAAAGTACCAAAATCCATCATACTTCATGGAGAAGCTATGAGTTCATTTAGAATCATCGTGAGCTTTTTAAAATGGGATTAGGGGCCTAAAACAGACCCTGTACACGAAAAATATGCAAATTTCTTCGAACGTATACAATCCAAGCATTCCATGTACGCAAGGGCCTGTTCTTCCACACAAATTCAAACTACTGAACTCCATCATATATCATGGAAAAGTGATGAGTTCATTCAAAATCATTGTGACCTTTTTGAAATGGTGCTATGGGCCCAAAACGAACACCGTATGTGAAAGTTATACCAATTTCTTCGAACGTTGACAATCCAAGCATTCCACGTATGCAAGCGCCTGTTCTTCTACACAAATTCAAACTACCAAAATCCATCATACATCATAGTAAAGCTATTAGTTCATTCAGAATTGTCATGGGGTTTTCGAAATGTGGAGGGTTATGGGCCTAAAACGGACACTGTATGCGAAAGTTATGCTAATTTCTTCGAACGTCGACAATCTAAGCGTTCCATGTACGCAAGCGCCTGTTCTTCCACACAAATTTGAAATGGTAAAATCCATCATACCTCATGAAAAAGCTATGAGTTCATTCAGAATCGTTGTGACCTTTTCAAAATGGGGTTATGGGCTTAAAATGGACACTGTATGCGAAAGTTATGCCAATTTTTTCGCAAACCAAGCATTCCATGTGCGCAAGCATCTATGGGCCCAAAACAAACACCGTATACGAAAGTTATGCAAATTTCTTTAAACATCGACAATCCAAGCATTTTGTATATGCAAACGCCTATTCTTCCACAAGAATTCACAATGCAAAATCCATTATACATCATCGCGAAGCTATAAGTTCATTAAAAATCATTGTGACCTTTCCAAAATGGGGTTATAGGCCCAAAACAGACACTATATGCGAAAGTTATGCTAATTTCTTCGATCGTCGACAATCCAAGCATTCCGTGTACGCAAGCATCTATTCTTCCACACGAATTCAAGTTACCAAAATCTACCACACATCACGGCGAAGCTATGAGTTCATTCAAATCCTCATTTGCTTTTTGAAATGGGGTTATGTGCCCAAAATGGACACTGTATGCGAAAGTTATACCAATTTCTTCGAACATCGACAATCCAAACGTTCCATGTACGCAAGCGTCTGTTGTTCCACCCGAATGCAAATTGTCAAAATCCATCATGTAGAACCCCAAATAATTCTAGACACCTTAGTGGCACTAAGACATGAATATTGGATGACTAAAGTATACTTCAAATTTTTAGTCTCATTTGAGACCCATTTTCGACATAGGAAACATTCGATATGGAAAATAATATCTAAATAAAAGTTGTAGCTCTTTGAGTTATCTTTCCAACTCACTTTGAATTACCTCAATCAGATATCGGGAGAAGAAGTTATGTTAGAAATACTGAAGGCTGTGCAGTGTCAACCGGACTATAACTGGTCGACCGAAACTGCTTGAAATGAAAATTCTCGTTTTTCTCTAGAATTTAAATATTTATTTTCATCAATTATTTTCTCAAAGGGCCACCCACATTTTTGACAATAAAAACCCCACTAAATTGAAGCATTTAACCTCAAACTTAAATGGCACCCATGTTTTCTCTCTTAAATGAAATTTGACCCTTCATTTGCTTTTAAGTTATGGGATATTTACCAATAAATAGAGACCTCATTTCACTCATTTTTTCTCACACCAAAAGAAAGAGCTTTTACATACTAAAGAAAGAGTTTCCAAGAGAGAAAAAGAGAGGGAGGAAAACTTTTTTACCTATAAGTTTAAGAAGTGTTTTCAAGCATCAATTCTCAACGATTTTCAAACGTCCAAGGAGTGCATTTCTTTCAATGTCGAAGTTTCATCGAAGTTTTCAAAGTTTCAAAAGCATCAATCAAGATAGGTAGAGGTGCAATATGTTTAATCGTGTTAAGTTATAAGTTTCGATTCATGTTAATGTTTGTATATCAAATGGTACTCCGGTACGGCATATCCCTCTATGTTAATGGTTGTATGTCAAATGGTACTCCGGTACGGCATACCCCTCTATGTTGAAGAAATGTTCGTATGTCAAATGGTGCCTCCGGGTACGGCATGTATGAAAAGTTATAAAGTTAATGTTTTGAAATGCATAGCTTGATCACGAATGCACCTATAACACCTATTGAGTTTTTCAACTCACGGGTTTACGGCATACCCCTCTATGTTGAAGAAATGTTCGTATGTCAAATGGTGCCCTCGGGTACGACATACCCCTTCATGTCAAATGGTGCCTCCGGGTACGGCATGTATGAAAAGTTATAAAGTTAATATTTTGAAATGTATAGCTTGATCACGAATGTACCTATGACACCTATTGAGTTTTTCAACCCACGGGTTTAATCCCATCTCTACAGATTGAAGGAATTCTACCTCGGCATGGATGGAGGAGAAGATGGAGAGTGATGCAACGAGCCCATGGAAATCTGGTGAATAAGTGATTTGGATTTCTTTTTATGAAATGTTTTCCAATGTTATTTCTTTAAAGTTTTGAATAACGCAGAATGCGAGAACAAGTTATGTTTTCTTCAAATAAATTACATTTGTTTGTTTTGAAAAATGATTTAGTGTATTTGTTTAAAGTATTTGAAGTATTGTTATTTAAATTATTATCCAAAGATGTAAGCTTCCGCTAAAACGTATACACTTGTTACTAAACCAGCGGTTAAGCTAAGTAGCATTCCAGTCCACTAGGGGTCGGGGCATTACACATCATCCACCATGGAAAAAATGTGAGTTCATTCAGAATTGTCATGAGCATTTCGAAATGGGGTTATGGGCCAAAAACGGATATCGTATGTGAAAGTTATGCGAATTTCTTCAAACATCGACAATCCAAGAGTTCCTTGTACGTAAGTGCCTATTCTTCTAATGAATTCAAATTGCCAACATCCATCATACGTCATGGCAGAGCTATAATTCATTTATAATCGTCTGAGTTTTTCAAAATGGAGTTATAAGCCAATAATGGACACTGTATGCGAAAGTTATGCTTATTTCTTCAAACGTCAACAATTCAAGCGTTTCATGTATGCAAGTGCCTGTTCTTCTACAAGAATTCAAAATGCAAAAATCCATCATGTGTCATGGTGAAGCTACCAGATCATTTAGAATTGTCGTTAGCTTTTCAAAATAGGGTAATGGACCTAAAATGGACACCGTATGCGGAAGTTATGCCAATTTCTTCGAACGTCGACAATCCAACCGTTCCATGTACGTAAGCGCCTATTCTTCCACATGAATTCAAACTACTATAATCAATCATACATCATGGTGAAGCTATGAGTTCATTCAAAATCATCATGAGCTTTTCAAAATTGCGTTATGGGCCCAAAACGGACACCGTATGTGAAAGTTATACCAATTTCTTCGAACGTCAACAATCCAAGCATTCCATGTACGCAAGCGTCTGTTCTTCCACATGAATTCAAAGTGCCAAAATCAATCATACATCATGGAGAAGCTATGAGTTCATTTAGAATCATCGTGAGCTTTCCAAAATGGGGTTATGGGTCCAAAACAGATACCGTATGCGAAAAATATACAAATTTCTTTGAACGTAGACCATCCAAGCGTTCCATGTACGCAAGTGCCTGTTCTTCCACATGAATTCAAACTGCCAAAATTCATCATACATCATAGAAAAGTGAGGAGTTCATTTAAAATCGTCGTGAACTTTTCAAAATAGTGTTAGGGGCCTAAAACGGACACCGTATACGAAAGTAATGCCAATTTCTTCAAACATCGACAGTCCAAGCATTCCATGTACGCAAGCGCTTGTCCTTCCACACGAATTCAAACTGCCAAAATCCATCATACGTCGTGATGAAGCTTTGAGTTCATTCAAAATCATCGTGTGCTTTTCGATGTGGGGGGTATAGGCCCAAAACGGACACCGTATATGAAAGTTATGCCAAATTCTTCGAACGTCGACAATCTAAGCATTCCATGTACACAAGCACCTATTCTTCTACACAAATACAAACTGCCAAAATCCATCATACATCGTGGCAAAGCTATGAGTTTATTCAGAATTGTCCTGGGCTTTTCGAAATGTGGAGGGTTATGGGGCCAAAATGGACACCGTATGTGAAAGTTATACCAATTTCATCGAATGTCGACAATTCAAGCGTTCCATGTACGCAAGGGCCTGTTCTTCCACATGAATTTGAACTGGAAAAATCCATCATACCACATGGCAAAGCTATGAGTTCATTCAAAATCGTCGTGAGCTTTTTAAAATGGAGTTATGGGCCTAAAATGGACACTGTATGCGAAAGATATGCCAATTCCTTTGAACATCAACAATCCAAGCGTTCCATGTATGCAAGCATCTATGGTTCCACATAAATTCAAACTGTCAAAATCTATTATACATCTTGCCAAAAATGTGAGTTCTTTAATAATTGTCGTGAGCTTTTCGAAATGGGGTTATGGGCCCAAAATGGACACCATTATGTCAATTTCTTCGAAGGTCGACAATCCAAGCATTCTATGTACGCAAGGGTCTATTCTTCCACACAAATTTGAACTGGAAAAATCCATCATACCTCATGGCAAAGCTATTAGTTCATTTAGAATCGTCGCGATCTTTCAAAAATGGGGTTATGGGCCCAAAACAGACATCGTATGTGAAAGTTATGCCAATTTCTTTGAACGTGGACTATCCAAGCATTACATGTACGCAAGCATCTGTTGTTCCACCCAAATTTAAACTACCAAAATCTAGCAAACATCATAGTAAAGGTAGGAGTTCATTCAAAATCATTGTGAGCTTTTTGAAATGGGGTTATGGACCCAAAAGGGATACCGTATGCAAAAGTTATGCATATTTCTTTTAACGTCAACAATCCAAGCGTTTCATATACGCAAACGTCGATTCTTCCACAAGAATTCATACTGCAAAATCCATTATACGTCATGGTGAAGCTATGAGTTCATTCAAAATCGTCGTGACCTTTCCAAAATGGGTTTATGGTCTCGAATTAGACACCGTATGTGAAAGTTATGTTAATTACTTTAAACGTCGACCATCCAAGTGTTGCATATACGCAAGCGCCTGTTCTTCCACAAGAATTCATACTGTAAAATCCATGATACATCATGGTAAAGCTATGAGTTCATTTGGAATCGTTGTTACCTTTCCAAAATGGGGTTACGGCCCCAAAACGGACACCGTATGCAAAAGTTATACTAATTTCTTCGAACATTGACAATCCAACCTTTCCATGTACGCAAGCGCCTGTTCTTCCACACGAATTCAAACTGTTAAAATCCATCATACATAATGATGAAGCTATTTGCTCATTCAGAATCATCGTTAGCTTTTTGAAATGGGGTTATGGGCAAAAAACGAACATCGTATATGAAAATTATGACAATTTCTTCAAACGTCGACAATCCAAGAGTTCCATCTATGTAAGTGCCTATTCTTCTACATGAATTCAGACTGCCAACATCCATCATACATCACGCTAAAGCTATGATTCATTTATAATCATCGTGAGCTTTTTGAAATGGGGTTATGGGCAAAAAACGGACACCGTATGCGAAAGTTATGCCAATTTCTTCGAACGTCGACAATCCAAGTGTTCCATGTACTCAAGTGCCTATTCTTCTATATGAGTTCAAAATGCCAAAATCCATCATATGTTATAGTGAAGCTACCAGTTCATTTAGAATTATCGTAGCCTAAAATGGACACCGTATGCGAAAGTTACGCCAATTTCTTCGATTGCCGACAATCCAAGCGTTCCATGTACGCAAGCGCCTATTCTTCCACACGAATCCAAATTGCTATAATCAATCATACATCATGGCGAAGTTATGAGTTCATTCAAAATCATTGTGAGCTTTTCGAAATGGTGCTATGGGCCCAAAACGGACACTGTATATGAAAGTTATGCCAATTTCTTCGAACGTCAACAATCCAAGCGCTCCATGTACGCAAGCGCCTATTCTTCCACACGAATTCAAAGTACAAAAATCCATCATACATCATGGAGAAGCTATGAGTTCATTTAGAATCATCGTGAGCTTTTCAAAATGGGGTTATGGGCCCAAAACAGACACCATATGCGAAAATATATGCAAATTTCTTCGAACGTAGACAATCCAAGCGTTCCATGTACGCAAGCGCTTGTTCTTCAACACGAATTCAACTACCAAAATCCATCATACATCATGGAAAAGTGACGAGTTCATTCAAAATTGTTGTAAGCTTTTTTAAATGGTGTTATGGGCCCAAAACGGACACCATATGCAAAAGTTATGTCAATTTCTTCGAACGTTGACAATCCAATCATTCCATGTACGCAAACGCCTATCCTTCCACACGAATTCAAACTGCCAAATCCATCATACGTCATGATGAAGCTATGAGTTCATTCAAAATCATCATGAGCTTTCTGATGTGTGGGGTATGGGCCCAAAACGGACACCGTATGCGAAATTTATGCCAATTTCTTCGAACGTCGACAATCTAAGCGTTCCATGTACGTAAGCGCCTGTTCTGCTACACAAATTCAAACTGCCAAAATCTATCATACATCACAGTAAAGCTATTAGTTCATTCAGAATCGTCAAGGGCCTTTCAAAATGTGGAGGGTTATGGGCCCAAAATGGACACCGTATATGAAAGTTATGCCAATTTCTTTAAACGTCAACAATCCAAGTATTCTATGTATGCAAGCGCCTGTTCTTCCACATGAATTTGAATAGGTAAAATCTATCATACCTCATGGCAAAGCTATGAGTTCATTCAAAATCATCGTGAGCTTTTCAAAACGGGGTTATGGGCCCAAAATGGGCATTGTATGTGAAAGTTATACCAATATCTTTGAACATCGACAATCAAAGCGTTCCATGTACATAAGTGTCTATTGTTCCACACGAATTCAAACTGTCAAAATCCATCATACATCATGGTAAAAGTATGAGTACATTCAGAATTATCGTAAGCTTTCCGAAATGGGGTTATGAGCCCAAAACGGATACCGTATGCGAAAGTTATGCCAATTTCTTTAAATGTCGACAATCTAAGCGTTTCATATACGCAAGCACCTGTTCTTCCACAAGAATTCATACTACAAAATCTATTATACATCATGGCAAAGCTGTGAGTTCATTTAGAATTGTAGTGAGCTTTCCAAAATATGGTTATATGCCTAAAATGGACATCGTATGCAAAAGTTATGCCAATTTCTTCGAACGTCGACAATCCAAACGTTCCATGTACGCAACGCCTGTTATTCCACACGAATTCAAACTGCTAAAATCAATCATACATCATGGTAAAGCTATGAGTTCATTCAAAATTATCATGAGCTTTTCGAAATGGTGTTATGGGCCCAAAACGGACATCGTATGCGAAGTTATGCCAATTTCTTCGAGCGTCAAAAATTCAAGCTTTCCATGTACACATGCGCCTGTTCTTCCATACAAATTCAAAGTGCTAAAATCCATCACGCATCATGGAAAAGCTATGAGTTCATTCAGAATCATCGTGAGCTTTCCAAAATGGGTTTATGGGCCCAAAACATGCACCGTATGCTAAAATTATGAAAATTTCTTCGAATGAAGACAATCCAAGCATTCCATGTACGAAAGTGCCTATTCTTCCGCAAGAATTCAAGCTACTAAAGCCCATCATACATCATGGTAACATGACGAGTTCATTCAAAATCATCGTAAGCTTTCTGAAATGGTGTTATGGGCCCAAAACAGACACCATATGTGAAAGTTATGCCAATTTCTTCGAGCGTCAACAATCCAAGCATTCCATGCACGCAAACGCCTATTCTTCCACACGAATTCAAATTGTCAAAATCCATGATACATTATGGTGAAGTTTCTTCTCATTCAGAATCGTCGTGAGCTTTCTGAAATGGGGTTATGGGCCGAAAACGAGCACGTATGTGAAAGTTAAGCCAATTTTTTCGAACGTCGACAATCCAAGCATTCCATGGATGCAAGCGCCTGTTCTTCTACATGAATTCTAACTGTCAAAATCCATCATATGTAGAACCCCAAATAATTCTAGACACCTTAGTGTCACTAAGACATGAATATTGGATGACTAAAGTATACTTTAGATTTTTAGTCTCATTTGAGACCCATTTTCGACACAGGAATAATTCAATTTGAAAAATGATATCTAAATAAAAGTTGTAGCTCTTTGAGTTAGCTTTCCAATGCACTTTGAATTACCTCAATCGAATATCGAGAGAAGAAGTTATGATAGAAACACTAAAGACTATGCAGTGTCAACGGACTACAACTAGTCGACCGAAACTGCCTAAAATGAAAATTCTCATTTTTCTCTAGAATTAAAATTTTTATTTTCATCAATTATTTTCTCAAAGGGCCACCCACGTTTTTGGCAATAAAAACCCCACTAAATTGATGCATTTAACCTCAAACTTAAAAGGTACCCATGTTTTCTCTCTTAAATGAAATTTGACCCTTCATTTGCTTTAAGTTATGGGATATTTACCTATAAATAGAGACCTCATTTCACTCATTTTTTCTCAAACCAAAAGAAAGAGCTTTTACATACTAAAGAAAGAGTTTTCAAGAGAGAAAAACAGAGGGAGGAAAACTATTTTTCCTAGAAGTTTAAGAAGTGTTTTCAAGAATTTTTCATAGAAGTTTTGGGTGCTATCAAGGAGTGTCTTCAAGCATCAATTCTCAATGGTTTTCAAACATCCAAGGAGTGCATTTCTTTCAACGTCCAAGTTTCATCGAAATTTTCAATCCAAGTTTTCAAAGTTTCAAAAGCATCAATCAAGGTAGTTAGAGGTGCAATGTGTTTAATCTGTTAAGTTATGAGTTTGGATTTATGTTAATGTTTGTATGTCAAATGGTACTCTGGTACGGTATATCCCTCTACGTTAATGGTTGTATGTCAAATGGTACTCCAGTACGGCATACCCCTCTATGTTGAAGAAATGTTTGTATGTCAAATGGTGCCCTCGGGTACGGCATACCCCTTCATGTCAAATGGTGCTTTCAGGTACGGCATGTATGAAAAGTTATAAAGTTAATGTTTTGAAATGTATAGCTTGATCACGAATGCACCTATGACACCTATTGAGTTTTTCAACTCACAGGTTTAATCCCATCTCTATAGATTGAAGGAATTCTATCTCGAGCATGGATGGAGGAGAAGATGGAGAGTGATGCAACGAGCCCATAGAAATCCGGTGAATAAGTGATTTGGATTTATTTTTATGAAATGTTTTCCAATGTTATTTCTTTAAAGTTTTGAATAACGCAGAATGCGAGAACAAGTTATGTTTTCTTCAAATAAATTACATTTTGTTGTTTTGAAAAATGATTCAGTGTTTTTGTTTAAAGTATTTGAATTATTTTTATTTAAATTATTATCCAAAGATGTAAGCTTCCGCTAAAACGTATACACTTGTTACTAAACCATCGGTTAAGCTAAGTAAAGTAAGTAGCGTTCCAGTCCACTAGGGGTCGAGGCGTTACAGCGTGGTATCAGAGCAAGGTTTAGTCGGTTCTGTAGACCAAGTATTTTTTTTTAAAAAAGAAAAGGAAAATGAAAAGTTTAAGGTATTCCATGGCCTCGTGCATCCATCCATCAATATCATCCTATGGCCCAGGTATGTTCATGTTTAAAGTTAATGATTATGTTTATGTTATGATGCTTTGATATGATTTAGAGATGTGTTATTTAAAGATATGTAATGGACTTGGGAAAAAGCTAAGGGCTTAAAGGGAATTGCATGATATGAAAGTTTAAATATTTGCATGTTTTCTTTAAGTAAAGAAAAAGTATGATGTATGTGAAAATGCAATAGATATGGCTCGTAGAACGGCTAGGGCATATAGAGAAGCATTGAACCGTAGAATTGCTATCCATTCTTATGAAAACTATGTAACTGATTCGACCCGACTGCTTAGTGAACATGTGTATGACATCTATGAGAGATGCATGATGGCAGTTAATGCTGGAATGGAGATCACGCATATTGAGGCCATAAATAACCTCACACACTCCCTCCCACCTCAATGGGGAGATATGGGAGTCACGGTTAGAGATGAAATGTTAGAAGGCAACCTAAACCTGTTCGAGTTTGAGAGGTATTGCCATGCCATGATTGATTTGTGGGATGATGTAATCCATGAGGAGCCTGAGGAAGAACCTTTGGCTGAGGAAGAAGATCCCGAAGAAGAACCCGAGGATGATTTAGAGAATGATCCTGAGCCTGAGCCACAAGTTGAGATGGACATAGAGTTCGGACCTGAGGCGGAAGACTCCTCCGAAGATGAAGCTCCACCAAAGAAGATCCGTAGAACTTATAGGGATTAGATTTAAATCCTTGTAATAGCTTCCCTTATGTCAAGAAATAAAATACTATCTTCTTTGCTTTAGTATTCAAAGAATGAAACTAATAAGAACCATATGTTTTATCTAAAGGGAATGGCTCGCGCAAACCAAAACTTGATGAGAGACCTCCTCCGAGCGGTTCAAGACCTAGGCAGGTAAAACCTGAACCAAGCTCAACCCCTATCACTAGCTCCTAATGTTCCAAACCATGCTTCCATGGTTGAGCAATTTCGAAGGCACAAGCCCCCTACCTTCAACAGAGCAGCTAATCCACTTGTAGCCGAGGAGTGGCTTCACAAGTTGGAGCGTATATTCTGATTGATAGGGTGCACAGACGCTCAGAAAGTCCAGTGTGCTGAGTTCACGTTCTTCGATGATGCAAGTCACTGGTGGGACTCAATGTCAAGGACAAGGACCCCTGAGCAACAAGCAAAATTAACTTGGGAGCAATTCAAAGGGAAAGTAATGGACAAGTACTTTCCCCAGTCCTTGAGGGATCACAAAGAAAGTGAATTCCTCCAACTCAAGCAAAAGACTATGTCCCTGACTGAGTATGAGAGGAAGTTTGATCAACTTTCAAGGTATGCTCCACATCTGGTGGATACGGAAGATAAGAAGATACGAAGGTTTGAACAAGGGCTGAACTCAGATATAAGCATGATACTTATGTCCCATCGCTTCACCACATACTGTGAAATGCTAGAAAGAGCTCATGCTATTTGGTACCAGAAGGCTAGCGCCGAACAACATAGTCAACTGTTCAATCAACCGGACAATGGTAACATGGGAAAGAGGAAATGGAATGGCCAGGACAAGGGAAAAGGCAAGTGGCAGAACAAGAAAGCTAATGGCGGAGCCAATGCCAGCAAACGCATTATGCCGGTTATTGCGCCCTGTTCTAAGTGTGAAAGGACACATCATGGTGAGTGCTTACAAGGGAAAAATGTATGTTTTCGATGTGGCAAGCCAGGACATATCATTAGGGATTGTCCCACACATATCCTGAAGAAGGATGATAACAGCGACTAGAACCAGAAAGGGAAAGCACGAGTTTTTGCATTGACTCAACAGGATGCAGAGGAAAATTCTAATGTCATAGCAGATACTCTACTGATAGCCAATACACCTGCTTATGTATTGTTTGATTCAGAAGCTACACACTCCTTTGCTTCAACAACTTTTATAGCTAAATCTAGTATTACCTGTGATAAGTCGAAAGGTACATTAGAAGTTAGTATTCCTTCAGGCAACCCTTTGAATACTAATAGAATAGCCAAGTCAGTAAGTATCGAAGTTGAGGGAAAACCAATGGAAGTGAACCTATACATGATAGAAATGAAGGATTTTGATGTTGGATTGGTTAGGTTGTAATTACGCCACCATCCAATGTAAGGAAATGGAAGTATCATTTCAGAAACTAGGAGAGGAACCATTTTCGTTCCTTAGAATGAAGACGAAATCCCTTATTCGACTAGTATCGGCTTTACAAGCTGAGAAAATGTTGAAAAAAGAAACATGTCAAGGATATCTAGTAAGTATCTCAGGAGGGAAACAAGAGACGATAAGGGTTGAAGATGTACCTGTAGTACGGGAATTCGTAGATGTGTTTCTAGTAGATCTATCTAGTATTCCACCCGATAGACAAGCGAAATTCACTATAGACCTAATTCCCGGGGCGGCACCAGTTTCTAAGGCCCCATACTGAATGACCCAAAAGGAACTACAAGAATTAAAGAAGCAATTGCAAGAACTCCTAGATATGGGCTTCATACGACCAGGCGTATCTCCACGGGGTGCGCCGGTGTTGTTTGTAAAGAAGAAAGATGGAAGCATGAGGATGTGCATCGATTATAGGGAGATAAATCGATTAACCATCAAGAATAAGTACCCACTCCCGAGGATCGAGGATCTGTTAGATCAACTGAAATGAGCTAAGGTATTTTCCAAGATCGACTTACGATCGGGATACCATCAACTGAAAGTAGAGACAAAGGATATACCTAAGACAGTTTTTAGAACTCGATATGGACACTACGAGTTTACGGTGATGCCGTTTGGGCTAACCAATGCACCTGCAGTGTTCATAGACCTGATGAATCGAGTGTTTCATCAATACTTGGATAAGTTTTTCATAGTCTTCATCGATAACATTCTGATATATTTCAAGAGTAAGGAGCAACATGAAGAGCACTTGAGAATAGCCTTAGAGGTATTACGCAAGGAGAAGCTGTATGCCAAATTTAAGAAGTGCGAGTTTTGGCTTGAACGAGTCAGATTTCTTGGACATGTAGTTATTGCCCAAGGGATTGAAGTAGATCCAGCAAAAGTAGAAGCAGTAACCAACTGGAAAGCACCAACAAAGGCTGGCGAAGTACGAAGTTTTCTAGGATTGGCTGGATATTATAGGAGATTCATAGAAGGATTCTCCAAAATAGCTGGACCAATGACGCAGCTTACAAGGAAGGGAGTAAAATTCCAATGGACCGAAAAATGCGAACAAAGTTTCCAAAAAACTTAAGCAGAAGTTGATATCAGCACCTGTATTAACAATACCTGAAGGTACGGAAGGGTTTGTTACACACAACGACACATCCAAGCGAGGATTGGGATGTGTACTAATGTAAAATGAAAAAGTGATAGACTATGCTTCAAGACAATTGAAGAAACACGAGCAGAACAACCCGACACATGATTTAGAACTTGCAGGGGTAGTACACGCTTTGAAGATATGGCGACACTACTTGTATGGACGGAAGTGTGATATCTACACAGATCACAAAAGTCTCAAGTATTTCTTCACACAGAAGGAATTGAATATGCGACAAAGACGATGGTTGGAATTGGTGAACGATTACGATTGCACTATTTACTACCATCCAGGTAAGGCTAATATTGTGGCCGACGCTCTAAGTAGAGAATCAATGGGACAATTGACGTCACTACCCACCTCTCAAGTGGAGTTAGTCACGGACTTGGAAAAGTTGCAGATCGAAGTGGTTACCACATCAGGACAAGTCACTGCTCGTCTAGTAGTTCGACCTACTCTTAGAGATCGAATTATAGAAGCACAAAATAAAGACTCATTTTTGCAGAAGATTAAGAATGAAGTTGGTACCGATAAGAAAAAGGACTTTGGAGTAGCTGAGGATCAGGCACTGATATTTAGAGGAAGAATTTGCGTGCCTAAGGATGAAACCTTGAGAAACGAGATATTGAAAGAAGCTCATTCCACCCCGTACACCGCACGTCCCGGTGGTACGAAAATGTATTGAGATCTTCGAGATACATTTTAGTGGAGAAATATGAAAGAAGTATAGGGCTGTACATGGTATGTCAACAGGTTAAGGCAGAACACCAAAAACTAGTTGGATTGTTAAATCCACTAGATATACTTGAATGGAAATGGGAAAATATCACGATGGACTTTGTGGTTGGATTCCCGAAGTTAGCAAGAGGAAATAATGCTATATGGGTAGTAGTGGATCGACTAATGAAGTCAGCTCATTTTCTTCCAGTGAAAATGACATTCAGTTTAGACCAATTGGCACAGTTGTACATTAAAGAGGTTGTGAGATTACACGGTGTACCTGTATCCATTGTGTCTGATAGAGACCCAAGGTTCAAGTCCAAATTTTGGAAAAGTCTACAAGGAGCTATGAGAATGAAGCTGAACTTTAGTACAGCATATCAGCCTTAGTCTGATGGTCAGTCTGAAAGGACCATCCAAACTTTGGAAGACATGCTGAGAACATGTGTTTTGGATCTAGGAGGTAATTGGGAGTCATACTTACCTCTAGTAGAGTTCGCTTATAATAACAGTTTCCAAGCAACTATTGGAA
>NC_036249.1:16249564-16359731 GCF_002742605.1 Olea europaea var. sylvestris | reverse complement strand
GACAAAAGAGCTATGCAGATACAAGGAGGAAGGATTTAGAATTCCAAGTTGGGGATAAAGTGTTTCTGAAAGTAGCACCGATGAAAGGTGTACTTAGATTTGGAAAGAAAGGCAAGCTACGACCCCGGTATATCAGACATTTCGAGATACTTGATAGAGTCGGAAATGTGGCTTACCGACTAGCTTTGCCACCTGAATTACTGGCAGTGCACAATGTGTTCCATATATCGATGATAAAGAAGTATGTACATGATCCTAATCATGTAGTGAGTTATCAAACCTTGGAGGTACAGAAAGATTTGTCGTACGAGGAACTATCGATCAAGATATTGGATTGAAAAGTGCATAAACTAAGGAATAAAGAGATTCAGCTGGTTAAGATACAGTGGAATCATCACGGCGTAGAAGAAACCACTTGGGAAAAAGAAGAAGAAGCCAAAGACAAGTATCCAAAACTATTCACCCAATCAGAAGGTAAATTTCGAGGACGAAATCTTAATTAAGGTGTGGGTGATGTAGAACCCCAAATAATTCTAGACACCTTAGTGGCACTAAGACATGAATATTGGATGACTAAAGTATACTTCAGATTTTTAGTCTCATTTGAGATCCATTTTCAACATAGGAAACATTCGATTTGGAAAATAATATCTAAATAAAAGTTGTAGCTCTTTGAGTTATCTTTCCAATGTACTTTGAATTACCTCAATCGAATATCAGGAAAAGAAGTTTTGATAGAAACACTGAAAGCTATGCAGTGTCAACAGGACTACAACCGGTCGACCGAAACTGCCTGAAATGAAAATTCTCGTTTTTCTCTAGAATTTAAATATTTATTTTCATCAATTATTTTCTCAAAGGGCCACCCAAGTTTTTTGGCAATAAAAATCCCACTAAATTGTAGCATTTAACCTCAAATTTAAATGGCACCCATTTTTTCTCTCTTAAATGAAAATTGACCCTTCATTTGCTTTAAGTTATGGGATATTTACCTATAAATAGAGACCTCATTTCACTCATTTTTCTTCACACCAAAAGCAAGAGCTTTACATACTAAAGAAAGAGTTTTCAAGAGAGAAAAAGAGAGGGAGGAAAACTATTTTTCCTAGAAGTTTAAGAAGTATTTTCAAGCATTTTTCATAGAAGTTTTGGGTGCTATCAAGAAGTGTCTTCAAGCATCAATTCTCAACGTTTTTCAAACATCCAAGGAGTGCATTTCTTTCAACGTCCAAATTTTATCGAAGTTTTCAATCCAAGTTTTCAAAGTTTCAAAAGCATTAATCAAGGTAGGTAGAGGTACAACGTGTTTAATCGTGTTAAGTTATAAGTTTCGATTCATGTTAATGTTTGTATGTCAAATGGTACTCCGGTACGGCATATCCCTCTATGTTAATGGTTGTATGTCAAATGGTACTCCGATACGGCATACCCCTCTATGTTGAAGAAATATTCGTATGTCAAATGGTGCCCTCGGGAATGGCATACCCCTTCATGTCAAATGGTGCCTCCGGGTACGGCATGTATGAAAAGTTATAAAGTTAATGTTTTGAAATGTATAGTTTGATCACGAATGCACCTATGACACCTATTGAGTTTTTCAACCCACGGGTTTAATCCCATCTCTACAGATTGAAGGAATTCTACCTCGGGCATGGATGGAGGAGAAGATGGAGAGTGATGCAACGAGCCCGTGGAAATCTGGTGAATAAGTGATTTGGATTTCTTTTTATGAAATGTTTTCCAATGTTATTTCTTTAAAGTTTTGAATAACGCAGAAATTTCATTTTGTTGTTTTGAAAAATGATTCAGTGTTTTTGTTTAAAGTATTTGAAGTATTGTAATTTAAATTTCTATCCGAAAATGTAAGCTTCCGCTAAAATGTATACACTTGTTACTAAACCACCGGTTAAGCTAAGTAAAGTAAGTAGCGTTTCGGTCCATTAGGGGTTGGGGCGTTACATATGGTTCCAAAATGAACACCATATGTGAAAGTTATGCCAATTTCTTCGAACGTCGCCAATCCAAGTGTTCGATGTACGCAAGCACCTGTTCTTCCACATGAATTCAAACTGCCAAAATCCATCATATGTGACATAAAGCTTCGATTTAATTCAAAATTGTCATGAGCTTTTCGAAATGTGGGGAGTTATGGTCCCAAAATGGGCACCGAATGCAAGCGCCTCTTCTTTCACACGAATTCAAACTTCCAAAACCCATCATGCATCGTGACGAAGCTTCGAGGTCATTTAGAATTGTCACTATCTTTCTGATATATGGCGAGTTATGAGCCCAAAACGGACACCATATGCGAAAGTTATGCAAATTTCATCGAACGTCGACAATTTAAGCGTTGCATGTACGCAAGCGCATGTTCTTCAACACAAATTTAAACTGCCAAAATCAATCATACATCACGTTAAAGCATTTTGTCCATTTAGAATCATCATGAACTTTTTGAAATGGTGTTACAGGCCCAAAACAGACACCGTATGCGAAAGTTATGCCAATTTCTTCGAACGTCGACAATCCAAGCGTTACATTTACGCAAGCGCCTGTTCTCCCCCACAAATTCAAACTGCCAAAATCCATCATATGTCATGGTAAAGCTATAATTTCATTCAGAATCTTTGCCAACATTTCAAAATGTGGGGAGTTAAGGGCCTAAAATGGACATCGCATGCGAAACTTATGCAAATTTCTTCGAAGGTTAACAATCCAAGCGTTCCATATATGCAAATGCCTATTCTTCCACACAAATTCAAACAGCCAAAATCCATCATACATCATGGTGAAGTAGTTTCTTCATTCAGAATCATCGTGAGCCTTTCGAAATGGGGTTGTGGGCCCAAAACGGACATCGTATGCGAAAGTTATGCCAATTTCTTCGAACGTCAACAATCCTAGCGTTCCATGCACGCAAGCGCCTGTTCTTCCGCACGAATTCAAACTGTCAAAATCCATGATGCATCACAACAAAGCTACGAGTTTATTCAAAACCGTCACTAGCTTTCCAATATGTGGGGAGTTATGGAACCGTCACTAGCTTTCCAATATGTGCGGAGTTATGGGCCCCAAACGGACACCGTATGCAAAAGTTATGCAAATTTCTTCAAACGTCGACAATCCAAGCGTTACATATACGCAAGCGCATGTTCTTCCACACAAATTCAAACTACCAAAATCAATCATACATCACATTAAAGCATTTTCCTCATTTAGAATCATCGTGAGCTTTTTAGAATGTGGTTATGCACCCAAAACGGACACCGTATGCAAAAGTTATGCTAATTTCTTCGAATATCGACAATCCAAGCATTCCATGTACACAAGTGCCTATTTTTCCACACGATTTCAAACTTCCGAAGTCCATCATACGTCACTATGAAGCTGAGAGTTCATTCAAAATCGTCGTGAGCTTTCCAAAATGCAGGCAGTTATGGCCCCAAAATGGACACCATATGCGAAAGTTATGCCAATTTCTTCGAACGTCGATAATCCAAGCGTTCCATGTACACAAGCACCTGTTTTTCAACACGAAGTCAAACTGCCAAAATGCATCAAATGTCACAGTGAAGCTGTGAGTTCATTCAAAAGTGGCATGAGCTTACCAAAATGTGGGAAGTTATGGTTCCAAAATGGATACCGTACGCGAAAGTTATGCAAATTTCTTCAAACATCGACAATCTAAGAGTTCTATGTACGCAAGCGCCTGTTTTTCCACACTAATTGAAATTGTCAAAATCCATCATACGTCACTGTAAAGTTGCGCGTTCATTCAGAATCGTCGTGACCTATCCAAAATGTAGAGAGTTATGGGCCCAAAATGGACACCATATGCGAAAGTTATGCCAATTTCTTCGAACATCGACAATCCAAGCATTCCATGTACGTAAGTGCTTGTTCTTCCACAGGAATTCAAATTGCCAAAATCTATCAAACGTCAACATGAAGCTGCGAGTTCATTAGAAATTATCACGAGCTTTCTGAAATGTGGGGAGTTATGGGTTCAAAATGGACACCGTATACAAAAGTTATGTCAATTTCTTCGAACGTCAACAATCCTAGCGTTCCATGTACACAAGTGCCTGTTCTTCCACATGAATTCAAACTAACAAAATCCATCATACGTCATGGTGAAGCTACGAGTTCATTCAAAATCATCGTGAGCTTTTCAAATGTGGGGAGTTATGGGCCCAAAACGAACACCATATGCGAAAGTTATGCCAATTTTTTCGAACGTTGACAATCCAAGCATTCCATGTACACAAGCGCCTGTTCTTCAATATGAATTCAAACTGTTAAAAGCCATCTACGTCATAATGAAACTGTGAGTTCATTCAAAATTGTCATGAGCCTTTCAAAATGTTGGGAGTTATGGGTGAGTTCATTCAGAATCTTTGTGGGGTTTCCAAAATATGGGGAGTTATGGGTACAAAATGGACACCGTATGCGAAAGTTATGCCAATTTTTTCAAACGTCGATAATCTAAGCATTCTATGTACGCAAACGCCTGTTCTTCGACCCAAATTGAAACAGTAAAAATCCTTCATATCTCATGGGGAAGCTTCGAGTTCATTCATAATCATCATGAGCTTTCCAAAATGTTTGGAGTTGCGGGCTCAAAATGGACAACGTATGCAAAAGTTATGCCAATTTCTTCAAATGTCGACAATCCAAGTGTTCCATGTACGCAAGCACCTGTTCTTCCATACAAATTCGAATTGCCAAAATTTGTAATAAGTTACGGTAAAGCTGGGATTTCATTCAGAATCATCGTAAGCATTCCAAAATGTGGGGAGTTATGTGCCCAAAATGTACACAGTTATGTGAAAGTTATGCAAATTTCTTCGAAGGTCGACAATCCAAGATTTTCATATACGCAAGCGCCCATTCTTCCATAAGAATTCAAACTGCCAAAATCTATCATATGTCCTCGTGAAGCTACGAGTTCATCCAAAATCATTGTGAGCTTTTCAAAATGAGGGGAATTATGACCAAAAACAGACATCATACGCGAAAGTTATGCCAATTTCTTCTAACGTCGACCATCCTAGCATTCCATGTACACAAGCGCTTCTTCTTCCACATGAATTGAAATTGTCAAAATCCATCATACGTCACGGTGAAGCTGTGAGGTCTTTCAAAATAGTCACAAGCTTTTCGAAATGTGGGGAGTTATGAGTGAGTTGATTCAGAATTGTCGCGAGCTTTACAAAATGAAGGGAGTTATGGGTCCAAAAGGGACACTGTATGCAAAAGTTATGCCAATCTCTTCGAATGTCGACAATCCAAACGTTCCATGTACTCAAATGCCTATTCTTCCACACGAATTTCAATTGCCAAAATCCAACATACGTCACGGTGAAGCTGTGAGTTCATTCAGAATTTCGCGAGCTTTCTGAAATGTAGGGAGTTATGAATCCAAAATGGACACCGTATGTGAAAGTTATGCCAATTTCTTCAAACATCGACAATCCAAGCGTTCCATGTATGTAAGTGCCTATTTTTCCAAATGAATTCAAACTACCAAAATCCATCATACGTCACTGTGAAGCTGTGAGTTCATTTGGAATCCCCGTGAGCTTTCCAAAATGTAGGGAGTTATGGCTCCAAAATGGACACTATGTGCAAAAGTTATGCCAATTTCTTCGAACGTCAACAATCAAAGCATTCCATGTACGCAAGTGCCTATTCTTCTACATGAATTCAAACTGCTAAAATCCACCATACGTTACAATAAAGCTGCGATTTCATTCAGAATCGTCGTGAGCTTTTTGAAATGAAAGGAGTTGTGGGCCCAAAATGGACACCTTTCTTCGAACATCGACAATCCAAGCGTTCCACGTATACAAGTACCTGTTTTTCCATCCGAATTCAAATTGTCAAAATCCATCATACGTCATGGTAAAGCAACGATTTCATTCAGAATCGTTGCCAACATTTTGAAATGTGGGGAGTTTTGGGCCCAAAATGGACACCGCATGCGAAACTTATGCAAATTTCTTCGAAGGTTGACAATCCAAGCATTCCATATACACAGGCGCCTATTCTTCCACACAAATTCAAACTGTCAAAATCCATCATACATCATGATGAAGTAGTTTCTTCATTCAAAATTATCGTGAGCTTTCCAAAATGGGGTTGTGGGCCCAAAACAGACATCGTATGCGAAAGTTATGCCAATTTCTTCGACCTTCAACAATCCTTTTGTTCCATATATATAAGCGCCTGCTCTTTCACATGAATTTAAACTGCCAAAGTCCATCATGCATCACGATGAAGCTACGAGTTCATTCAAAATTGTCACTAGCTTTTGGATATGTGGGGAGTTATGGGCCCTAAACAGACATCGTATGCGAAAGCTATGAAAATTTCTTTGAAGATCGACGATCCAAGGGTTACATGTACGCAAGCGCATGTTCTTCCTCACAAATTCAAACTGTCAAAATCAATCATACATCACATTAAAGCATTTTGTAATTTAGAATCGTCGTGATCTTTTCGAAATAGGTTTATGGGCCCAAAACAGACATCGTATGCAAAAGTTATGCTAATTTCTTCAAACGTCAACAATCCAAGCGTTTCGTGTACGCAAGCACCTGTTCTACCACACGAATTCAAATGGCCAAAATCTATTATACATCACGATGAAGCTGCAAGTTCATTCAAAATTATCATGAGGTTACCGAAATGGGGGAAGTTATGGTTCCAAAATGGACACCGTATGCGAAAGTTATGCTAATTTCTTCGAACGTCGACAATTCAAGTGTAACATGTACGCAAGCGCATGTTCTTCCACACGAATTCAAACTGCCAAAATCAATCATACGTCATGATAAAGCTTCGATTTAATTCAAAATCATCATGAGCTTTTCAAAATGTGGGGAGTTATGGGCCCAAAACGGACATCGCATGCGAAAGTTATGCAAATTTCTTCAAACGTCGACAATCCAAGCGTTCCATGTACGCAAGCACCTATTCTTCCACATGAATTCAAACTGCTTAATTCTGCCATACATCACGTTAAAGCTATTTGTTCATTTAGAATCATCGTGAGCTTTTTGAAATGGGGTTACGGGCCCAAAACGGATACCGTATGCAAAAGCTATACCAATTTCTTCGAATGTTGACAATCCAAGCGTTCCGTATATGCAAGAGCCTATTTTTCCACAAGAATTCAAACTGCTAAAATCCATCATACGTCACGGTGAAGCTACGAGTTTATTCAGAATTGTCATGACCTTACCAAAATATGGAGATTTACGGTTCCAAAGTGGACATCATATGCAAAGTTATGCCAATTTCATCTAACGTTGACAATCCAAGTGTCCATGTACGCAAACGCCTGTTCTTCCACATGAATTTTAAACTACCAAAATCCATCATACGTTACGATAAAGCTTCGATTTAATTCAGAATCGTCGTGAGCTTTTCGAAATGTGGGGAGTTATGAGCCCAAAATGGGCACCGTACGCAAGCGCCTCTTCTTGCACACGAATTCAAACTATCAAAATCCATCATGCAACGCAATGAAGCTTCGAGTTCATTCAAAATTGTCGCTAGCTTTCCAAAATGTGGGGAGTTATGGGTCTCAAATGAACACCTCATGCGAAAGTTAAGCAAATTTCTTCGAACGTCGACAAACCAAGTGTTCCATGTACGCAAGCGCATGTTCTTCCACACGAATTCAAACTGCAAAAATCCATCATACGTCATTGCAAAACTGCGAGTTCATTCAAAATCATCACTAGTTTTTCGAAATGTAGGGGGTTATGTCGCAAAATGGACACTGTTTGCGAAAGTTATGCCAATTTTTTCGAGCGTTGACAATCCAAGCGTTCCATGTATACAAGCGCCTGTTCTTCCTCACGAATTCAAACTTTAGAAATCTATCATATGTTACGGTAATCCAATGATTTCATTTAAAATCATCGTCAACATTTTGAAATGTAGGGAGTTATGGGCCCAAAATGGACACGCATGCAAAACTTATGCAAATTTCTTCGAAGGTCGATAATCCAAGCATTCCATGTACACAAGCACCTGTTCTTCCACATGAATTCAAATGGCCAAAATCCATCATAAATCGTGGTGAAGTAGTTTCTTCATTCAGAATCATCGTGAGCCTTTCGAACTGGGGTTGTGGGCCCAAAACGGACATCGTATGCGAAAGTTATGCTAATTTCTTCGAACGTCCACAATCCTAGCGTTCCATGAACGCAAGTACCTCTTCTACCACACGACTTCAAAATGCCAAAATCCATCATGCATCACGACGAAGCTACAAGTTCATTCAAAATCGTCACTAGCTTTACAATATGTGGGGACTTATGGGCCTAAAACGGACACCATATGGGAAAGTTATGCAAATTTCTTTGAACGTCAACAATCCAAGCATTGCATGTACACAAGCGCATGTTCTTCAACACAAATTCAAACTGCCAAAATCAATTATACATCACGTTAAAGAATTTTGTACATTTAGAATCATCGTGAGCTTTTCGAAATGAGGTTATGGGCCCAAAACGAATACCGCATGTAAAAGTTATGCTAATTTCTTCGAACATCGACAATCCAAGCGTTTCATGTTCGCAAGCGCCTGTTCTTCCACACGAATTCAAATGGACAAAATCCAATATACGTTACGGTAAAGCCGTGAGTTCAATCAAAATTGTCATGAGGTTACCGAAATGTGGGAAGTTATGGTTCCAAAATGGATACCGTATGTGAAAGTTATGCCAATTTCTTCGAGCGTCGACAATTCAAGCGTTCCATGTACGCAAACGCCTGTTCTTCCACACGAATTCAAACTGCTAAAATCAATCATACGTCACGATAAAGCTTCGATTCAATTTAGAATCTCATGAGCTTTTCGAAATGTGGGGAGTTATGGGCCCAAAACGGACATCGCATGCGAAAGTTATGCAAATTTCTTCGAACGTCGACAATCCAAGCTTTTTGTACCCAAGCACCTATTCTTCTACACAAATTCAAATAGCTAAATTTCATCATACTCCACATTAAAGCTTTTTGTTCATTTAAAATCATCGTGAGCTTTTCAAAATGGGGTTATGGGCCCAAAACGGACACCGCATGCAAAAATTATGCCAATTTCTTCGAACGTCGACAATGCAAGCATTCCGTGTATGCAAGCGCCCGTTCTTCCATACGAATTCAAACTGCCAAAATCCATCATACTTCATGGTGAAGCTACGAGTTATGCTTCAAAAGTGGACACCATATGCGAAAGTTATGCCAATTTCTTCGAACGTCGACAACCCAAGAGTTCCATGTACGCAAGTGCATGTTCTTCCAAATGAATTCAAACTGCCAAAATCCATCATACATCATGGGAAGGCTTCAATTTAATTCAAAATCGTCGTTAGCTTCTTGAAATGTGGGGAGTTATGGGCCCAAAATGGGTACCGTACGCAAGCGCCTCTTCTCGCACACGAATTCAAACTACCAAAATCCATCATGCATCATGACGAAGCTTCGAGTTCATTCAGAATCGTCATGACCTTTCCAAAATGTGGGGAATTATGGGTCTCAAACGAACACCTCATGCAAAATTATGCAAATTTCTTTGACCGTCGACAATCCAAGCGTTCCATGTACGTAAGCGCCTGTTCTTCCGCATGAATTCAAACTACGAAAATCCATCATACATCACTGTAAAGTTGCGAGTTCATTCAAAATCGTTGCAAGATATTCGAAATGTGGGGGGTTATGGCCATAAAATGAACACCGTATGCGAAAGTTATGCTAATTTCTTCGAACGTCGACAATCCAAGCGTTCCATGTATACAAGTGCCTGTTCTTCCACACGAATTCAAACTGTCGAAATCCATCATATGTCACAGTAAAGCAACGATTTCATTCAAAATTGTCACCAACATTTCGAAATTTGGGGAGTTATGGGCCCAAAATGGACACCGCATGCGAAACTTATGCAAATTTCTTCGAAGGTCGACAATCCAAGCGTTCCATGTACGCTAGCGCCTATTCTTCCACATGAATTCAAATGGCCAAAATCAATCATACATCACTGTGAAGTGGTTTCTTCATTCAAAATAGTCATGAGCTTTTCGAAATGGGGTTGTGGGCCCAAAACGGACATCGTATGCGAATGTTATGTCAATTTCTTCGAACATTGACAATCCTAGCGTTCCATGTACGCAAGCGCTTGTTCTTCCACACGAATTCAAACTGCTAAAATATATCATGCGTCACGATGAAGCTACAAGTTCATTTAGAATCGTCACCAGCTTTTCGATATGTGGGGAATTTTGGGCCCAAAACGGACACCGTATGTGAAAGTTATGCAAATTTCTTCGAACATTGACAATCCAAGTGTTGCATGTACGCAAGCATTTTGTTCATTTAGAATCGTCATTACCTTTTCAAAATAGTGTTACAAGCTCAAAATGGACACCGTATGTGAAAGTTATGCTAAAATTCTAACATCGACAATCCAAGCATTCCATGTACGCAAGCGCCTGTTCTCCCACAAAAATTCAAATTGTCAAAATCCATCATACGTCACTACAAAGCTACAAGTTCATTCAAAATCAGCACGAACTTTTTGAATTTTTGGGGTTATGGCCGCAAAATGGATACTGTATGCGAAAGTTATGCTAATTTCTTCGAACATCGACAATCCGAGCATTCCATGTATGCAAGCGCCTGTTCTTCCACACGAATTCAAACTATCGAAATCCATCATATGTCATGGTAAAGCTACGATTTTATTCAAAATCGTCGCCAACATTTCGAAATGTGGGGAGTAATGGGCCCAAAATGGACACCGCATGCGAAACTTATGCAAATTTCTTCGAAGGTCAACAATCTAAGCGTTCCATGTGCACAAGGGCCTGTACTTCCAAACGAATTCAAATGGCCAAAATACACCATACATTACGGTGAAGTAGTTTCTTCAATCAAAATCATTGCGAGCTTTTCGAAATGGGGTTATGGGCCCAAAACGGACATCGTATGCGAAAGTTATGCCAATTTCTTCGAACGTCGACAATCGTAGCATTCCATGTACGCAAGCGCATGTTCTTTCACAAAATATTCAAACTGCCAAAATCTATCATGCATCACGAAAAAGCTACGAGTTCATTCAGAATTGTTACTAGCTTTCCAATATGTAGGGAGCTATGGGCCCAAAACGGACACCGTATGCGAAAGTTATGTAAATTTCTTTAAACGTCGACAATCTAAGCATTGCTTGTAAGCAAGCGCATGCTCTTCTACACAAATTCAAACTGCCAAAATCAATCATAAATCATGTTAAAGCATTTTGTACATTTAAAATCATCGTGAACTTTTCAAAGTGGGGTTATTGGCCCAAAATGGACACCGTATGCAAAAGTTATGCTAATTTCTTCGAACGTCGACAATCCAAGTGTTCCGTGTACGCAAGCGCCTATTCTTCCACACAAATTCAAACCGTCAAAATCCCTCATACATCGCAGTAAAGCAACGATTTCATTCAAAATCATCACCAACATTTTGAAATGTGGGGAGTTATGGACCCAAAATGGACATCGCACGCGAAACTTATGCAAATTTCATCGAAGGTCGACAATCCAAGAGTTCTATGTACGCAAGTGCCTGTTCTTCCACATGAATTCAAATGGCCAAAATCAATCATACATCATGGTGAAGTGGTTTCTTCATTCAAAATAGTCATGAGCTTTTCGAAATGGGGTTGTGGGTCCAAAACGGACATCGTATGCGAATGTTATGCCAATTTCTCCGAACGTTGTACGCAAGCGCTTGTTCTTCCACATGAATTCAAACTACCAAAATCTATCATGCATCACGATGAAGCTACAAGTTCATTTAGAATCGTCATTAGCTTTTCAATATGTGGGGAGTTATGGGCCCAAAACAGACACCGTACATGAAAGTTATGTAAATTTTTTTGAACGTCGACAATCCAAGTGTTGCATGTACGCAAGCGCATGTACTTCCATACAACTTCAAACTACCAAAATCAATCATATGTTACGATAAAGCATTTTGTTCATTTAGAATCATCGTTAGCTTTTCAAAATAGTGTTACAGGCCCAAAACGGACACCGTATACGAAAGTTATGCCAATTTCTTCTAACGTCGACAATCCAAGCGTTCCATGTACGCAAGCGCCTGTTTTCCCACACAAATTCAAACTGCCAAAATCCATTATACGTTACTGCAAAGCTGCGAGTTCATTCAAAATCGTCACGAGCTTTTTGAAATTTGGGGGGTTATGGCCGCAAAATGGACACTGTATGCGAAAGTTATGCTAATTTCTTCGAACATCGACAATCCAAGCATTCCATGTATGCAAGCGCCTGTTCTTCCACATGAATTCAAACTATCGAAATCCATCATACGTCATGGTAAAGCTACGATTTTATTCAGAATCGTCACCAACATTTCAAAATGTGGGGAGTAATGGGCCCAAAATGGACACCGCATGCAAAACTTATGCAAATTTCTTCCAAGGTCGACGATCCAAGCGTTCCATGTGCGCAAAGGCCGGTACTTCCACACTAATTCAAATTGCCAAAATCCATCATAAATCATGATGAAGTAGTTTCTTCAATCAGAATCATCGTAAGCTTTTCGAAATGGGGTTATGGGCCTAAAACGGACATTGTACGCGAAAGTTATGCCAATTTCTTCGAACGTCGACAATCCTAGCGTTCCATGTACGCAAGCGCCTATTCTTTCACACGAATTCAAAGTGCCAAAATCCATCATGCATCACGACAAATCTAAGAGTTCATTCAGAATCGTTACTAGCTTTCCGATATGTGGGGAGTAATGGGCCCAAAACGGACACCGTATGCGAAAGTTATGTAAATTTCTTCAAACGTCGACAATCTAAGCGTTGCATGCACTCAAGCGCATGCTCTTCCACACAAATTCAAACTGCCAAAATCAATCACACATCATGTTAAAGCATTTTTTTATTAGAATTGTCGTGACCTTTTCAAAATGGGGTTATGGGCCCAAAATGGACACCGTATGCAAAAATTATGCTAGTTTCTTTGAACGTCGACAATCCAAGTGTTCCGTGTACGCAAGCATCTATTCTTCCACACGAATTCAAACTGTCGAAATCCATCATATGTGGTAGTAAAGCAACGATTTTATTCAAAATCGTCTTCAACATTTCTAAATGTGGGGAGTTATGGGCCCAAAATGGACACCGCATGCAAAACTTATGCAAATTTCTTCAAAGGTCGACAATCCAAGCGTTCCATGTACGCAAGCACCTGTTCTTCCACATGAATTCAAATGGCCAAAATCAATCATACATCACAGTGAAGTGGTTTCTTCATTCAAAATAGTCATGAGCTTTTCAAAATGGGGTTGTGGGCCCAAAACGGACATCGTATGCGAATGTTATGCCAATTTCTTCGAATGTTGACAGTCCTAGTGTTCCATGTACGCAAGCGCTTGTTCCTCCACACGAATTCAAACTATCAAAATCTATCATGCATCACTATGAAGCTACAAGTTCATTCAGAATCCTCATTAGCTTTTCAATATGTGGGGAGTTATGGGCCCAAAATAGACACCGTATGTGAAAGTTATGCAAATTTCTTCGAACATCGACAATCCAAGTGTTGCATGTACGCAAGCGCATGTACTTCCATACAAATTCAAACTACCAAAATCAATCAGATGTCACGATATAGCATTTTGTTCATTTAGAATCATCGTCAGCTTTTCGAAACAGTGCTACAGGCCCAAAACGGACACCGTATGTGAAAGTTATGCTAATTTCTTCGAACGTCGACAATCCAAGCGTTCCATGTACGCAAGCGCCTGTTCTCCCACACAAATTCAAACTGCCAAAATCCATCATACGTCACTGTAAAGTTGCGAGTTTATTCAAAATCGTCATGAGCTTTTTGAAATTTGGGGTTTATGGCCGCAAAATGGACACTGTATGCGAAAGTTATGCTAATTTCTTCGAACATCGACAATCCAAGCATTCCATGTATGCAAGCGCCTGTTCTTCCACACGAATTCAAACTATTGAAATCCATCATACGTCATGGTAAAGCTACGATTTTATTCAGAATCGTCACCAACATTTCGAAATGTGGGGAGTAATGGGCCCAAAATGGACACCGCATGTGAAACTTATGCAAATTTCTTCGAAGGTCAACAATCCAAGCGTTCCATGTGCACAAGGGCCTGTACTTCCACACGAATTCAAATGGCCAAAATCCATCATACATCATAGTGAAGTAGTTTCTTCAATCAAAATCGTCGTGAGCTTTTCGAAATGGGGTTATGGGCCCAAAACGGACATCGTATGCTAAAGTTATGCCAATTTCTTCGAACGTCAACAATCCTAGCGTTCCATGTACGCAAGCGCCTGTTCTTTCACACGAATTCAAACTGCTAAAATCCATCATGCATCACGACAAAGCTATGAGTTCATTCAGAATCGTTACTAGCTTTCTGATATGTGGGGATTTATCGGCCCGAAGCGGACACCGTATACGAAAGTTATGTAAATTTCTTCAAACGTCGACAATCCGAGCATTGCATGTACGCAAGCGCATGCTCTTCCACACAAATTCAAACTGCCAAAATCTATTATACATCACGTTAAAGCATTTTGTACATTTAGAATCGTCGTGAACTTTTCAAAATGGGGTTAGGGGCCCATAATGGACACCGTATGCAAAATTATGCTAATTTCTTCGAACGTCGACAATCCAAGTGTTCTGTGTACGCAAGCGCCTGTTCTTCCACACGAATTCAAACTGTCAAAATCCATCATACGTCATAGTAAAGCAATTATTTCATTCAAAATCATCGCCAACATTTCGAAATGTGGGGAGTTATGGGCCCAAAATGGACACCGCATGCGAAACTTATGCAAATTTTTTCAAAGGTCGACAATCCAAGCGTTCCGTGTACCCAAGCATCTATTCTTCGACATGAATTCAAATGGCCAAAATAAATCATACATCAAGATGAAGTGATTTCTTCATTCAAGATAGTCGTGAGCTTTTTGAAATGGGGTTGTGGGCCCAAAACGGACATCATATGCTAATGTTATGCCAATTTCTTCGAACGTTGACAATCCTAGCGTTCCATGTTCGCAAGCTCTTGTTCTTTCACACGAATTCAAACGGTCAAAATCTATCATGCATCACGATGAAGCTACAAGTTCATTCAGAATCGTCATTAGCTTTTCGATATGTGGGGAGTTATGGGCCCAAAATAGATACCGTATGTGAAAGTTATGCAAATTTCTTCGAACGTCGACAATCCAAGTGTTGCATGTACGCAAGAGCATGTACTTCCATACAAATTCAAACTACCAAAATCAGTCATATGTCACAATAAAGCATTTTGTTCATTTAGAATCGTCGTTAACTTTTTGAAATAGTGTTACGGGCCCAAAACGGACACCGTATGCGAAAGTTATGCTAATTTCTTCGAACATTGACAATCCAAGCGTTCCATGTACGCAATCACCTGTTCTCCCACTCAAATTCAAATTTCCAAGATCCATCATACGTTACTGCAAAGCTGCGAGTTCTTTCAAAATGGTCGTGAGCTTTTTGAAATTTGGGGGGTTATGGCCGCAAAATGGACACTGTATGCGAAAATTATGCTAATTTCTTCGAACATCAACAATCCAAGCATTCCATGTATGCAAGCGCTTGTTCTTCCACACGAATTCAAACTGTCGAAATCCATCATACATCATGGTAAAGCTATAATTTTATTTAGAATTGTCACCAACATTTCGAAATGTGGGGAGTAATGGGCCCAAAATGGACACCGATGCGAAACTTATGCAAATTTCTTCGAAGGTCGACAATCCAAGCATTCCATGTGTGCAAGCGCCTGCACTTCCACACAAATTCAAATGGCCAAAATCCATCATACATCATGGTGAAGTAGTTTCTTCAATCAGAATCATTGTGAGCTTTTCGAAATGGGGTTATGGGCCCAAAATAGACATCGAATGCAAAAGTTAAGCCAATTTCTTCGAACGTCGACAATCCTAGCGTTCCATGTACGCAAGCGCCTGTTCTTTCACACGAATTCAAACTGGTAAAATCCATCATGCATTAGGATAAAGCTACGAGGTCATTCAGAATCGTTACTAGCTTTCTGATATGTGGGGAGTTATGGGCCCAAAATGGACATCGTAAGCGAAAGTTATGTAAATTTCTTCAAACGTCGACAATCTAAGCGCTGCATGTACGCAAGCTCATGCTCATTCACACAAATTCAAACTACCAAAATCAATCATACATCACGATAAAGCATTTTGTACATTTAGAATCGTCGTGAGCTTTTTAAAATGGGGTTATGGGCCCAAAATGGACACCGTATGCAAAAGTTATGCTAATTTCTTCGAACGTCGACAATCCATGCGTTTCGTGTACGCAAGCGCCTTTTCTTTCACACGAATTGAAATGGCCAAAATCCATCATACGTCACGATGAAGCTGTGAGTTCATTCAAAATTGCCATGAGGTTATCAAAATGTGGAATGTTATGTTTCCAAAATGGACACCGTATGCGAAAGTTTGCCAATTTCTTCGAACGTCGACAATTCAAGCGCTCCATGTACGCAAGCTTCTATTCTTCCACATGAAGTAAAACTGCCAAAATCCATCATACGTTATGGTGAAGCTACAAGTTCATTCAGAATCAATGTGAGCTTTCCAAAATGAGGGGAGTTATGGGCCCACAACGGACAACGAATGCGAAAGTTATGACAATTTCTTCGAACGTCGACAATTCAAGCATTCCATGTACGCAAGCGCCTATTCTTCTACACAATTTCAAACTACTAAAATCCATCATACATCATGACGAAGCTGGGAGGTCATTCAGAATCGTCATGAGGTTTTCAAAATGTGGGGAGTTCAGGGCCCAATACGGACATTGCATATGCAAATTTCTTCGAACGACGACAATCCAAACGTTCCATGTACGCAAGCGCCTATTCTTCCACACGAATCCAAACTGCTAAATTTCATTGTACATCACGTTAAAGTTGTTTGTTCATTTAGAATCATCGTGAGTTTTTCGAGATGGTGTTGGGCTCAAAACAGACACCATATGCAAAAGTTATACCAATTTCTTCGAACGTCGACAATCCAACCATTCCGTGTGTGCAAGCGCCTGTTCTTCCACACGAATTCAAACTGTCAAAATCCATCATATGTCACGGTGAAGCTATGAGTTCATTAAGAATTTTCATGAGCTTACTGAAATGTGGGGAGTTATGGTTCCAAAACGGACACCATATGCGAAAGTTATGCCAATTTCTTCGAACTTCGACAATCCAAGCGTTCCATGTACATAAGCGCCTATTCTTCTAAATGAATTCAAACTATGAAAATCCATCATACTTCAGGGTAAAACTTCGATTTAATTCAAAATCCTTGTCAGCTTTTCGAAATGTGGGAAGTTATGGGCCCAAATGGGCACCGTACGCAAGCGCCTATTCTTCCACACGAGTTCAAACTGTAAAAATCCATCATACATCATGGTGAAGCTATGAGTTCATTTAGAATCGTCATGAGCTTCCGAAAATGTTGGGAGTTGTGGGCCCAAAATGGACACCATATGCGAAAGTTATGCCAATTTCTTTGAAAGTCGACAATTCAAGAGTTCCATGTACGCAAGCGCCTGTTCGTCCACATGAATTTAAACTGCCAAAATCCATCATACGTCATTGTGATGCTACGAGTTCATTCAGAATCATCGTGAGCTTTTCAAAATGTGGGGAGTTATGGGCCAAAAATGGACATTGTATGTGAAAGTTATGCCAATTTCTTCGAACGTTGACAATCCAAGCGTTCCATGTACGCAAGCACCTACTCCTCCACATGAATTCAAACGGCCAAAATCCAATATACATCATGAAAAACCTACAATTTCATTCAGAATCATCATGAGTATT
This sequence comes from Olea europaea var. sylvestris, assembly GCF_002742605.1. Taxonomy (NCBI): domain Eukaryota; kingdom Viridiplantae; phylum Streptophyta; class Magnoliopsida; order Lamiales; family Oleaceae; genus Olea; species Olea europaea. The sequence continues at coordinate 16,341,776 of NC_036249.1, read as the reverse complement.
CCCAAATGTGGAGAGTTATCGCCCCAAAACGGACACCGTATTCGAAAGTTATGCAATTGTCTTCGAATGTTGACAATCAGAGCGTTTCATGTACGCAAGCGCCTATTCTTCCACACGAATTCAAACTGTCAAAATCCATCATGCATCACGGTGAAGCTGCAAATTCATTCAGAATCGCTATAAGCTATCTGAAATGTGGGGAGTTATGGGCCCAAAATAGACACTGTATGTGAAAGTTATGCAAATTTCTTCGAACGTCGACAATCCAAGCGTTCCATGTACGCAAGCGCCTGTTCTTTCACAAGAATTCAAACTGCTAAAATCCACCACACGACTGTGAAGCTGCGAGTTCATTCAGAATCATCGTGAGCTTTTTGAAATGTGGAGAGTTATGGGCCCAAAATGGAAACCATTTGCGAAAGTTATGCCTATTTCTTCGAACTTCGACAATCCAAGCGATCCATGTACGCAAGTGCCTATTCTTCCACACGAATTCAAACTGCCAAAATCCATAATACATCCTGGTGAAGCTGCGAGTTCATTAAGAATCGTCGTGAGCTTTCCAAAATGTGGGGAGTTATGGGCCCAAAACGGATACCGTATGCGAAAGTTATGGAAATTTCTTCAAACGTCGACAGTCAAAGTGTTCCATGTACGCAAGCGCCTATTCTTCCACATGAATTCAAACTACCATATCCGTCATACATCCCATTAAAGATATTTCTTAATTTACAATAATCATAATCGTTACGAAATGGGGTTATGGGCCCAAAACGGACACCGTATGCAAGAGCTAGGCCAATTTCTTTGAACGTCAACAATCCAAGTTTTCTGTGTACGCAAGCGCCTGTTCCTCCACACGAATTCAAATTGCCAAAGTCCATCATATAGCACGATAAAGCTACAATTTCATTCAGAATCATCATGAGCATTTCGAAAAATGGGGAGTTATGGGCCCAAAACGAACACCGTTTGTGAATGTTATGCAAAATTCTACGAAGGTCGACAATCCAAGCATTCATGTATGCTAGCACCTGTTCTTCCACTCGAATTCTAACTGCCAAGATCCATTATACATCACAGTGAAGCAGTTTGTTCATTTAGAATCGTTATGAGCTTTCTGAAATGGGGTTATAGGCCCAAAATGAACACCGTATGCGAATGTTATGCCAATTTTTTCGAACGTCGACAATCCAAGAATTCCATGTACGCAAGCCCAATCCAAACGTTCCTTGTACGCAAGCGCTTGTTCTTCCACACGAATTCAAACTACCAAAATCTATTATACACCACGTTAAAGTTGTTTCTTCATTTAGAATCCTTGTGAGCTTTCCGAAGTGGGGTTATAGGCCCATAACGGACACCGTATGCAAAAGTTATGCCAATTTCTTCGAACATCAACAATCCGAGCGTTCCGTGTATGCAAGTGCCTATTCTTCCACTTTAATTCAAACTGTCAAAATCCATCATACAACATGATGAGGCTGGGAGTTAATTCACAATTGTCACGAGCTTACCGAAATGTGGGGAGTTATGGGTCAAAAATGGACACCGTATGCGAAAGTTATGCCAATTTCTTCGAACGTCGACAATCCAAGCATTTTGTGTACGCATGTGCTTATTCTTCCACATGAATTGAAACTGCCAAAATCCATCATACATCATGATGAAGCTACAATTTCATTCAAAATTATCATCAGCTTTTTGAAATATCGGGAGTTATGGACCTAAAATGGACACCGTACGCAAGCGCCTGTTCTTCCACAAGAATTCAAACAGCTAAAATCCATCATGCATCACGACGAAGTTGCGAGTTCATTCAGAATCATCACGAGCTTTCTAAAATGTGGGGAGTTATGGGCCTAAAATGGACACCGCATGTGAAAGTCATGCAAATTTCTTCGAATGTCGACAATCCAAGCTTTCTATGTACACAAGCGCCTGTTCTTCCACACGAATTCAAATTGCCAAAATCCATCATACGTCACGGTGAAGCTATGAGTTCATTCATAATTTTCACGAGCTTTCCAAAATGTGGAGAGTTATGGATCTAAAACGGACATCATATGCGAAAGTTATACCAATTTCTTTGAATGTCGACAATCCAAGCGTTCCATGAACGCAAGCACCTGTTCTTCCACATGAATTCAAATTGTCAAAATCCATCATACGTCACTATGAAGCAATGAGTTCATTTAGAATTGTCATGAGCTTTCCGAAATGCGGGGAGTTATGGGCCCAAAATGGACACCGTATGCGAAAGTTATGCCAATTTATTTAAACATCGACAATCCAAGTGTTCCATGTTCGCAAACGCCTATTCTTCCACTCGAATTCAAACTGCCAAAATTCATCATGTGACAGGGGTAAATCTGCGATTTCATTCAGAATGGTCATGAACTTTTCAAAATGTGGGGAGTTATGAGCCCAAAATAGATACCGTATGCGAAAGTTATGCCAATTTCTTCGAACGTCGACAATCCAAGCGTTCCACGTACGCAAGAGCCTATTCTTCTACCCGAATTCAAATTTCCAAAATCAATCATACGTCATGGTAAAGCTACAATTTCATTCAAAATCGTCACGAGCATTCCAAAATATGGGAGTTATGGGCCCAAAATGGACACCGTATGCGATAGTTATGCAAAATTCTTCGGGGGTTGACAATCCAAGCATTCTATATACGCAAGCACCTATTCTTACACACGAATTCAAACCCTCAAGATCTATCATACATCACAAAGAAGTTGTTTGTTCATTCAGAAATATCGTGAGCCTTTCAAAATGGGGTTATGGGCCTAAAACGAACACCGTATGTGGAAGTTATGCAAATTTCTTCAAACATCGACAATCCTTGCGTTTCATGTACGCAAGCGCCTATTCTTCCACACGAATTCAAACTGCCAAAATCCATCATGCATCATGATGAAGTTGCGAGATCATTCAGAATCATCGTGAGCTTTCTGAAATGTAGGGAGTTATGGCCCCAAAACGGACACCATATGCGTAGGTTACGCAAATTTCTTCAAATGTCATCAATCCAAGCGTTCCATGTACTCAAGCGCCTTTTCTTCCACACGAATTCAAATAGCCAAAATCCATCATACATCGTGTTAAAGCTGTTTGTTCATTTAGAATCGTCGTGAGATTTCTGAAATGGGGTTATGGGCCCAAAACGAACACCGTATGCAAAAGTTATTCCAATTTCTTCGAACGTCGCAATCCAAGCGTTCCATGTACGTAAGAGCCTATTCTTCCACACAAATTCAAATAGCCAAAATCCATCATACGTCATGGTGAAGCTGGGAGTTTATTCGGAACTACCGTGAGCTTTCCAAAATGTGGGGAGTTATGCGCCCAAAACGGACACCGTATGCGAATGTTATGCCAAAATCTTCAAGCGTTGACAATCCAAGCTTTCCATGTACTCAAGCGCTTGTTCTTCCACACGAATTCAAATTGTGAAAATCCATCATATGTTACGGTGAAGCTGCGAGTTCATTTGAAATTATCATGAGCTTTCTGAAATATGGGGAGTTATGGGTCCGAAACGGACACCGTATGTGAAAGTTCTGCCAAATTCTTCGTATGTCAAGAATCCAAGCATTCTATGTACGTAGGTGCCTGTTCTTCCACACAAATTCAAACTACAAAAATTCGTCATACATCAGGGTTAAGCCACGAGTTCGTTCAAAATATCGTGAGCTTTTCGAAATGTGGGGAGTTATGGGCCTAAAATGAACGCCGCATGCGAAAGTTATACCAATTTCTTCGAACAACGACAATCCAAGCATTTGATGTACACAAGCGCCTATTCTTCCACATGAATTCAAATCGCCAAAATCCATCATACATCATGGTGAAGCTATGAGTTCATTCGAAATTGTCGCGAGCTTTCTGAAATGTGGGGAGTTATGGGTGAGTTCATTCAGAATTGTCGCGAGCTTTCCAAAAATGTGGGGAGTTATGGGTCCAAAACGGACACCATATGCGAAAATTATGCCAATTTCTTCAAACGTCGAAATCCAAGCGTTCCTTATACGCAAGCGCTTGTTCTTCCACATGAATTGAAACTGCCAAAATCCATCATACATCACTGTGAAGCTACAAGTTCATTTAGAATCGTCGTGAGCTTCCAAAATATAGAGAGTTATGGGCCTAAAACAGACACCGTATGCAAAAGTTATGCAAATTTCTTTGAAGGTCGACAACCCAAGCACTCCATGTACGCAAGCGCCTGTTCTTCCACACGAATTCAAATTGTCAAAATCCATCATGCATCAAGGTAAAGCTGTGAATTCATTCTGATTTGTCGTGAGCTTTTTGAAATGTGGAGAGTTTGGGCCTAAAATGGGCACCGTATTCGAAAGTTATGGAAATTTCTTCGAACATTGACGATCCAAACGTCCCTTGTACGCAAGCACTTGTTCTTCCACACGAATTCAAACTGTCAAAATACATCATACGTCATGGTAAAGCTGTGACTTCATTCAAAATCATCATGAGCTTTCCAAAATGTGGGGAGTTGTGGGGCCCAAAACGTACACCGTATGCGAAAGTTAAGTCAATTTCTTTGAATGTTGACAATCCAAGCGTTCCATGTATGTAAGCGCCTGTTCTTTGACATGAATTCAAACTGCCAAAATTCATCATACGCCACGATAAAATTGCGATTTCATTCTGAATCATCATGAGCATTCCGAAATGTGGGGAGTCATAGACCCAAAACGGGCACCGTGTGTAAATGTTATGCAAATTTCTACGAACGTCGACAATCCAAGCATTCCATGTACACAAGCGCCTGTTTTTCCACACGAATTCAAACTACCAAATTCAATCATACATCACATTAAAGCTATTTGTTTATTTAGACTCATTGTGATCTTTTCGAAAGAGGGTTATGGGTCCAAAACGGACACCGTATGCAAAAGTTAGGCCAATTTCTTCGAACGTCGACAATCCAAGCGTTCCATGTACGCAAGCACCTGTTCTTCCACACGAATTCAAATTGCCAAAATCCATCATATGTCACTGTAAAGATGTGAGTTCCTTCAGAATCGTCATGAACTTTCCAAAATGTGGAGAGTTGTGGGCCCAAAATGGACATCGTATGCAAAAGTTATGCCAATTTCTTAGAACGTCGACAATCCAAGCGTTCCATGTACGGAAGCGCCTGTTCTTTCACATGAATTCAAACTACCAAAATCCATCAAACGACACGGTAAAGCTGCGATGTCAATCAAAATCATCATGAGCATTCCAAAATATGGGGACTTATGGTCCTAAAACGGACACTGTATGTGAAAGTTATGTAAATTTCTTCGAACATTGACAATCCAAGAGTTCCATGTACGCAAGCGTCTATTCTTCCACATGGATTCAAGCTATCAAAATCCATCATATATCACAGTGTAGCTATGAGTTCATTTAGAATTGTCTTGAGCTTTACGAAATGTGGGTAGTTATGGTTTCAAAACAGACACCGTTTGCGAAAGTTATGCCAATTTCTTTGACCGTCGACAATCCAAGCGTTCCATGTACGCAAGCGCCTGTTCTTCCACACGAGTCCAAATTGCTAAAATCTATCATACGTCATGGTGAAACTGTGAGTTCATTAAGAATCGTCGTGAGCTTTCCAAAATGTGGGGAGTTATGGGCCCAAAATGTACGCGGTATGCGAAAATTATTCCAATTTCTTCGAACATCGACAATCCAAACGTTCCATGTACGCAAGCGCCAATTCTTCCACATGAATTCAAACTGCCAAAATCCATCAAACGCCACGAAGAAGCTATGAGATCATTCAAAATTGTCGTGACCTTTTCGAAATGTGGGGAGTTATGGGTCCAAAATGGACACCGTATGCGAAAGTTATGTTAATTTCTTTGAACGTCGACAATCCAAGCGTTCTATGTACGCAAGCGCCTGTTCTTTTACATGAATTCAAACTGCAAAAATCCATCATACATTATGAAAAAGCTGCATGTTCATTCAAAATCGTTGCAAGATTTTCAAAATGTTGGGAGTTATGGGTCCAAAGTGGACACCGTATGCGAAAGTTATGACAATTTCTTCGAATGTCGACAATCCAAGCGTTCCATGTACGCAAGCGCCTGTTCTTCCACACGAATTCAAACTACCAAAATCTATCACACGTCATGGTGAAGTTCTGAGTTCATTTAGAATCGTCATGAGTTTTCCAAAATGTAGGGAGTTATGGGCCCAAAACAGACACCCTATGTGAAAGTTATGCCAATTTCTTCGAACATCGACAATCCAAGCATTCCGTGTATGCAAGCGCCTATTCTTCCACACGAATTCAAACTGTCAAAATCCATCACATGTCACTGTAAAGCTGTGAGTTAATTCAGAATCGTCATAAGCTTTCCAAAATGTGGGGAGATATAGGCCCAATATGGACACTGTATGCGAAAGTTATGTCAATCTCTTCGAACGTCGACAATCCAAGCGTTCCATGCACGCGAGCGCCTGTTCTTCCACAGAATTCAATCTACCAAAATCCATCATACATCACTGTGAAGCTGTGAGTTTATTCAGAATCATCGTGAGCTTTTCGAAATATGGGAAGATATGGGCCAAAAATGGACACCGAATGCGAAAGTTATTCAAATTTCTTTGAACGTCGGCAATCCAAGCATTCCATGTAAGCAAGCACCTATTTTTCCACACGAATTCAAAAATCCAAAATCCATCATACATCATTGTAAAGCTATGAGTTCATTCAGAATTGTCGTGAGCTTTCCAAAATCTGGGGGGATATGCGCCCAAAATGGACACCGTATGAGAAAGTTATGCCAATTTCTTCAAACATCGACAATCCAAGCGTTCTATGTACACAAGCGCATGTTCTTCCACACAAATTCAAACTGCCAAAATCCATCACACATCATGGTGAAGCTCCGTGTTCATTCAGAATCATTGTGAACTTTCCAATATGTGGGGAGTTATGGGCCCAAAATGGACACCGTATGCGAAAGTTATACCAATATCTTCGAACGTCGACAATCCAAGCATTCCATGTGCACAAGCGTCTATTTTTCCACACAAATTCAAACTACCAAAATCTATATATGTCTTGGCAAAGCTCCGAGCTCATTCAAAATCTTCGCGAACTTTTCGAAATGTGGAGAGTTATTGGCCTAAAATGGACCTTGTATGTGATAGTTATGCCAATTTCTTCGAACGTCGACAATCTAAGCATTCCATGTAGGCAAGCGTCTGCTCTTCCACACAAATTAAAACTGCCAAAATCAAACACCGTATGTGGAGAGTTATACCAATTTTTTTTAACTTTGACAATCCAAATGTTCAATGTACGCAAGCGCCTATTCTTTCACACGAATTTAAACAGATAAAATCCAACATACGTCATGGAGAAGCTATTTTTTCATTCAAAATTGTCCCTAGCCTTTCGAAATGTCGGAAGTCATGGGCCCAAAGTGGACACCGTATACGAAAGTTATGAAAATTTGTTTGAACGTCGACAATCCAAGCGTTCCATATACACAAGCACCTATTCTCCCACTCGAATTCAAACAACTAAAATCCATCATACGCCAAGGTGAAGCTATGAGTTCATTCAGAATCATTGTAAGCATTTCAAAATGGGGTTATGGACCTAAAACGAACACCGTATGCGAAAGTTATGCCAATTTCTTCGAATGTTGACAATCCATGCGTTCCATCTAGGCAAGCACCCGTTCTTCCAATCGAATTTAAACTGGTAAAATCCATCATACATCGCGAAGAATCTATTTTTCATTTAGAATCATCGTGAGCTTTCCAAAATGTGGGGAGTTATGGGCCCAAAATGGACACCGTATGCGAAAGTTATGCCAATTTTTTTGAATGTCGACAATCCAAGCGTTCCATGTACGCAAGCGCCCGTACTTTCACACAAATTTAAACGGACAAAATCCATCATACGTCACGAAGAAGTTATTTTTTCATTCAGAATCGTCTCGAGCTTTTCAAAATGTGCAGAGTCATGGGCCCAAAGTGGACACTGTATGCGAAAGTTATGCAAATTTCTTCGAACGTCGACAATCCAAGCATTCTGTGTACGTAAGCACCTATTCTTCCACACGAATTCAAATGATGAAGCTATTTTTTCATTCAAAATCGTTGTGAGCTTTTCAAAATAGGGTTATAGCCTAAAACAGACACCGTACGTGAAAGTTATGCCAATTTCTTCGAACGTTGACAATCCAAGCTTCCATGCACGTAAGTGCCTGTTCTTGCACACGAATTCAAACTACCAAAATTTATCATATGTCATGTTGAAGCTATAAGTTCATTCAAAATTTTGTAAACTTTTCAAAATGGGATTATGGGCCCAAAATGGACACCGTATGGGAATGTTATGCCAATTTCTTCGAACGTCGACAATCCATGCGTTCCATATAGGCAAGCGCCTATTCTTCCACATGAATTTAAACTGCCAAAATCCATCATACGTCACGGATAAGCTATTTTTTCATTCAGAATCATCGTGAACTTTCCAAAATGTGGGAAGTTATGGGTCCAAAATGAACACCGTATGCGAAAGTTATGCCAATTTTTTCGAGCGTCGACAATCCAAGCATTCCATGTACGCAAGCGCCTGTACTTCCACACGAATTCAAATTGTCAAAATCCATCATACGTCATGGTAAAGCAGTTTGTTTATTTAGAATCATCATACAATTTCCGAAATGTTGGGGGTTATAGGCCCAAAACGGACACCATATGCAAAAGTTATGCCAATTTCTTTGAACGTCGACAATCCAAGCATTCCATGTACGTAAGAGCCTGTTCTTCCACATGAATTCAAACTTCCAAAATCCATCATATGTTGTGGTGAAGCTCTGAGTTCATTCAGAATCGTTGTAAGCTTTCCGAAATTGGGTTATGGATCCAAAACGGACACCGTATGAGAAAGTTATGACAATTTCTTCGAACGTCAACAATCCAAGCATTCCATGTACTCAAGCACTGTTCTTCCACACGAATTTAAACTGCCAAAATTCATCATATGTCATGGAGAAGCTATTTTTTCAAACGGCCAAAATCCATCATATGTCATTGTGAAGCTACGAGTTCATTCAGAATCATCGTGAGCTTTCCGAAATGTGGGGATTTATGTGCCTAAAATGGACACCGTATGCGAAAGTTATGCCAATTTCTTCGAACGTCGACAATCCAAGCGTTCCATGTACACAAGCTCCTATTCTTCCCTATGAATTCAAACAGTTAGAATCCATCATACGTCACGGTAAAGCTGTGATTTCATTCAGAATCATCAAGAGCATTCTAAAATGTGGGGAGTTACGAACCCAAAACGAACACCGTATGCGAAAGTTATGCAAATTTCTTCGAAGGTCGACAATCTAAGCGTTTCATGTATGCAAGCGCCTATTCTTCCACACGAATTGAAATTTCCAAAATCCATCATACATTATGGCAAAAAAAATTTTCATTCATAATCATTGTGAGTTTTTTGAAATGGGGTTATGGGCCTAAAACGGACACCGTAAGCGAAAGTTATGCCAATTTCTTCGAACGTCGACAATCCAAGCACTCCATGTACATAAGCGCCTGTTCTTCCAAACGAATTCAATATGCCAAAATCCATGATACATAACGATGAAGCTATGAGTTCATTCAAAATTGTCATAAGCTTTCGAAAATGGGGTTGTGGGCCCAAAACTGACACCACATGCGAAAGTTATGCCAATTTCTTCGAACGTCGACAATCTAAGCGTTCTATGTACGCAAGCGCCTATTCTTCCACACGTAGTCAAACTTCCAAAATCTATTATACATCACAACGAAGCTATAAGTTCATTTAAAAATGTCATAAGCTTTTCGAATTGGGGTTATAGACCTAAAACGGTCACCGTATGCGAAAGTTATGCCAATTTCTTCGAACGTCAACAATCCAAGCTTTCCATGTACGCAAGAGCCTGTTCTTCCACACGAATATAAACTGCCAAAATCCATCTTACATCTTGAAGAAGCTATTTTTTCATTCAAAATCATCGTGAGCTTTCCGAAATGAGGTTATGGGCTTAAAATGAAACCGTATGCGAAAGTTATATCAATTTCTTCGAACGTCGACAATCCAAGCATTCCATATACTCAAGCGCCAGTTCTTCCACACAAATTCAAACTATGAAAATCCATCATACATCATAGGGAAGCTATTTTTTTCATTTAGAATCGTTGTGCACTTTTCGAAATGGGGTTCTGGGTCCAAAACGGGCACCGTATGTGAAAGTTATGCCAATTGCTCCGAATGTCGACAATCCAAGCATTCCACGTACGCAAGCGCCTATTCTTCCACATGAATTCAAACTGCTAAAATCAATCAGACATCACGATGAAGCTACGAGTTCATTCATAATTGTCACGAGCTTTTCGAAATGTGGGGAGTTATGGGCCCAAAACGGACGCCATATGCGAAAGTTATGCCAGTTTCTTCAAACAACGGCAATCCAAGCGTTCCATAGGCAAATGCCGATTCTTCCACACAAATTCAAACTGTTAAAATCCATCATACGTCACGGTGAAGCTGGGAGTTCATTCAAAATTATCACAAGCTTTTCGAAATGTGGGGAGTTATTTGCCCAAAACGGACACAGTATGCAAAAGTTATGCCAATATCTTCGAACGTTGGCAATCCAAGCATTCCATGTACGCAAGTTCCTGTTCTTCCACACAAATTTAAACAGCCAAAATCCATTATACATCACAGAGAAGCTATTTTTTCATTCAGAATCATTGCTAGCTTTCCGAAATGTGGGGAGTTATGGGCCCAAAACAAAAAAGGACACCGTATACGAAAGTTATGTCAATTTCTTCGAACGTCGACAATCGAAGCGTTCCATGTAAGCAAGTACCTATTCTTCCACACGAATTCAAACTGCCAAAATTCATCATACGTCACGAAGAAGCTATTTTTCATTCAGAATCATCACAAGTTTTCTGGAATGTGGGGAGTTATGGGCCCAAAACGGACACCGTATGCGAAAGTTATGTCAATTTCTTTGAACGTCGACAATTCAAGCATTCTATGTACACAAGCGGCTGTTCTTCCATAAGAATTTAAACAGCTAAAATCCATCATTCGTCATGGAGAAGCTATTTTTTCATTTAAAATCATCGTGATCTTTTCGAAATGTGGGGGTTTACGGTCCCAAAATTGACACGGTATGCAAAAGTTATGCCAATTTCTTTGAATGTCGACAATCCAAGAGTTCCATGTACGCAAGCGCTTGTTCTTCCACACAAATTCAAACTACCAAAATCCATCATATATCATTAGGAAGCTTTTTTTTTCATTTAGAATCATCGTGAGCTTTCCGAAATGGGGTTATGGGCCCAAAATGGACACCGTATGCGAAAGTTATGCCAATTTCTTCGATCGTCGACAATCCAAGCATTCTTTATACGCAAGCGTCTGTTCTTCCATACAAATTCAAAATGCCAAAATCCGTAATATATCATGGTGAAGCTACGAGTACATTTAAAATCGTCACGAGCTTTTTGAAATGTGGGGAGTTATGGGCCCAAAACGGACAACGTATGCGAAAGTCATGCCAATGTCTTCGAACTTCGACAATCTAAGCATTCCATGTACGGAAGTGCATGTTCTTCCACACGAATTCAATTAGCTAAAATCCATCATACATCACAGAGAAGTTGCGAGTTCATTCAGAATCATTGTGAGCTTTCCAAAATGTGGGGAGTTATGTGCCCAAATCGGACACCGTATGCGAAAGTTATACCAATGTCTTCGAATGTCGACAATCCAAGCGTTCCATGTACGCAAGTGCCAGTATTTCCACACAAATTCAAACTATCAGAATCCATCATACATCACAGCAAAGCTATTTTTCATTCAGAATCATTGTGAGCTTTCTGAAAAGTTGGGGGTTATGGGCCCAAAAATGGACACCGTATGCGAAAGTTATGCCAATCTCTTTCGAACGTCGACAATCCAAGCATTCCTTGTACGCAAGCGCCTGTTCTTCCATACGAATTCAAAATGCCAAAATCCATAATATATCACAGTGAAGCTACGAGTACATTGAAAATTGTCACGAGCTTTTCGTAATGTGGGGAGTTATGGGCCCAAAATGGACAACGTATGCGAAAGTCATGCCAATGTCTTCGAACTTCGACAATCTAAGCATTCCATGTTCGGAAGTGCATGTTCTTCCACACGAATTCAATTAGCTAAAATCCATCATACATCACAGTGAAGTTGCGAGTTCATTCAGAATCATTGTGAGCTTTCTGAAATGTGGGGAGTTATGTGCTCAAAACGGACACCGTATGCGAATGTTATACCAATGTCTTTGAATGTCGACAATCCAAGCGTTCCATGTATGCAAGTGCCAGTATTTCCACACAAATTCAAACTGTCAAAATCTATCATACGTCACAACAAAGCTATTTTTCATTCAGAATCATTGTGAACTTTCCAAAATGTTGGGGGTTATGGTCCCAAAACGGACACCGTATGCGAAAGTTATGCAAATTTCTTCGAACGTCGACAATCCAAGCATTCCTTGTACGCAAGCGCCTATTCTTCCATACGAATCCAAAATGCCAAAATCCATAATATATCACGATGAAGCTACGAGTACATTTAAAATCGTCATGAGCTTTTCAAAATGTGGGGAGTTATGGGCCCAAAATGGATAACGTATGTGAAAGTCATGCCAATGTCTTCGAACTTTGACAATCTAAGCATTCCATGGTCGGAAGTGCATGTTCTTCCACACGAATTCAATTAGCCAAAATCCATCATACATCACAATGAAGTCGCGAGTTCATTCAGAATCATTGTGAGCTTTCCAAAATGTGGGGAGTTATGTGCCCAAAACGGACACCGTATTCGAAAGTTATACCAATGACTTCGAATGTCGACAATCCAAGCGTTCCATGTACGCAAGTGCCAGTATTTCCACATGAATTCAAACTGTCAAAATCCATCATACGTCATAGCAAAGCTATTTTTCATTCAGAATCATCATGAGATTTATGAAATGTGGGGGGTTATGGGCCCAAAACGGACACTATATGTGAAAGTTATGCCAATTTCTTTCAACGTCGACAATCCAAGTGTTCCATGTACCTAAGCGCCTGTTCTTCCACACGAATCCAAACTGCTAAAATCTAACACACATTATGCCAAAGCCATGAGTTCATTCAAAATCATCGTAAGCTTTCCAAAATGGGGTTATGGCCCTAAAAAGGACAAGTATGCGAAAGTTATGCCAATTTCTTCTAACGTCAACAATCCAAGCATTCCATGTACGGAAGTACCTGTCCTTCCACACAGATTCAAACTACCAAAATCCATAATACGTCACAGTGAAGCTATTTTTTCATTCAGAATTATCGTGAGCTTTTCGAAATGGGGTTATGGGCCCAAAATGGACACCGTATGCGAAAGTTATGCAAATTTCTTCCAACGTCGACAATCCAAGCATTCCATGTACACAAGCGCCTGTTCTTCCACACAAATTCAAACTGCCAAAATCCATCATACGCCATGGTGAAGCTACGAGTTCATTCAGAATCGTCGTGAGCTTTCAAAAATGTTGGAAGTTATGGGCCCAAAATGGACACTGTATGCAAAAGTTATGCCAATGCCTTCGAACGTCGAAATCCTAGCGTTCCATGTACGCAAGTGCCTGTTCTTCCACTGGAATTTTGACTATCAAAATCCATCATATGTCCTAGCAAAGCTATTTGTTCATTCAGAATCATCATGAGATTTTCGAAATATGGGGGGTTATGGGCCCAAAATGGAGACTGTATGTGAAAGTTATGCCAATTTCTTTGAACGTCAACAATCCAAGCATTCCATGTACGTAAGTGCCTGCTCTTCCATGCAAATTGAAACTATCAAAATCCATTATACACCAGGATGAAGTGGTGAGTTCATTCAAAATTGTCATGAGCTTTCTAAAATGGCGTTCTGCACCTAAAACAGACACCGTATGGAAAAGTCGTGCCAATTACTTTGAAGGTCGACAATTCAAGCATTCCATTTACGTAAGCGCCTATTCTTCCTTACAAATTAAGCTGCCAAAATCCATCATACATCATGGTGAAGTTGTGAGTTTGTTTAGAATTGTCATTAGCTTTTTGAAATGGGGTTGTAGGCTAAAAACGGACACAGTATGCGAAAGTTATCCCAATTTCTTCGAACGTCGACAATCCAAGCGTTCCTTGTACGCAAGCGCTTGTTCTTCCACACGAATTCAAACTAGTAAAATCCATCACACTCCACGGTGAAGTTGCTAGTTCATTCAGAATTGTCGTGAGCTTTCCAAAATGTGGGGAGTTATGGGCCTGAAACTGACACCCTATGCGGCTCTCCCTTCTCTCTAGAATGGGAGAAAACCACTAAAACTCCAATAAACCCGATCCACCACCAAAACCACCGGATTGCAGCACTCTAAGGGGTGGAAAATCATCACCACCAACTACGAAAACATCTCCTATAACACCAATATCAGATTCATCCCCCAACTCAATAGATCTAAGTTTGAAAATCATGGCACGAATCCAAAGGTCATCAAAACACCCACTCCTTATCAGAATTTGGACATGGGACCATCACCAATGAACTCAGAAGGCCCAAAAACCCCTAGGGTGGTGTCCTCGACGTCCAATTTTGCCGGAATTGAAGCTTTGGAAAAAGTACAGCCGAAAACTGATTTTGGAATTAATTCTCATAAGATGGTCCAACAGGGACACGCGCCAGATATTCAGAATGCCCATGAAATGGTGAACTTTCGGTTAAAAAATCACGATAATCGGAGGTCGGACGCTCCTGTTATGGTACCAAACGTAAACGGGCCGTTTGTCAAAAAATTGCAATTTTCGGCCTCTACGGTTCTCACCTCGGGAAACGCGCCTGACCGCGTTAGTCAGCATGAAATTTTGAATAAGACTGTTGAAAATCATAAAATTCTGCCTCTGGTTGATTATGGCCGGAAAACGGAGCCGCTAGCGGCCGGCCGGCGGCGTTCCGGTGGTCCTCTGGCAACTTTTGATTAGAGTGTTCTTCCAGTTAATTTAAATCCATTTTCATCATCGGTTTTTCCACATGAGGCCCAGACAGTGCTCAATCAGGGCCGAAAGACCTATGCTACTGCAGTTTCTGGCCGTCCGGGCCTGTCTCAAGCTGAACGGAGTTCACGGAAGTCGTTTGCATCGGTTATACAGGGTATAGATGACTCTTCCATTACTGGGCTTTCTGCTAAAGAACCCTTTATACATATGGGTGAGCTGGCAATAGTTTTGACTGAGTCCGAGGAGGCTACACTAGCTGATCCTAACAAGTATACACTTGTGGGGAAATTTCCATATCGCAAGCCAACCATGAGGAAGGTACGTGAGATTTTTTCTAAGTTTGGGTTCCATGGTTGTTTCGAGGTGGGACTGATTGACACACCACACATTCTTATACACCTTACACATGAGGAGGATTACAGCAGGCTTTTTCTTAAACCTTCATGGTATATTGATGGTTGTCCGATGAGAGTCCTTAAGTGGACATGTGACTTTACACCTGAGCAAGAGACTCCGATAGTTCCCGTATGGGTATCGTTCCCTCTGCTTCCAGTACATTTACATGCGAAGGGGTTCCTTTTCGCCTTATCTAGGGCAATAGGAATGCCCTTGAGAATTGATGAGGCCACCACCGACTTGAGACGACCTAGTGAGGCAAGGGTGTGCATTGAGGTGAATTTGGGGCATAAGTTGCCCGACAGGGTTTGGATTGAGCGCGCTGGTAACCGTGGCTTCTGGCAAACAGTTATCTATGAGAAGCGGCCAATTTTTTGCTTTTCTTGTAAACACTTGGGTCATTCTTATGATCAGTGTACTACGGTTCCTCCTCCTCCTCCTACAGTTGTTGTGCACCCCCCTGTTCGGCCCCCTATTATTAGGACTGATAAGGATAAGGGCAAGGTGACTTTTGTGGAGCCAAAGAAGCAGTGGATTCCAGTTTCAGCAGTGTCTTCTGTGCTTCCCACTACTACTACCGCAGTTGTGACAGAGTCAGAATTTGCATCGACAGTTCCTACCCCTACTCGTATCACAGTTGATCCAAAGGTACCTCCATATATTCATTCTGTTGCTGAGCCTACTCCAAATGCTCCTATCGAGGTACCCACTTCTCCTATTATTACTTCCATAGCTCCTATTCCCACAGCTACTACTGATGTACCCCCTAAGCCGACGCATATGAGTTCTCCACCATTGAAGGCACACACAGATGGTACTCAGTCAGCGCAGGGATCAGGTGTCGGGACAGTTCCTCATACCACTCTTGCACAGGGGTTGTTGGCTGAGATCAGCTCAGAGCGACATGGTGTCAAGCATATGCTGATTGATCACTTTAAGAAGGACCATGGAATGAAAGTTGGATCTACCATGAGATTTGCTATTGGGGACTTGGTTTTTAAGCTCTTTGGAGAGGGACCTTTTGTGAGTAAGACTCCTACACATACACCTTTACCTAGTCCTTCTATCACAGCTCCTACACACAATAAGGTGAAAGAACATATACAGAGAGACATGGATGGCATGGGCCTTGGAAACTGCATGCAAAATGCAGAGGACGATGTCCCTACAACAAGCAGGTCAATCTCCCACGATTCAGATGTCGTAGCACAGAACACCATGAGATTAGACGTACCTACGACTAGTACAATGAGATCAGATGCACTCGCTTTTCGCCCGACATTCAGTGCACCACCATCTGAACAGTACTTATCACCAAAGCAGGCTCCTACACGCAGGCGAGACCCCTCTCCAACGAGCGAGCCAGACATCACAGACTACTATGATCCGGAAATGTTTCAAACCAGACGCATGACTCGATCAATGGCTATGTACTACCACCCGAAGATTTACCCTCGGGAATACCCTTGAGTACCTTTCATTAGTTTTTGTTCGTGTCTTGTTTACTATGATTGCATTTTATCTTCAAATATTTGTTACAATTTACATTTGCTGGAGGTCAGGTCCATGCCCCCCTCCTCTATTTGTTTTCCCGCTTTTCATTATATAAAATAAACCACACTAGTGGTATTTGCTTTAAAAAAAAACTGACACCCTATGCGAAAGTTATGCCAATTTCAGATTTATCGTGAGCTTTCTGAAATGTGGGGAGTTATGGGTCCAAAACAGATATGGAGAAGCTGTGAGTTCATTTAAAATTGACATGAGCTTTTCGAAATGGGGTTGTGGGCCCAAAACAGATACTATATCCGAAAGTTATGCCAATTTCTTCAAACATCGACAAACCAAGCGTTCCATGTACGCGAGGGCCTATTCTTCCACACGAATTCAAACTACCAAAATCCATCATATGTCACGGTAAACCTATGAGCTCTTTCAGATTTATCGTGAGCTTTCTGAAATGTGGGGAGTTATGGGCCCAAAATGGACACCATATTACAAAGTTATGCCAATTTCTACGAGCGTCGACAACGCAAGTGCGTGTTCTTCCACACAAATTCAAATTACTAAAATATATCATATGTCACGGTGAAACTATTTGCTCTTTCAAAATTTCATGAGCTTTCCGAAATGAGGT
This sequence comes from Olea europaea var. sylvestris, assembly GCF_002742605.1. NCBI lineage: Eukaryota > Viridiplantae > Streptophyta > Magnoliopsida > Lamiales > Oleaceae > Olea > Olea europaea. Next base: position 16,324,147 of record NC_036249.1, on the reverse strand, counting down.
TATGGGCCCAAAATGGACACCATATACGAAAGTTATACCAATTTCTTTGAACGTCAAAAATCCAAGCATTCCATGTACACAAGCTCTTGTTCTTCCACTCGAATTCAAACTACCAAAATCCATCACACGTAGTTCATTCAGAATCAACGTGAATTTTTTGAAATGTGGGGAGTTATGGGTCCAAAACGGACACCTTATGCAAAAGTTATGCAAATTTCTTCAAATGTTGCAATCCAAGGGTTCCATGTATGCAAGCGCCTATTCTTCCACACAAATTCGAACAAACTAATGCATCACATGTCATGACGAAGTTGTTTATTCATTTAGAATCATCGTGAACTTTTCGAAATGGAGTTCTGGGCCCAAAATGGACACCTTATGCGAAAATTATACTAATTTCTTCGAACGTTGACAATCTAAGTGTTCCATGTATGTAAGCGCCTATTCTTCCACACAAATTTGAACAAACAAATGCATCACATGTCACAACGAAGCTCTTTGTTCATTCAGAATCACCATGAGCTTTCCGAAATAGGGTTATGGGCCCAAAACGAACATCGTATACGAAAGCTATGCCAATTTCTTGGAACGTCGACAATCCAAGTGTTCCATGTATGGAAGCGCCTATTCTTCCACAAGAATTCAAACAACCAAAATTCATCATATGCCATGGTGAAGCTATGAGTTCATTTAGAATCCTCGCGAGCTTTCTGAAATGTAGGGAGTTATGGGTCCAAAACAGACACCGTATGCAATAGTTATGTCAATTTCTTCGAACGTTAACAATCTAAGCGCTCCATATACGCAAGCGCCTGTTCTTCCACATGATTTCAAACTGCTATAATCTATCATATGTCACAGCAAAGTTGGGAGTTCATTAAGAATCGTCATGAGCTTTCCAAAATGCAGGAGTTTATGGGCCCAAAATGGACACTGTATGCAAAAATTATCCCAATTTCTTCAAACGTCAACAATACAAGCGTTCCATGTACGCATGTGCTTGTTCTTCCACACGAATTCAAACTATCAAAATTCATCATACATCATGGCAAAGCTGTTTGTTAATTTAGAATCGTCATGAGCTTTCTGAAATGGGGTTATGGGCCCAAAAGGGACAACGTATGCGAAAGTTATGCCAATTTTTCGAACATCGACAATCGAAGCGTTCCATGTATGCAAGCACTTGTTCTTCCACACGAATTCAAACTACCAAAATCCATCATACGTCTCGATGAAGTTGCAAGTTCATTCAGAATCGAAGCAAGCTTTTCAAAATGTGGGCAGTTATGGATCCAAAACGGACACTGTGTGCGAAAGTTATGCCAATTTCTTCGGACGTCGACAATCCAAGTGTTTCATTTACGCAAGCGTCTAATCAGCCACACGAATTCAAATTAGAAAAATCCATCATACGTCACGTTGAAGCTATGAGTTCATTCAGAATCATCGTGAGATTTCCAAAATGTGGAGGGTTATGGGCCAAAAATAGACATCGTATGTGAAAGTTATGCGAATTTCTTCTAATATCGACAATCCAACGTTCCACGTACGCAAGCGACAATTGTTCCACACTAATTCAAATTGCCAATATCCATCATACATTACGTCAAAGCTATGAGTTAATTCAGAATCATCGTGAGCTTTACGAAATTAGGTTATGGGCCCAAAATAAATATCGTATGCGAAAGTTATGCCAATTTCTGCAAACGTCGACAATCCAAGCGTTCCATGTACGCAAGCACCTGTTCTTCCACACGAATTCAAACTGCCAAAATCTATCATATGTTTTGGTGAAGCTACGAGTTCATTCAGAATTGTCATGAGCTTTTTGAAATGTGGGGAGTTATAGGAAAAAAAATGGACACCATATGCGAAAGTTATGCTAATTTCTTCAAATATCGACAATCCAAGCTTTCCATGTACATATGTGCCTGTTCTTCCACACGAATTCAAACTATCAAAATTCATCATACGTCATGGCAAAGCTATTTGTTAATTTAGAATCGTCATGAGCTTTCTGAAGTGGGGTTATGGGCCCAACTGCGAAAGTTATGCCAATTTTTTCGAATGTCGACAATCGAAGCATTCCATGCACACAAGCACCTGTTCTTCCACACGAATTTTAAATGTCAAAATCCATAATACATCATGATGAAGCTATTTTTTCATTTAGAATCGTCGTCAACATTTTAAAATGGGGCTATAGGCCCAAAATGGACACCGTATGCGAAAGTTATGCCAATTTCTTCGAACATCGACAATCCAAGCATTCCATGTACGCAAGCGCCGGTTCTTCCACATGAATTCAAACTGCCAAAATCCATCATATGTCATGGTAAAGCTGTGAGTTCATTTAGAATCATCGTAGGGTTTTCGAGATGTGGGAAGTTATGGGCCCAAAATGGACACCGTATGCGAAAGTTATGCCAATGCCTTCGAACGTCGATAATCCAAGTGTTCCATGTACGCAAGTGCCTATTCTTCCCTACAAATTCAAACTGTCAAAATCTATGATACGTCATGGCAAAGCTATTTGTTCATTTAAAATCGTCTTGAGGTTTCCAAAATGTGGGGATTATGGGCCTAAAACAACCACCGTATGCGAAAGTCATGCCAATTTCTTTGAATGTCGACAATCTAAGCATTCCATGTACGTAAGCGCCTGTTCTTACACATGAATTCAAACTGCCAAAATCCATCATACACCACAGTGAAGCTATGAGTTCATTTAGAATTTCTTGAGCTTTTCGAAATGGGGTTATGGGCCCCAAACGAATACCATATGCGAAAGTCATGCCAATTACTTTGAACGTCGACAATCTAAGTGTTTCATGTACGTAAGTGCCTATTCTTCCACACAAATTTAAAGTGCCAAAATCTATCATACATCACAGCAAAGCTGTGAGTTCATTCTGCATTTCACAAGCTTTCTGAAATGGGGTTGTGGGCCCAAAACGGACACCATATCCAAAAGTTATGTCAATTTCTTCGAACGTCAACAATCCAAGCGTTTCATGTACGCAAGCACCTGCTCTTCCACACGAATTCAAACTACCAAAATCCATCATACATCCTGGTGAAGCTATGAATTCATTCAAAATCATCGTGAGCTTTTTGAAATGTGGGGAGTTATGGGCCCATAACGGACTCCGTATGTGAAAGTTATGCCAATTTCTTCGAACGTTGACAATTCAAGCGTTCCATGTACACAAGTGCTTTTCTTCCACATGAATTCAAACTATCAGAATTCATCATACGTCATGGCAAAGCTATTTTTTCATTTAGAATCGTTGTGAGATTTTTGAAATGTACGGGTTATGAGGCCAAAACGGACACCGTATGCAAAAGTTATTTCAATTTCTTTGAATGTCGACAATACAAGTGTTCCATGTACGTTTGCGCCTGTGCTTTCCCATGAATTCAAACTACCAAAATCCATCATACACCATGGCAAAGTTGGGAGTTCATTTAGAATTGTCATGAGCTTTTCGAAATGGGGTTGTGGGCCCAAAATGGACACCGTATGTGAAAGTCATGCCAATTACTTTGAACGTCAACAATCCAAGTGTTCCATGTACATAAGTGCTTGTTCTTCCACACAAATTTAGAATACCAAAATCCATCATATATCATGGCAAAGCAATGAGTTCATTCAAAATTTCATAAGCTTTCTGAAATGGGGTTGTGGGCCCAAAATGGACACCGTATTCGAAAGTTATGCCAATTTCTTCGAACGTCGACGATCCAATTATTCCATTTACGCAAGCACCTGTTCTTCCACATGAATTCAAACTGCCAAAATCTATCATACATCTCGATAAAGCTATGAGATCATTCAGTATCGTCATGAGCTTTCCAAAATGTGGCAAGTTATTGGCCCAAAATGGGCACCATATACGAAAGTTATGCCAATTTCTTCGAACATCGACAATCCAAGCATTTCATGTATGCAAGTGCCTGTTCTTCTACACGAAGTCAAACTGCCAAAATCCATCATAAAGCATGAAAATGCTGATTGTTAATTTTGAATCATCATGACCTTTGCGAAATGGGGTTATGGGCCCAAAACAAACAACGTGTGCGAACGTTATGCCAATTTCTTCGAACGTCGACAATCCAAGCATTCCATGTACAAAAGCGCCTATTCTTTCACACGAATTCAAACTGCCAAAATCTATAATACGTCACGATGAAGCTATTTTTTCATTTAGAATCATCGTGAGCCTTCTGAAATGGGGCTATGGGCCCAAAACGAACACTGTATGTGAAAGTTATGTCAATTTCTTCGAACGTTGACAATCCAAGTGTTCCATGTACGCAATCGCCTTTTCTTCCACACAAATTCAAACTGCTAAAATCCATCATACGTCATGGTGAAGCTGGGAGTTCATTTAGAATCATCACAAGCTTTTCGAAATGTGGGAAGTTATGGACCCAAAACGGACTTCGCATGCGAAAGTCACGCCAATGCCTTCGAACATTGACAATCCAAACGTTCCATGTACGCAAGTGCCTGTTCTTCCACCCGAATCCAAACTGTCCAAATCCATCATACGTCATGGCAATGCTGTTTGTTTATTTAGAATCAACGTGAGATTTTCGAAATGTCGGGTTATGGACCCAAATGCACACTATGCAAAAGTTATGCCAATTTCTTTGAATGTCGACAATCCAAGCGTTCCATGTACGTGAGTGCCTGTTCTTCCACACAAATTCAAACTACCAAAATCCATCACACACCACGGTGAAGCTATGAGTTCATTCAAATTATCTTGAGCTTTCCGAAATGGGGAGCTATAGGCCCAAAACAGACAATGTATGCAAAAGTTATGCCAATTTCTTCGAACGTCGACAATCCAAGCGTTCCATGTACGCAAGTTCCTATTTTTCCACAAGAATTTAAGCTCTCAAAATCCATCATACGTTATGGAAAAGCTGTTTATTCATTCAGAATCACCGTGAGATTTTCCAAATGTAGGGATTATGGGCCCAATATAGACATCATATGCTAAAGTTATGCCAAGTTCTTCGAACGTCGACAATCCAAGTGTTCCATGTACGCAAGGGCCTGTTCTTCCACAAGAATTCAAACTATCAAAATCCATCATACGTCATGAAAAAGCCATTTGCTCATTCAAAATTGTCGTGAGATTTTCGATATGTGGGGGATTATGGGCCCAAAACGAAAATCGTATCTGAAAGTTATGCCAATTTCTTCGACGTCGACAATCCAAGCGTTCCATGTATGCAAGCGCCTGTTCTTCCACACGAAATGAAATTGCTAAAATCTATCATACGTCATGACGAAGCTATTTTTTCATTCAAAATCGTTGTGAGCTTTTCGAAATGGGGTTATGGGCCCAAAACGAACACCGTATTCTAAAGTTACACTAATTTCTTCGAACGTCGACAATCCAAGCGCTCCATGTACGTAAGCGCCTGTTCTTGCACACAAATTCGAACTGCCAAAATCCATCGTACGTTAGGGTGAAGTTGCAAGTTCATTCAGAATCTTCGTGAGCTTTACGAAATGTGGGGAGTTATTAAAACGAGCACCGTATGCAAAAGTTATGCCAATTTCTTCGAACGTCAATAATCCAAGAGTTCCATGTATGCAAGCGCCTGTTCTTCCACAAGAATTCAAACTGTCAAAATCCATCATATGTTACGGCAAAGTTGTTTGCTCATTTATAATTGTCATGAGATTTTCGAAATACGAGGAGTTATGGGCCCAAAACGAACATCGTATGCTAAAGTTATGCTAATTTCTTCGAATGTCGACAATCCAAGCGTTCCATGTACGCAGGGGCCTATTATTCCACAAGAATTCAATCTATCAAAATCTATCATATGTCACGATAAAGCTATTTGTTCATTCAGAATTGTCGTGAGATTTTTCAAAATGTGGGGGGTTATGGGCCCAAAACGGACATTGTATGCTAAAGTTATGTCAATTTCTTCAAACGTCGACAATCCAAGCGTTCTATGAACACAAGTGCCCATTCTTTCACACAAATTCAAACTATCAAAATCCATCATACATCATGCCAAAGCTATGAGCTCAATGAAAATCGTTGTGAGCTTTCCAAAATGGGGCTATGGGCCCAAAACGGACACCGTATGCGAAAGTTATGCCAATTTCTTTGAATGCTGACAATCTAAGTGTTCCATGTATGTAAGCGCCTATTCTTCCACATGAATTCAAATAGCCAAAATCCATCGCACATCATAGAAAAGCTATGAGTTTGTTCAAAATGGTCATGAGCTTTCCGAAATGGGGTTGTGGGCCCAAAACGGACACCGTATGCGAAAGTTATACCAATATCTTTGAACGTCGACAATCCAAGCGTTCCTTATATGTAAGCGCCTATTCTTCCACACGATTTCAAACTTCCAAAATCCATCATACATTATGGTGAAGCTGTGAGTTCATTCAAAATTGTCATGAGCTTTCCAAAATGGGGTTGTGGGCCCCAAACGGACACCATATCCAAAAGTTATGCCAATTTCTTCAAACATCGACAATCCAAGCGCTCCATGTACGCAAACGCCTGTTCTTCCACACTAATTCAAACTAACAAAATCCATCACACATCACAGTGAAGCTGTAAGTTCATTCAAATTCTTCGCAAGCTTTCCGAAATGTAGGAAGTTATGGGCCCAAAACAGACACCGTATACGAAAGTTATACCAATTTCTTTGAACGTCAGAAATTCAAGAATTCCATGTACACAAGCTCCTATTCTTCCACACGAATTTAAACTGTCAAGATCCATCACACATCATGGTTAAGCTATGAGTTCATTTAGAATCAATGTGAACTATCCGAAATGTGTGGACTTATGGGCCCAAAACGGACACCTTATGCAAAAGTTATGCCAATTTCTTCGAACGTCGACAATCCAAGCATTCCGTGTATGCAAGGGCATGTTCTTCCACACAAATTCGAACAAACAAATGCACCACATGTTACAGTGAAGCTATTTGTTAATTTAGAATCATTGTGAGCTCTCTTAAATGGGGTTATGGGCCGAAAATGGACATCGTATGCGAAATTTATGCCAATTTCTATGAACGTCGACAATCCAAGCGTTCCATGTGCGCAAGCACGTGTCCTTCCACACGAATTAAAATAGACAAAAGCCATCATACACCACGATAAAGATGCAAGTTCATTTAGAATCATCGTGAGCTTTCTGAAATGTGGGGAGTTATGGGCCTGAAACGTACACTGTATGTGAAAGTAATGCCAATTTCTTCGAACGTCGACAATCCTAGCGTTCTATGTACGCAAGCGCCTGTTCTTCCATATGAATTCAAACTACCAAATCCATCATATGTCTCCGTGAAGCTACGAGTTCATTAAGAATCGTAGCAAGCTTTCCGAAATACGAGGAGTTATGGGCCCAAAACGGACACCATATGCGAAAGTTATGTCAATTTCTTCTAACGTTGACAATCCAAGTGATCCATTTATGCAAGCGCCTATTCATCAACACGAATTCAAACTGCCAACATCCATCATACATCACGATGAAGCTATGAGTTCATTTAGAATCATCTTGAGATTTTCAAAATGTAGGGGATTATGAGCCCAAAATGGACATCGTATGCTAAAGTTATGCCAATTTCTTCGAACGTCGACAATCCAAGCATTCCATGTACGCAAGCGCCCATTCTTTCACACTAATTCAAACTGTTAATATACATAATACATTACGGTAAAGCTAAGGATTCATTCAAAATTGTTATGAGCTTTACAAAATTGGGTTATGGGCCAAAAATGGATATCGTATGTGAAAGTTAGGCCAATCTCTTCAAACGTCGATAATCCAAGCATTCCATGTATGCAAGCGCCTGTTCTTCCACACGAATTCAAATTGCTAAAATCCATGATACATACCAGTGAAGGTACAAGTTCATTCAGAATCGTCATGAGCTTTCTGAAACGTGAGGAGTTATGGGCCCAAAATGGACACCGTATACGAAAGTTATGCCAATTTCTTCGAACGTCGACAATCCAAGCATTTCATGTACGCAAGTGCCTATTCTTCCACAAGAATTCAAACTGTCAAAGTCAATTATATCTCTCAGCAAAGCTATTTGTTCATTTAGAATCGTCGTGAGATTTTTGAAATGTAGGGGGTTATGGGCCAAAACAGGCATCGTATGCTAAAGTTATGCCAATTTCTTTGAACGTCAACAGTCCAAGCGTTCCATGTATACAAGCGCTCGTTCTACCACACGAATTCAAACTATCAAAATCCATCATACATCATGGTAAAGCTATGAGTTCATTCAAAATCATCATGAACTTTCTGAAATGGGGTTATGGGCCCAAAACAGACACCATATGCGGAAGTTATGCCAATTTCTTCGAACATTGACAATCCAAGCATTCCATTTATGCAAGCGCCTATTCATCCACACGAATTCAAACTATTAAAATCCATCATTTGTCACAATGAAGCTATGAGTTCATTCAGAATCATCGTGTGATTTTCAAAATCTAGGGGCTATGGGCCCAAAACGGACATCGCATGTGAAAGCTATACCAATTTCTCTGAACATCGATAATCCAAGCGCTCCATGTACACAAGCGACTGTTCTTCCACACTAATTCAAACCACCAATATCCATCATACATCACGGCGAAGCTGTAAGTATATTCAAAATCATCTTGAGCTTTGCGAAATTAGGTTATGGGCCCAAAATGGATATAGTGTGTGAAAGTTATGCCAATTTCTTCGAATGTCGACAATCCAAGTATTCCATGTATGTAAGCGCCTGTTCTTCCTCACGAATTCAAATTGCCAAAATCCATCATATATCACGGTGAAGCTACAAGTTCATTCAGAATTGTCATGAGCTTTCTGAAATGTGGGGATTTCTGGGCCCAAAACGAACACCGTATGCGAAAGTTATGTCAATTTCTTCGAACGTTGATAATCCAAGCATTCCATGTACGCAAGTATCTATTCTTCCACAAGAATTCAAACTGTTAAAATCCATCATATCTATCAGCAAAGCTGTTAGTTCATTCAGAATTGTCATGAGATTTTTGAAATGTGGGGGGTTATGAGACCAAAACGGACATCGTATGCTAAAATTAAGTCAATTTCTTTGAACGTCGACAATCCAAGCATTCCATGTACACAAGCGCCCATTCTTCCACATGAATTCAAACTATCGAAATCCATCATACGTCATGGTAAATCTATGAGTTCATTCAAAATCATCGTGAGCTTTCTGAAATGGGGTTATGGGCCCAAAATGGATACTGTATGCGAAAGTTATGCCAATTTCTTCGAACATTGACAATCCAAGCGTTCATTTTGCACAAGAGCCTATTCATCCACAGGGATTCAAACTACCAAAATTCATTAGACATCATGATGAAGCTGTGAGTTCATTCAGAATCATCGTAAGATTTTCGAAATATAGGGGATTATGGGCCCAAAACGGACATCGTATGCGAAAGTTATTCCTCTTTCTTCAAACGTCGACAATCCAAGCATTCCATGTACGCAAGCGACTATTCTTCCACACTAATTCAAATTGCCAATATCCATCATACATCACGGCGAAGATGTGAGTTCATTCAAAATCGTCATGAGCTTTGTGAAATTGGGTTATGGGCCCAAAACGGATATCGTATGCGAAAGTTATGCTAATTTCTTCAAACGTCGATGATCCAAGCACCTATTTTCATTCAGAATTGTTATGAGCTTTCTAAAATGTGGGGAGTTATGGTCCCAAAATAGGCACCGTATGCGAAAGTTATGCCAATTTCTTCGAACGTTGACAATCTAGGCGTTCCATGTACGCAAGTGCCTATTCCTCCACAAGAATTCAAACTGTCAAAATCCATCATATCTCTCAGCAAAGTTGTTTGTTCATTCAAAATCGTGAGATTTTGAAATGTGGGGGGTTATGGGCCCAAAACGAACATCGTATGCTAAAGTTATGCTAATTTCTTTGAACATTGACAATCCAAGTGTTCCATGTACGCAAGCACCCGTTCTTCCATACGAATTCAAACTATCAAAATCCATCATACATCATGGTAAAGCTATGAGTTTCATTTAAAATCATAGTGAGCTTTCTAAAATGGGGTTATGGGCCCAAAACGGACGTCGTATGCGAAAGTTATGCCAATTTCTTGAACGTCGACAATCTAAGCGTTCCATGCACGTATGAGCCTATTCTTCCACACGAATTCATACTGCCAAATTCCATTAGACATCATGATAAAGCTGTGAGTTTGTTCAAAATTGTCATTAGCTTTTCAAAATGGGGTTGTCGGCACAAAATGGACACCATATACGAAAGTCATGCCAATTTCATTAAACGTCGACAATCCATGCGTTCCATGTACGTAAGCGCCCTTTCTTCCAGACGAATTCAAACTGCCAAAATCCATCATACATCACGGAGAAGCTGTAAGTTCGATCAAAATTGTCATGAGCATTCTGAAATGGGGTTGTGGGCCCAAAACAGACACCATATCTGAAAGTTATGCCAATCTCTTCAAATGTCGAAAATCCAAGCGTCCCATGTACGTAAGCGCCTGTTCTTCCACACGACTTCAAACTACCAAAATCTATCACACGTCACAGTGAAGCTATGAGTTCATTCAAATTCATCACGAGCTTTTCGAAAAATGGGGAGTTATGGGCCCAAAACTGACATCTTATGCGAAAGTTATGCCAATTTCTTCAAAAGTCGACAATCCAAGCATTCCATGTATGCATGCGCATGTTCTTCCACACAAATTTCATACTACCAAAATCCATCATACGTCATGATGAAGCTATTCATTCATTCAGAATCATCTTGAGCTTTTCGAAATGGAGTTATGGGCCCAAAATGGACACCGTATGCAAAAGTTATGCCAATTTTTTGAACGTCGACAATCCAAGCGTTTCCTATACGCATGCTCCTGTTCTTCCACAGGAATTCAAACTGTCAAAATCCATCACACGTCACGGTTAAGTTGTGAGTTCATTCAGAATCAACGCGAGCTTTTCGAAATATGTTGAGTTGTGGGCCCAAAATGGACACCTTATGTAAAAGTTATGTTGTAGTAGCCAAGAAAAATAAAATGGAATTATGCCAATATTTTGTGATGATCTAGCACCCGAGCCTAACCCATTTTAGAAACAACCTATGGAAGCTCAACCCATGTAAGATTACGAAAGCCCAAGTCATAAGTTAATTAAAAGCCCAATAATTTAAGAGATTAAGTTTAAGTAAAATTGATTACAATGATTTAATGAATAACTAGGTTGCCACAATGGTCATCTGCATGGTATTTCATATAGGCAACCCAGGTTCGAAACAACATGTAGATTTTTTTATAAAACTTTCATATGAATTATTTTTATGGCTTAGAGACTCTTCAAATTCTTAGTTAAAGACTAAGTTTAATAAATTTAATGATAATACAACTCCCCCACTTAATTTTTCATTAAAAAGAAAGGTTATAGAAGTGGAAGGTCACTTTTTCACTACACTTCTCTTCAAATCCGAATTTCATCTCATTTTCTCTCAAAAAAAATATATTTCATATTAAGTTAAGCTTAAGGAATAACAAGGGTGAGAAGAAGGAAGGCTTTCTATATATTTTGTTCTTTTATCCAAGAAAATTCAAGGTAGGTAGAGGTGCAAGTGTTCATTCATTTTCAAATTTGATTTTTCGATAAATGTTTGAATGAAATGGTACCTTTGGGTATGGTGCTTCGGCACTACAACAGTTTGAATGATCATTCTTTGGCTCTACGTGTTATGATAATGTTATAGTAATTGGATTTTGCCGAAAATCCCTCTATGTGCGACGGTATGAATCTATAGTTCAGAATTTCTAATTTCATGACGAATTGCACCGATGATATCTATTGATGTAATGCCCCGACCCCTAGTGGACCGGAACGCTACTTACTTTACTTAGCTTAACCGGTGGTTTAGTAACAAGTGTATACGTTTTAGCGGAAACTTACATCTTCGGATAGTAATTTAAATAACAATACTTCAAATGCTTTAAACAAAAACACTGAATCATTTTTCAAAACAACAAAATGTAATTTATTTGAAGAAAACATAACTTGTTCTCGCATTCTGCGTTATTCAAAACATTAAAGAAATAACATTGGAAAACATTTCATAAAAATAAATCCAAATCACTTATTCACCGAATTTCCATGGGTTCGTTGCATTACTCTCCATCTTCTTCTTCATCCATGCCCGAGGTAGAATTCCTTCAATCTGTAGAGATGGGATTAAACCCGTGAGTTGAAAAACTCAATAGGTTTCATAGGTGCATTCATGATCAAGCTATACATTTCAAAACATTAACTTTATAACTTTTCACACATGCCGTACCCAGAGGCACCATCTAACATGAAGGGGTATGCCGTACCCGAGGGCACCATTTGACATACGAACATTTCTTCAACATAGAGGGGTATGTCGTACCGGAGTACCATTTGACATACAACCATTAACATAGAGGGATATGTCGTACCGAAGTACCATTTGACATACAAACATTAACATGAATCGAAACTTATAACTTAACACGATTAAACACATTGCACCTCTACCTACCTTGATTGATGCTTTTGAAACTTTGAAAACTTGGATTGAAAACTTCGATGAAACTTGGATGTTGAAAGAAATGCACTCCTTGGATGTTTGAAAACCATGGAGAATTGATGCTTGAAAACACTTTTTAAACTTCTAGGAAAAATAGTTTTCCTCCCTCTCTTTTTCTCTCTTGGAAACTCTTTCTTTAGTAGGTAAAAGATCTTGCTTTTGGTGTGAGAAAAAATGAGTGAAATGAGGTCTCTATTTATAGGTAAATATTCCATAACTTATAGCAAATGAAGGGTCAAATTTCATTTAAGAGAGAAAACATGGGTGTCATTTAAGTTTGAGGTTAAATGCTTCAATTTAGTGGGTTTTTATTGCCAAAAACGTGGATGGCCCTTTGAGAAAATAATTGATGAAAATAAATATTTAAATTCTAGAGAAAAATAAGAATTTTCATTTCAGACAGTTTCGGTCGACCCGTTGCAGTCCGGTTGATACTGCACAGCCTTCAGTGTTTCTATCATAACTTCTTCTCCCGATATCCGATTGAGCTAATTCAAAGTGAGTTGGAAAGCTAACTCAAATTTTATTTATATCATTTTCCAAATCGAATGTTTTCTATATTGAAAATGGGTTTCTAATGAGACTAAAAATCTGAAATATACTTTAGTCATCCAATATTCATGTCTTAGTGCCACTAAGGTATCTAGAATTATTTGGGGTTCTACATCCCCCACACCTTAATTAAAATTTCATCCTCGAAATTTACCTTCTGATTGGGCGAATAGTGTTGAATACTTGTCTTTGGCTTCTTCTTCTTTTTCCCAAGTGGCTTCTTCTACGCCGTGATGATTCCACTATATCTTAACCAGCTGAATCTCTTATTCCTTAGTTTATGCACTTTTTGATCCAATATCTTGATCGGTAGTTCCTTTGTACCTCCAAGGTTTGATAACTCACTACATGATTAGGATCATGTACATACTTCTTTATCATTGATATATGGAACACATTGTGCATTGTCGATAATTCAGGTGGCAAAGCTAATCGGTAAGCCACATTTCCGACTCTATCAAGTATCTCGAAAGGTCCGATATACCGAGGTCGTAGCTTACCTTTCTTTCCAAATCTAAGTAGACCTTTCATCGGTGCTACTTTTAGAAACACTTTATCCCCAACTTGGTATTCTAAATCCTTCCTCCTTGTATCTGCATAGCTCTTTTGTCAATCCTGTGCTGCCTTTATTCTTGCATGGGCCCTCCGACTTATCACAGGTAATACTAGATTTAGCCATAAAAGTTGTTGAAGCAAAGGAGTGTGTAGCTCTTGAATCAAACAATACATAAGCATGTGTATTGGCTATCAGTAGAGTACCTGCTATGACATTAGAGTTTTCCTCTACATCCTGTTGAGTCTATGCAAAAACTCGTGCTTTCCCTTTTCTGGTTCTAGTAGCTGTTATCATCCTTCTTCTATAGAGAGCTTCGTATGGTGCCATTCCAATAGTTGCTTGGAAACTATTATTATAAGCGAACTCTACTAGAGGTAAGTATGACTCCTAATTACCTCCTAGATCCAAAACACATGTTCTCAGCATTTTTCCAAAGTTTGGATGGTCCTTTCAGACTAACCATCGAACTGAGGGTGATATGCTGTACTAACGTTCAACCCCTAATGATATGTCCTGGCTTGCCACATCGAAAACAGACATTTTTCCCTTGTAAGCACTCGCCATGATGTGTCCTTCCACACATAGAATAGGGCGCAATAACCGACACAATGCTTTTGCTGGCATTGGACGTGAACCTTGGGTCTCTGTCAGACACAATGGATACAGGTACACCGTGTAATCTCACAACCTCTTTAATGTACAACTGAGCCCATTGGCTCCGCCATTAGCTTTCTTGTTTTGCCACTTGCCTTTTCCCTTGTCCTGGCCATTCCATTTCCTTTTTCCCATGTTGTCATTGTCCGGTTGATTGAACAGTTGACCATGTTGTTCGGCGCTAGTCTTTTGGTACCAAATAGCATGACCTCTTTCCAGCATTTCACGGTATGTGGTGAAGCGATGGGACATAAGTATCATGCTTCTAACTTGGTCTAAACTGGATGTCATTTTCACTGGAAGAAAATGAGCTGACTTCGTTAGTCGATCCACTACTACCCATATAGCATTATTTTCTCTTACTGACTTCGAGAATCCAACCACAAAGTCCATCATGATATTTTCCCATTTCCATTCAGGTATATCTAGTGGATTTAACAATCCAGCTGGTTTTTGGTGTTCTGCCTTAACCTGTTGACATACCATGCACTTCTGCACGTACAGCCCTATACTTCTTTTCATATTTCTCCATCAAAATGTATCTCAAAGATCTCGATACATTTTTGTACCACCGGGATATGCGGTATACGGGGTGGAATGAGCTTCTTTTAATATCTCGTTTCTCAAGGCTTCATCCTTAGGCACCTAAATTCTTCCTCTAAATATCAGTGCCTGATTTACTTGTCCATTACTTCCCCTTTGAATTGCTCCCAAGTCAATTCTGCTTGTTGCTCAGGGGTCCTTGTCCTTGACATTGAGTCCTACCAGTGGCTTGCATCACCGGAGCACATGAACTCAGCACACTGGACTTTCTAAGCGTCCGTACACCCTATCAATCGAAATATACGCTCCAACTTACGAAGCCACTCCTCGGCTGCAAGTGGATCAGCTGCTCCGTTGAAGGTAGGGGCTTGTGCCTTTGAAATTGCTCGACAACTGAAGCATGGTTTGGTACATTAGGAACTAGTGGTAGGGGTTGAGCTTGGTTCGGGTTTTGCCTGCCTAGGTATTGAACCGCTCGGAAGAGGTCTTTTATCAAGTTTTGGTTTGTACGGGCTATTTCCATTAGACAAAACATATGGTTCTTATTGGTTTCATTCTTTGAATACTAAAGCAAAGGAGAGTATTTTATTTCTTGACATAAGGGAAGCTATTACAAGGATTTAAATCTAACCCCTATAAGTTCTACGGATCTTCTTTGGTGGAGCTTCATCTTCGGAGGAGTCTTCCGCCTCAGGTCCGGACTCTATGTCCATCTCAACCTGTGGCTCAGGCTCAGGATCATTCTCTAAATCATCCTCAGGTTCTTCTTCGGGATCTTCTTCCTCAGCCAAAGGTTCCTCCTCAGGCTCCTCATGGATTACACCATCCCACAAATCAATCAGGGCATGGCAATACGTCTCAAACTCGAACAGGTTTGGGTTGCCTTCTAACATTTCATCTCTAACCGTGACTCCCATATCTCCCCATTGAGGTGGGAGGGAGTGTATGAGGTTATTTATGGCCTCAATATGCGTAATCTCCATTCCAGCATTAATCGCCGTCATGCATCTCTCATAGATGTCATACACATGTTTGCTAAGCGGTCGGGTCGGATTAGTTACATAGTTTTCATAGGAATGAATAGCAATTCTACGGTTCAATGCTTCTCTATACGCCCTAGCCGCTCTACGAGCCATATCTATTGCATTTTCACATACATCATACTTTTTCTTTGCTTAAAGAAAACGTACAAATATTTAAACTTTCATATCATGCAATTCCCTTTAAGCCCTTAGCTTTTGCCCAAGTCTATTACATATCTTTAAATAACACATCTCTAAATCATATCAAAGCATTATAATATAAACATAATCATTAACTTTAAACATGAACATACCTAGGCCATAGGATGAGACTGATGGATGGATGCACGATGCCATGAAATACCTTAAAATTTTCATTTTCCTTTTGCTTTAAAAAAAATACTTGGTCTACAGAACCGGCTAAACCTTGCTCTGATACTACGTTGTAACGCCCCGACCCCTAGTGGACCGGAACCCTACTTACTTTACTTAGCTTAACTGGTGGTTTTGTACCAAGTGTATACGTTTTAGCGGAAACTTACATCTTCGGATAATAATTTAAATAACAATACTTCAAATACTTTAAACAAAAACACTGAATCATTTTTCAAAACAACAAAATATAATTTATTTGAAGAAAACATAACTTGTTCTCGCATTCTGCATTATTCAAAACTTTAAAGAAATAACATTGAAAAACATTTCATAAAAATAAATCCAAATCACTTATTCATCGAATTTTCATGGGCTCGTTGCATCACTCTTCATCTTCTCCTCCATCCATACCCGAGGTAGAATTCCTTCAATCTATAGAGATGGGATTAAACCCGTGAGTTGAAAAACTCAATAGGTGTCATAGGTACATTCGTGATCAAGCTATATATTTCAAAACATTAACTTTATAACTTTTCACACATGCCGTACCCGGAGGCACCATTTGACATGAAGGGGTATGCCGTACCTGAGGGCACCATTTGACATACGAACATTTCTTCAACATGGAGGGGTATGCCGTATCGGAGTACCATTTGACATACAACCATTAACATAGAGGGATATGCCGTACCGGAGTACCATTTAATATACAAACATTAATATGAATCGAAACTTATAACTTAACACGATTAAACACATTGCACCTCTACCTACCTTGATTGATGCTTTTGAAACTTTGAAAACTTGGATTGAAAATTTCGATGAAACTTGGACGTTGAAAGAAATGCACTCCTTGGATGTTTGAAAACCGTTGAGAATTGATGCTTGAAAACACTTCTTAAACTTCTAGGAAAAATAGTTTTTCTCCCTCTCTTTTTCTCTCTTGGAAACTCTTTCTTTATTATGTAAAAGCTCTTACTTTTGGTGTGAGAAAAAATGAGTGAAATGAGGTCTCTATTTATAGGTAAATATTCCATAACTTAAAGCAAATGAAGGATCAAATTTCATTTAAGAGAGAAAACATAGGTGCCATTTAAGTTTGAGGTTAAATGCTTCAATTTAGTGGGGTTTTTATTGCCAAAAACTTAGGTGGCCCTTTGAGAAAATAATTGAGGAAAATAAATATTTAAATTCTAGAGAAAAACGAGAATTTTCATTTCAGGCAGTTTCGGTCGACCGGTTGTAGTCCGGTTAACACTGCACAGCTTTCAGTGTTTCTATCATAACTTTTTCTCCCGATATCCGATTGAGGTAATTCAAAATGAGTTGGAAAGCTAACTCAAAGAGCTACAACTTTTGTTTCAATATCATTTTCCAAATTGAATATTTCCTATGTCGAAAATGGGTCTCAAATGAGACTAAAAATCTGAAGTATACTTTAGTTATCCAATATTCATGTCTTAGTGTCACTAAGGTGTCTAGAATTATTTGGGGTTCTACAATTAAGTTTCAAACTCATGGGTTGATTCCCTTCCTACAGTTTGAATGGATTTTCCATGGGACGTAGATGATGGTAAAGGATGATGTAACATGTCATGGAGAAGCCGATGATTTACATCTTTAGTTGATTTTGAGATGTTTACACTTTCTTTAAATTTGATTCCTATGAATATTGTGTGGATCTATTTTACGAACACTCATTATGAATAAACTATGTTTGAAAGTAGATATGCATCATAGGAATAAATTTACAAATCACCGTATACAAAAAAAAAAGTTAGCGACTTAAAGTTTTGATATCTCTTCAGAAATTTCGGTTTCTGTCTCATCTTAAAAAAAATTGTAACTCTTTCGTTACTTGGTATTTTTATACGAAACTAATTGGATTGGATAGCCTAATAAGTTAGATACTGAATAAAATTGGAATTATGTCAATCTAATATCAGTAAAAGGTTATATGACATAAAGTAAACTGTGCTGAGTGCTGTCTCTATTTTTCAGCTTCTACCCTTGTTTTCAAAAATTCATAACTCACTCGTTATTTGAAATTTTTGGATGAAACCAATTGGATTTGATAGTCTCATGGATTATCTACTAAATAAATTTAAAATCATATGGTTTTGACATCAGTGGAATTTTATATGCCATTTTAAGTGAACTGCAGCGGTTTACCTTTCAACCGGGTCGCTGCTGAGTTCTGAAAAATATTTTAATACCACATATGATATTGACGGAAGCTAATTTTTGACTATGTCATATTATAAGGAGTTTACTACCTTACATTGAAATTTGATGAAGTTTCAAAGTCGATAGCTATGAAAAAAAATTTATTTTGGCAATTACTATTTGAGACAAAAACTGGAACAGACATTACTTTTTAAGTTTTGCCAAAATTTCACGTCAATAGTCGTTATATGCGTAGAACCCATTCTAAAAACATTTTTTTGAAATTATTTTCTTTTAGAATTGAATTATTGTTTAAATATAAAAAAAGAAAATTCTTTAATTAAATTCTAAAATTTAATCTTTATACCTTCTACTAAAAATATATTGAACTAACTTTACGGCTAAGGTACAATGGTTTGAGTGACGTTTCCGTCCATGCGGGTCAGGACATTACATATGCGAATTTCTTTGAACGTCGGCAATCCAAGCATTCCATATATGCAAGCGCCTGTTCTTTCATACAAATTTGAACAAACAAATGCATCGCATGTCACGACGAAGCTATTTGTTCATTTAGAACCGTCGCGAGCTTTTCAAAATGGGATTACGGGCCCAAAACAGATATCGTATGCGAAAGTTATGTCAATTTCTTTGAATGTCGACAATCCATGCGTTCCATCTGCGCAAGCGCCTGTTCTTTTACACAAATTCAAATAGCCAAAATCCATCATATGCCACGGTGAAGTTGCAAGTTCATTTAGAATCATCACGAGCTTTCTCAAATGTGGGGAGTTATGGGTCCAAATTGGACACCGTATGGAAAATGAATGCCAATTTCTTCGAACGTCGACAATCCAAGCGTTCCATGTAAGCAATCACCTGTTCTTCCACATGAAATCAAACTGCCAAAATTCATCAAACATCACGACAAAGCTATGAGTTCATTCAGAATCGTCGTGAGCTTTTCTAAATGGGATTATGGGCCCAAAACGAACACTGTATCCGAAAGTTATGACAATTTCTTTGAACGTCGACAATCCAAGCGTTCCATGTAAGCAAGAACCTGTTCTTCTACATGAATTCAAACTGCTAAAATCCATCATACGTCTCAGTGAAGCTACGAGAATCGTAGCGAGCTTTTCAAAATGTGGGGAGTTATGGGCCCTAAATGGACACCGTATGCGAAAGTTAGGTCAATTTCTTCGAACATCGACAATCCAAATGTTCCACGTACACAAGCGCCTGTTCTTCCACACAAATACAAACAGTCAAAATCCATCATACGCCACGATGAAGCTACGAGTTCATTCTAAATTGTCACGAGCTTTTCAAAAATGTGGAAAATTATGGGCCCAAAACGGACACCGTATGCAAAAATTATGCCAATTTCTTCTAACATCGACAATACAAGCGTTCCATGTACGCAAGCGCCTGTTCTTCCACAATAATTCAAACTACCAAAATTTACCATACATCTCGATGAAGCTATGAGTTCATTCAGCATTGAAGCGAGCTTTCTGAAATGTGGGGAGTTATGAGCCCAAAACGGACATCGTATACGAAAGTTATGCCAATTTCTTCGAACATCGACAATCCAAGCGCTCTATATATGGAAGCGCCTGTTCTTCCACACGAATTCAAATTGCCAAAATCCATCGTACGTCACGATGAAGTTGTGTGTTCATTCAAAATCATCGCAAGCTTTCCGAAATGTGGGAAGTTATGATCCCAAAATGGGCATCGCATGCGAAAGTTAAGCAAATTTCTTCGAATGTCGACAATCCGAGCGTTCCATGTACGCAAGTGCCTGTTCTTCCGCAAGAATTCAAACTGTCAAAATCCATCGTATGTTACGGCAAAACTATTTGTTCATTTAGAATCGTCGTGAGATTTTCAAAATGTGGGCGTTATGGGCCAAAAACAGACATCGTATGCTAAAGTTATGTCAATTTATTCGAACGTCGACAATCCAAGCGTTCTATGTACTCAAGGGCCTGTTCTTCCACAAGAATTCAAACTGTCAAAATCCTTCATACATCACCACAAAGCTATTTGTTCATTCAGAATCATTATGAGATTTTTGAAATGTGGGGGGTTATGGGCCCAAAATGGACATCGTATGCTAAAGTTATGCTAATTTCTTCAAACGTCGACAATCCAAGCGTTCCATGTATGCAAGCGCCCGTTCTTTCACACGAATTCAAACTATAAAAACCTATAATATGTCATGGAAAAGCTATGATTTCATTAAAAATTGTCGTGAGCTTTTCAAAATGGGGTTATGGGCTCAAAACGGACACCGTATGTGAAAGTTATGCCAATTTCTTTGAACGTTGACAATCTAAGCGTTCCATGTACGTAAGTGCCTATTCTTCCACACGAATTCAAATAGCCAAAATCCATCATACATCATGGTGAAGCTGTGAGTTTGTTTAGAATTATCATGAGCTTTTCGAAGTAGGGTTGTGGGCCCAAAACGGACACCGTATACGAAAGTTATGCCAATTTCTTTGTACGTCGACAATCCAAGCGTTCCATGTACGTAAGCGATGTTCTTCCACACGAATTCAAATGGCCAAAATCCATCCTACATCACGGAAAAGCTGTGAGTTCGTTCAAAATTCTCATGAGCTTTTCGAAATGGGGTTGTGGTCCCAAAACGGAAACCATATCCGAACGTTATACCAATTTCTTCAAACGTCGACAATCTAAGCGTTCCATGTACGCAAACGCCTATTCTTACACAGGAATTTAGACTGCCAAAATCTATTACACATCATGGTGAAGCTGTGAGTTCATTCAAATTTGTCGCGAGCTTTCCAAAATGTAGGAAGTTATGGACCCAAAACGGACACCTTATGCAAAAGTTATGTCATTTTCTTCGAACGTCAACAATCCAAGCATTCCATGTACGCAAGCGCGTGTTCTTCCACACAGATTCAAACTACAAAAATCTAACATACATCACGATGAAGCTATTTGTTCATTTAGAATCATCGTGAGCTTTTCGAAATAGGGTTATGTGCCCAAAATGAACATTGTATGCGAAAGTAATGCCAATTTCTTTGAACGTTGACAATCCAAGCATTCCATGTAAGCAAGCACTGCCAAAATCCATCATACGTCTCGGTGAAGCTGCGAGTTCATTCAGAATCAAAGCAAGCTTTTCGAAATGTGGGGAGTTATGGGCCCAAAAAGGACACCGTATGCGAAAGTTATGCTAATTTCTTCGAACGTCGACAATCCAAGCGTTCCGTGTACGCAAGCACATGTTCTTCTACATAAATTCAAACAGCCAAAATCCATCATACGCCACAGTGAAACTACGAGTTCATTTTGAATCATCGTGAGCTCTCCAAAATGTTGACAGTTATGGGTCCAAAACGGACACCATATGCAAAAGTTATGCCAATTTCTTTGAATGTCGATAATACAAACGTTCCATGTACACAAGCGCCCATTCGTCCACATGAATTCAAACTGCCAAAATTCATCATACATCTCGGTGAAGCTACGAGTTCATTCAGAATTGTAGCAAGCATTCCGAAATGTGGGGAGTTATGGGTCTAAAATGGGCACCGTATGCGAAAGTTATGCCAATTTCTTTGAACATCGACAATCCAAGCGTTCCATGTACGCAAGTGCCTATTCTTCCACAAGAATTCAAACTCTCAAAATCCATCGTACGTTACGGTAAAATTGTTTGTTCATTCAGAATCATCGTGAGATTTTTGAAATGTGGGGGTTATGGGCCTAAAACGAACATAGTTGCTAAAGTTACGCCAATTTCTTCAAACATCGACAATCCAAGCGTTTCATGTCCGCAAGGGCCTGTTCGTCCACAAGAATTCAAACAGTAAAAATCAATCATACTTCACGATAGAGCTATTTGTTCATTCAGAATCATTGTGAGATCTTCAAAATGTGGGGGTTATGGGCCCAAAACGGACATCGTATGCTAAAGTTATGCTAATTTCTTCAAATGTCAATAATCCAAGCGTTCCATATACACAAGCGCCCGTTCTTTCACACGAATTCAAACTATCAAAATCCATCATACGTCGTGGCAAAGCTATGATTTCATTAAAAATCATCGTGAGCTTTTCGAAATGGGGTTATGGTCCCAATACAGACATCGTATGCGAAAGTTATGCCAGTTTCTTTGAACGTTAACAATCCAAGTGTTCCATGTGCGCAAGCGCATGTTCTCTCACACGAATTCAAATAGTTAAAATCCATCATATGCCACGGTGAAGTTGCAATTTCATTTAGAATCGTTGTGAGCTTTCTGAAATATAGGGAGTTATGGGCCCAAAACGGACACCGTATGCGAAAGTTATGCTAATTTCTTCGAATGTCGACAACCTGAGCGTTCCATGTTTCAAACTACCAAAGTCCATCAAATGTCACGAAAAAGCTATGAGTTCATTCAGAATCATCATGAGCTTTCTGAAATGGGATTATGGGCCCAAAATGGACACTGTATGTGAAAGTTATGCCAATTTCTACGAACGTCAACAATCCAAGTGTTCCATTTACGCAAGCGCCTATTCATCCACACGAATTCAAATTGCCAAAATTCACCATATGTCATGATGAAGCTATGAGTTTATTCAAAATCATCATGAGATTTTTGAAATGTAGGGGGTTATGGGCCCAAAACGGACATCGTATGCGAAAGTTATGCCAATTTCTTCGAATATCGACAATCCAAGCGTTCCATGTATGCAGGCGATTGTTCTTCCACTCTAATTCAAAAGGCCAATATCCATCATTTACCATGTGAAGCTACATTTTAGTTCAGAATCGTCGTGAGCTTTGTAAAATTGGGTTATGGGCCCTAAATGGATACCGTATGCAAAAGTCATGCCAATTTCTTCGAACGTCGACAATCCAGGTGCTCCATGTACGCAAGCACCTATTCTTCCACACGAATTCAAACTGCCAAAATCCATCAATCATCACAGTAAAGCTGCGAGTTCATTTGAAATTGTCATGAGATTTCTGAAATCTCGAGAGTTATGGGCCTAAAATGGACACCGTATGCGAAAGCTGTGCCAATTTCTTCGAACGTCGACAATCTAAGCGTTCCTTGTATGCAACTACCAGTTCTTCCACAAGAATTCAAACTGTTAAAATATACTATACATCACGGCAAAGCTATTTGTTCATTCAGAATCATTGTGAGATTTTTGAAATGTGGGGGGTTATGAGCCTAAAACGGACATCGTATGCTAAAGTTATACCAATTTCTTCGAATGTCAACAATCCAAGCGTTCCATGTAAGCAAGCGCTTGTTATTCCACCCGAATTCAAACTGTCAAAATCCATCATACATCATGGCAAAGTAATCAGTTCAATCAAAATCGTCGTGAGCTTTTCGAAATGGGGTTATGGGTCCAAAACGGACACCGTATGTGAAAGTTATGCCAATTTCTTTGAACGTCGACAATCTAACCGTTCCATATATGTAAGCCCCTATTCTTCCACATGAAATCATACTGCCAAAATCCATCATACATCACGGTGAAGCTGTGAGTTTGTTCAGAATTGTCATGAGCTTTTCGAAATGAGTTTGTGGGCCCAAAACGGACACCATATGCGAAAGTCATGCCAATTTCTTTAAACGTCAACAATCCAAGCATTCCCTGTCCGTATGCACCTGTTCTTCCACGCGAATTCAAACTGCTAAAATCCATCATACATCCTGAAAAAGATGTGAGTTCGTTCAAAATTGTCATGTGCTTTTCAAAATGGACTTGCAAGCCCAAAACGGACACCAAATCCGAAAGTTATGCCAATTTCTTCAAACATCAAAAATCCAAGTGTTCCATGTACGCAAGCGCTTACCCTTCCACACGAATTCAAACTGCCAAAATCCATCACACGTCAAGGTGAAGCTGCGAGTTCATTCAAATTTTCGTGAGCTTTCCGAAATGTGGGGAGTTATAGGCCCAAAACGGACATCGTAAGCAAAAGTTATGCCAATTTCTTTGAACGTTGGCAATCCAAGCGTTCCATATACGCAAGCGCCCATTCTTCCACATGAATTCAAACTGGCAAAATCCTTCATACATCACAGTAAAGCTGGGAGTTCATTCAGAATCATCACAAGCTTTTCAAAATGTGAAGAGTTATGGGCCAAAAATGAATACCGTATGCTAAAGTTATGCCAATTTCTTCGAGCGTCGACAATCCAAACGTTCCAAGTACGCAAGCGCCTGTTCTTCCACACAAATTCAAACTATCAATTTCCATCATACATCATGACAAAGCTATTTGTTCATTCAAAATTGTTGTGAAATTTTCAAAATGGGGTTATTGGCCCAAAACGGACACAGTATACGAAAGTTATGCCAATTTCTTTGAACGTGGACAATCCAAGCGTTCCATGTACTCAAGCGCATGTTCTTCCACACGAATTCAAACTGCTAAAATCCATCATACGTCTCGGTGAAGCTACAAGTTCATTTAGAATCATCACGAGCTTTCTGAAATGTGGAGAGTTATGGGCCTAAAGCGGTCACCGCATGTGAAATTTATGCCAATTTTTTCGAACGTTAACAATCCAAATGTTCCATGTACACAAGTACCTATTCTTCACATGAATTCAAACTGTCAACATCCTTCATACGTTACGACAACGTTGTTTGGTCATTCAAAATCATCGTGAGCTTCTCGAAATGCGGGGGTTATGGCCCTAAAATGGACATCGTATGCGGAAGTTATGCCAATTTCTTCGAGCGTCGACAATCATAACTTCCATGTACGCAAGCGCATGTTCTTCCACACAAATTCAAACTGCAAAAATCCATCATACATCTTGGTGAAGCTACGAATTCATTCAGAATTGTCATGAGCTTTTCAAAATGTAGGGAGTTATGGGTATAAAACAAACACCGGATGCGAATGTTATGCCAATTTCTTCGAACGTCGACAATCTAAGCGTTCCATGTACGCAAGTGCCTATTCTTCCACGTGAATTCAAACTGTTAAATTCCATCATACGTCACGACAAAGTTGTTTGTTCATTCAAAATCGTCGTGTCCTTTCCAAAAAGGGGTTGTGGGCCCAAAACAAACACCATATGCCAAAGTTATGGCAATTTCTTCGAACGTCGACAATCCAAACGTTCCAAGTATGCAAGCGCTTGTTCTTCCACACAAATTCAAACTATCAAATTTCATCATACATCATGCAAAGCTATTTGTTCATTCAAAATCATCTTGAGCTTTATGAAAAGGGGTTATGTGCCCAAAATGGACACCGTATGCTAAAGATATGCCAATTTCTTGGAACGTCGACAATCCAAGTGTTCCATGTCCGCAAGCGCCTATTCTTCCACACGAATTCAAGCTGCCAAAATCCATCATACGTCATAACAAAGCTATTTTTCATTCAGAATCATCGTGAGCTTTCTGAAATGGGGTTATGGGCCCAAAACAGACCCCTTTGTGAAAGTTATACCTATCTCTTTGAACGTCAACGATCCAAGCATTTCATGTACGCAAGTGCCTGTTCTTCCACATGAATTCAAACTTCCAAAATCCATCATATGTCGCGGCAAAGCTATGATTTCATTCAGAATCATCGTGAGATTTTCGAAATGTGGGGGGTTATGGGACCAAAAGGGACATTGTATGCGAAAGTTATGCCAATTTCTTCAAAGGTCGACAATCGAAGCGTTCCATGTATGCAAGTGCCTATTTTTCCACACGAATCCAAATAGTTAAAATCTATCATATGTCATGGCAAACCAATGAGTCCATTCAAAATCATCGTGAGCTTTTCAAAATGGGGTTATGGGTTCAAAACGGACACCGTATGCAAAAGTTATGCCAATTTCTTTGAACGTTGACAATCTAAGCGTTCCATGTATGCAAGGGCCTGTTCTTTCACACGAATTCAAACAATTAAAATCCATCTTACATCACAGTGAAGCTGCGAGTTCATTTAGATTTGTCGTGAGCTTTCCAAAATGTGGAGAGTTATGGGTCCAAAACGGATACCGTATGCAAAAGTTAAGCCAATTTCTTCGAACGTCGACAATCCAAGTGTTCGCCTGTTCTTCCACACGAATTCAAATAGCCAAAGTCCATCACATGTAATGGTAAAGCTTCGAGTTCATTTAGAATTGTTATGAGCTTTCCAAAATGTGGGGAGTTATGGGCCCAAAACGGACACTGCATGCAAAAGTTATGCCAATTTCTTCGAATCTCGACAATCCAAGCGTTCCATGTACACAAGTGTCAGTTCTTCCACACGAATTAAAACTGTCAAAATCAATCACGGGTCATAGAAAAGCTATTTGTTCATTTAGAATCATCATGAGCTTTTCGAAATGGGGTTATGGACCCAAAACGGACACCATATGTGAAAGTTATTCCAATTTCTTCGAATGTCGACAATTTAAGCATTCCATGTACGCAAGCGCTTGTCCTTCCATACGAATTCAAACTACCGAAATCCATCATACGTCACGATAAAGTTATTTCTTCTTTCAAAATTGTCGTGGGCTTTCCAAAATGTGGAAAGTTACTGGTCCAAAATGGACAGCGTATGCGAAAGTTATGCCAATTTCTTCGAACTTTGACAATCCAAGCATTCCATATACGTAAGCACCCATTCTTTCACAGGAATTGAAACTACCAAAATCTATTGTATGGCACGGTGAAACTGTGAGTTCATTCCAAATCATCGCGAACTTTCCAAAATGTGGGGAGTTATGGCCCAAAATGGACACCGTATGCGAAAGTTATGCCAATTTCTTCCAACGTCGACAATCCAAGCGTTCCAAGTACGCAAGCGCCTATTCTTCCACACGAATTCAAACTGCTAAAATCCATCATACATTACGACAAAGCTATAAGTTCATTCAAAATCGTCATGAGATTTCTAAAATGTGGGGGGTTTTGGGCCCAAAACGAACATCGTATGCTTAAATTATGCCAATTTCTTTGAATGTTGACAATCCAAGCATTCCATGTACGCAAGTGTCCATTCTTCCACATGAATTCAAACTGGAAAAACCCATCAGGCATCACGGTGAAGCTGCAAGTTCATTAGAATCATCACGACCTTTCCGAAATGTGGGGAATTATGGGCCCAAATTGGACACCGTAGGCGAAAGTTATGCCAATTTCTTCAAACTTCGACAATCCAAACGTTCCAAGTACGCAAGAGCCTGTTCTTCCACACGAATTCAAACTATTAATTCCCATTATACATCATGACAAAGCTATTTGTTCAATTAGAATCATCATGAATGTTTCAAAATGGGGTTATGGGCCCAAAACATACACCATGTGTGAAAGTTATGCAAATTTCTTCGAACGTCGATAATCCAAGCTTTCCATGTACACAAGCACCTATTCTTTCACAAGAATTCAAACTGTCAAAATCTATCATATGCCTCAGTGAAGCTACAAGTTCATTCAAAATCATCACGAGCTTTCCAAAATGTGGGGAGTTATGGCCTAAAGCGGACACCATATGCGAAAGTTATACCAATTTCTTCAAACGTAGACAATCCAAGCGTTCCATGTACGCAAGTGTCTGTTCTTCCACACGAATTCAAACTGTCAAAATCTATCATACGTTATGACAATGCTATTTGGTCATTAAAAAAATGGCATGAGCTTTCCGAAATGTGGGGGTCATGGGCCCAAAACGGACACCATATGTGAAAGTTATGCCAATTTCTTTGAACATCGACAATCCAAGCTTTCCATGTACGCAAGCGCCTATTCTTCCATACGAATTCAAACTGCTAAAATCCATCATACATCACAGTGAAGCTACGAGTTCATTAAGAATCTTTCTAAGCATTTCAAAATGTAGGGAGTTTTGGGTACAAAACGAACACCGTATGCGAAAGTTATGCCAATTTCTTCGAACGTCGACAATCCAAGAGTTCTAAGTACGCAAGTGCCTCTTCTTCCACATGAATTCAAAATATAAAAATCTACTATACGTCACGATGAAGCTCCAAGTTCATTTAGAATTGTCACGAGCATTCCAAAAAGTTGGGAGTTATTGGTCTAAAAAGGACTCCATATGTGAAAGTTATGCCAATTTCTTCGAACGTCGACAATCCAAGCATTCAGCATTCATCACGAAGAAGCTAGGAGTTCATTCAAAATCGTTGTGAGCTTTGTGAAACGAGGTTATAAGCCCAAAATGGATACCGTACGCGAAAGTTATGCCAATTTCTTCGAACATCGACAATCCAAGCATTCCATGTATGCAAGCGCCTGTTCTTCCACATGAATTCAAACTGACAAAATCCATCATACATCACGGTGAAGCTACAAGTTTAATCAGAATCGTCATGAGCTTTTCGAAACGTGGAGAGTTATGGACCCAAAACGGACACCGTATGCGAAACTTATGCCAATTTCTTTGAACATCGACAATCCAAGCGTTCCATATGCACAAGCGCCCATTCTTCCACACGAATTCAAACTGCCAAAATCCGTCATACATCACGGTGAAGCTATGAATTCATTCAGAATCATCATGAGCTTTTCTAAAATGTGGGAGTTATGGGCCCAGAACAGACACCGTATGCGAAAGTTATGCCAATTTCTTCGAACATCAACAATCCAAGCATTCCATGTACGCAAGCGTCTGTTCTTCTAGACGAATTCAAATTGCCAAAATCCATCATACATCATGGTGACGCTATTCAAAATCCTCATGATCTTTTCGAAATGTGGAGAGTTATGGGCCCAAAACGGACACCATATGAGAAAGTTATGCCAATTTCTTCGAACGTCAACAATTCAAGCGTTCCTTGTAAACAAGCGCCAGTTCTTCTACACGAATTTAAATTACCAAAACTTATTATACATCATGCAAAGCTTTAAGTTCATTCAAAATCATCATGAGCTCTCCGAAATGGGGTTATTACCCAAAACGGACACCGTAAGTGAAAGTTATGCCGATTTCTATGAACATCGACAATCCAAGCATTTCATATACGTAAGCGCCTGTTCTTTCACATGAATTCAAACTACTAAAATCCATCATACATCACAACAAAGCTATGAGTTCATTCAAAATCATTGTAAGCTTTTCGAAATGGTGTTATGGGCCCAAAACAGTCACCGTATGCTAAAGTTATGGCAAATTCTTCGAACATCGACAATCCAAGTTGTCCATGTATGCTAGCGCCTGTTCTTCCACACGAATTCAAACTGCTAAAATCTATCATACATCCCGAAAAAGCTACGAGTTCATTTAGAATCATCGGGAGCTTTCCAAAATGTGGAGAGTTATGGGCCTAAAACAGACACCGTATGCGAAAGTTATGCCAATTTCTTCGAACGTCGACAATCCAAGCGTTCCATGAACGCAAGCGCCTATTCTTCCACACGAACTCAAACTGCTAAAATCCATCATACATCACAATAAAGCTATGAGTTCATTCAGAATCGTCGTGAGCTTTCCAAAATGTGGAGAGTTATGGGCCCAAAACAGACACCGTATACGAAAGTTATGCCAATTTCTTCGAACGTCGACAATCCAAGCGTTCCATGTACGCAAGCGCCTATTCTTCCAGACGAATTCAAACTTCCAAAATCCATCATCCATCATGGTAAAGTTGATTGTTCACTTAGAATCGTAGTGAGCATTCCGTAATGGGGTTATGGGCCCAAGATGAACACTATATGTGAAAGTTATGTCAATTTCTTTGAACGTCAATAATCTAAGCGTTCCATGCACGCAAGCGCCTATTCTTTCACACAAATTCAAACTGCCAAAACCTATCATACGTCACGATGAAGCTGGGAGTTCATTTAGAATCGTCGTAAGCTTTTCGATTCATTTAGAATCGTTGTGAGCTTTTCGAAATGTGTGGAGTTATGGGCCCAAAATGGACACCATATGCGAAAGTTATGCCAATTTCTTTGACCGTCGACAATCCAAGCTTTCCATGTACACGAACACCTATTCTTCTACACGAAGTCAAACTGCTAAATCCGTCAAACGTTACGGCGAAGCTGTGAGTTCATTAAGAATCATCGTGAGCTTTTCGAAATGTGGGGGGTTATGGGCCCAAAATGGACTCCGTATGCGAAAGTTATGCCAATTTCTTCGAACGTCAACAATCCAAGCTTTCCATGTACACAAGAGCCTGTTCTTTCTCACAAATTTAAACTACAAAAATTCATCATACGTCACGGCAAAGCTGGGAGTTCATTCAGAATCGTTGTGAGATTTTTGAAATGTAGGGGGTTATAGGCCCAAAATGGACATCGTATACGAAAGTTATGCTAATTTCTTCGAACGTCGACAATCCAAGCATTCCATGTACGCAAGTGCCTGTTCTTCCACACGAATTCAAACTCTCAAAATCCATCATACGTCATGGAAAAGCTATGAGTTCATTCAAAATCGTCGTGAGCTTTCTAAAACGGGTTTAGGGGCCCAAAAC
The DNA here is from genome assembly GCF_002742605.1 of Olea europaea var. sylvestris. Classification (NCBI taxonomy): domain Eukaryota; kingdom Viridiplantae; phylum Streptophyta; class Magnoliopsida; order Lamiales; family Oleaceae; genus Olea; species Olea europaea. Next base: position 16,293,186 of record NC_036249.1, on the reverse strand, counting down.
GGATACCAAATGCAAAAGTTATGCCAATTTCTTTCAACGTCGACAATCCAAGCATTCCATGTACGTAAACGTCAATTCTTCTACACAAATTCAAACTGCCAAAATCCATCATATGTCACGATGAAGCTAAGAGTTCATTCAGAATCACCGCGAGCTTTTCGAAATGTGGGGGGTTATCGGCCTAAAATGGACATCGTATGCGAAAGTTATGCCAATTGCTTCAAATGTCGACAATCCAAGCATTCTGTGTTCACAAGTGCTATTCTTCCACACGAATTCAAACTACCAAAATCCATCATACGTCATGGCAAAGCAATGTGTTCATTCAAAATCCTTTTGAGCTTTCCAAAATATGGGGGGTTATGGGCCCAAAACGGACACCATATGCGAAAATTATGTCAATTTCCTCGAACGTCGACAATCCAAGCGTTCTATGTACGCAAGTGCCTATTCTTCCACATGAATTCGAACTGCGAAAATTCAAGCTGCGAGTTCATTCAGAATCATCGTGAGCTTTCCAAAATGTGGGGAGTCATGGGACCAAAACGGACACCGTATGCGAAAGTTACGCCAATTTCTTCGAACGTCGACAATCAAAACATTCCATGTACACAAGTGTCTATACTTCCACATGAATTCAAACTGCCAAAATCCATCATACATCATGGTGAAGCTACGGGTTCATTCAGGATCGTCTTGAGCTTTTCAAAATGTGGGAAGTTATGGGCCCAAAATGGACATCGTATGTGAAACTTATGTCAATTTCTTCTAATGTCGACAATCAAGCGTTCCATGTACGCAAGTGTCTGTTCTTCAACACGAATTCAAACTGTCAAATTCCATCATACGTCACAAAAAAGCTATTTGTTCATTCAGAATCATCATAAGCTTTTCGAAATGGGATTATGGGCCCAAAACGGATACAGTATGCGTAAGTTATGCCAATTTCTTCAAATCTTGACAATCCAAGCATTCCATGTACGCAAGCGCTTATTCTTCCACACGAATTCAAATTCCCAAAATCCATCATACATCACAGTGAAGCTATGGGTTCATTCAGAATCGTCATGAGCTTTTTGAAATGTGGGGAGTTATGGTCCCAAAATGGACACTGTATGCAAAAGTTATGCCAATTTCTTCGAACGTCGACAATCCAAGCATTTCGTGTACGCAAGCGCCTATTCTTCCACACAAAATCAAACTGACAAAATCCATCATACATCATGGTAAAGCTACTTTTCATTCAAAATCATCATGAACTTTCGAAAAAGGGGATAAGGGCCCAAAACGGACACTGTATGCGAAAGTTATGTCAGTTTCTTAGAACGTGGACAATCCCAGCGTTCCATGTACGCAAGCATCTATTATTCTACATGAATTCAAATTACCAAAATCAATCATACGTCACAGTGAAGCTGCAAATTCATTCAGAATTATCGTGAGCTTTTCGAAATGTTGGGAGTTTTGGGTCCAAAATGGGCTCTGTATGTGAAAGTTATGCCAATTTCTTCGAACGTCGACAATCCAAGCGTTCTATGTACGCAAGCGCCCGTTCTTCCACACGAACTCGAACTACCAAAATCCATCATTCATCATGGTGAAACTACGAGTTCATTCAAAATCATCGTGAGCTTTGTGAAATGGGGTTATAGGCCCAAAATGGATACCGTATGCGAAAGTTATGCCAATTTCTTCAAACGTCGAAAATCCAAGCGTTCCATGTATGCAAGCTCTTGTTCTTCCACATCAATTCAAACTGCCAAAATCCATCATACATCACGGTGAAGCTATGAGTTCAATCAGAATCATCATGAGCTTTTCGAAATGTGGGGAGTTATGGGCCCAAAACGGACACTATATGCGAAAGTTAAGCCAATTTCTTCGAACATCGACAATCCAAGTGTTCTATGTACACAAGTGCCTATTCTTCCACACGAATTCAAACTGTCAGAATCTATCACATGTCACGAAAAAGCTATTTGTTCATTCAAAATCATCGTGAGCTTTTCGAAATAAGGTTATGGGCCCAAAATGCATGCCGTATGCGAAAGTTATTCCAATTTCTTCGAACGTCGACAATCCAAGTGTTCCATGTACGCAAGCACATGTTCTTCCACATGAATTCAAACTGCCAAAATCTTTTATACATCACGGTGAAGTTACGGGTTCATTTAGAATTGTTGCGAGCTTTTCGAAATATGGAGAGTTATATGCCCAAAACGGACACCGTATGCGAAAGTTATGCTTATTTCTTCAAACACCGACTATCTAAGCGTTCCATGTATGCAAGTGCCTGTTCTTCCACACGAATTCAAATAGTCAAAATCCATCATACATCTCGATAAAGCTATTTGTTCGTTCAAAATTATCGTGAGCTTGCCAAATGGTGTTTTAGGCCCAAAACGGACACTGTATGCGAAAGTTATGCCAATGTCTTCGAACGTTGACAATCCAAGCGTTCCATGTACACAAGCACCTGTTCTTCCATACGAATTCAAATTGTGAAAATCTATTATAAGTCAAGATGAAGCTACAAGTCCAATAAGAATTTTGGCGATCTTTTCGAAATGTTGGGAGTTATGGGTCTAAAACGGACTCCGTATGCGAAAGTTATGCTAATTTCTTCGAACATCACAATTCAAGCGTTCCATGTATGCAAGCACCGTTCTTCCACACGAATTCAAACTACTAAAATCCATCATTCATCACAGTGAAGCTATGGTCATGAGCTTTGCGAAAATGGGGTTATAGGCCCAAAATGGATACCGTATACAAAAGTTATGCCAATTTTTTCGAACGTCGACAATCCAAGCCTTCCATGTACGCAAGCACCTGTTCTTCCACATGAATTCAAACTGTCAAAATCCATCATACATCACGATGAAGCTACGAGTTCAATCAGAATCATCATGAGCTTTTTGAAATGTGGAGAGTTATGGGTCTAAAACGGACGTCGTATGTGAAAGTTATGCCAATTTCTTTGAACGTCGACAATCCAAGCCTTCCATGTACGCAAGTGCCTATTCTTCCACACGATTTCCAACTGTCAAAATCCATCATACATCATGGCAAAGCTCTTTGTTCATTCTGAATCATCGTGAGCTTTCCAAAATGGGCTTATGAGCCCAAAACAGACACTGTATGCGAAAGTTATGCTAATTTCTTCGAACTGGACCATCCAAGTGTTCCATGTACGCAAGCGCCTGTTCTTCCACACGAATTCAAACTGTAAAAATCCATCATAGGTCTCGGTAAAGCTATGAATTCATTTAAAATTGTCACGAGTTTTCCAAAATGTGGGGAGTTTCAGGTCCAAAATGGACACTGTATGCAAAAGTTATGCCAATTTCTTTGAACATCGACAATCCAAGCGTTCCATGTACGCAATTGCCTGTTCTTCCACAAGAATTCAAACTGCGAAAATCCATCATACATCATAGTGAAGCTACATGTTCATTCAGAATCGTCGTTAGCTTTACTAAATGTGGGAATTATGGGCTCAAAACAGACACCATATGCCAAAGTTATGCCAATTTCTTCAAACGTCGAAAATCCAAGCATTCCATGTACGCAAGCGCCTATTCTTCCACATGAATTCGAACTGCCAATACCCATCATAGCTTATGGTGAAGCTACAAGTTCAATCAGAATTGTCACGAGATTTTCGAAATGTGGGGAGTTATGGGCCGAAAACTGACACCATATGCGAAAGTTATGCCAATTTTTTCAAATGTCGAAAATCTAAGCGTTCCATGTACGCAAGTGCCTATACTTCCACACAAATTCAAACTGTCAAAATCCATCATACGTCTCGAGAAATTTGATTGTTCACTTAGAATCATCATTAGCTTTTCGAAATGGGGCTTTAGACCCAAAACAGACACTATACGCTAAAATTATGCCAATGTCTTTGAACGTTGACAATCGAAGCGTTCCATGTACACAACCGCCTATTTTTCCTCACGAATTCAAATTGCGAAAATCAATAATATGTCACATTGAAGCTGCAAATTCAATTAGAATTGTCACGAGCTTTCTAAAATGTTGGGAGTTATGGGTCCAAAATGGACCCCGTATACGAAAGTTATGCTAATTTCTTCGAACGTCAACAATCCAAGCGTTCCATATATGCAAGTGCTAGTTCTTCCACAAGAATTCAAACTACCAAAATCCATCATTCATCGCGGCAAAGCTATGAGTTCATTCAAAATCATTGTGAGCTTTGCTAAATGGGGTTATAGCCCAAAATGGATATCGTATATGAAAGTTATGCCAATTTTTTCGAACGTCGACAATCCAAGCGTTCCATGTACGCAAGTGCCTGTTCTTCCACACGAATTCCAACTATCAAAATCCATCTTACATTATGGTAAAGCTATTTGTTCATTCAGAATCATCGTGAACTTTTCGAAATGGGGTTATAAGTCCAAAACGGACACCGTATGCGAAAGTTATACTAATTTCTTCGAACTCGACCATCCAAGTATTCCATGTATGCAAGCGCCTATTTTTCCACACGAATTCAAACTGCCAAAATCCATCATACGTCTCGGTGAAGCTACGAATTCATTCAAAATTGTCGCGAGCTTTTCAAAATGTGGGGAGTTACAGGTCCAAAACGGACACCGTATGCGAAATTATGCCAATTTCTTCGAACGCCGACAATCCAAGCGTTCCATGTACGCAAGTCCCTATTCGTCCATGAGAATTCAAACTGCCAAAATCCATCTTACATCGTGGTAAAGCTATGGGTTCTTTCAGAATCGTCGTGAGCTTTTCGAAATGTGGAAAGTTATGGGCCCAAAATGGACAACATATGTGAAAGACATGCCAATTTCTTCGAATGTCGACAATCCAAGCATTCCATGTAGGCAAGTGTCTATTCTTCCACACAAATTCAAACTGCAAAAATTGATTATACATCATGGTGAAGCTACGGGTTCATTCAGAATCGTCATGAGCTTTTCGAAAAGTGGAGAGTTATGGGTCCAAAAGGACACCGTATGCGAAAGTTGTGTCAATTTCTTTGAACGTCGACAATCTAAGCATTCCATGTACGCAAACACCTATTCTTCCACACGAATTCAAGCTGCCAAAATCTATCATACATCTCGACAGAGCTATTTGTTCATTTAGAGTCATCGTGAGCTTTTCGAAATGGGGTTTTGGGCCCAAAACGGACACTGTATTCGAAAGCTATGCCAATGTCTTCAAACGTTGACAATCCAAGCGTTCCATGTATGCAAGCGCCTGTTCTGCCACACGAATTCAAATTGCAAAAAACCATCATATGTCACAGTAAAGCTGCAAGTTCAATTAGAATTTTCGTGAACTTTTCGAAATGTTGGGAGTTATGGGTCCAAAACGGACTTCGTATGCGAAAGTTATGCCAATTTCTTCAAACGTCGACAATCCAACTTTCCATTTACACAAGCGCATGTTCTTCACACGAATTCAAACTACCAAAATCCATCATTCATCATGGTGAAGCTACGAGTTCGTTCAAAATCATCATGAGCTTTGCAAAATGGGGTTATTGGCCCAAAATGGATACCGTATACGAAAGTTATGCCAATTTCTTCGAACGTCAACAATCCAAGGGTTCCATGTACGCAAGCGTCTGTTCTTCCACATAAATTCAAACTGCCAAAATCTATCATACATCATGGTAAAGCTATGAGTTCAATCAGAATAGTCACAAGCTTTTAGAAATGTGGGGAGTTATGGACCCAAAACGGACACCGTATGTGAAAGTTATGCGAATTTCTTCGAACGTTGACAATCCAAGCATTCCATGTAAAAAGGTGCCTATTCTTCCACACAAATTCCAACTGTCAAAATCCATCATACATCATGGTAAAGCTGTTTGTTCATTCAAAATCATCGTGAGGTTTTTGAAATGGGGTTATGAGCCCAAAACGGACATCGTATGTGAAAGTTATGCTAATTTCTTTGAACTCGACCATCCAAGTGTTCCATGTACGCAAGCACCTATTCTTCCACACGAATTCAAACTGGCAAAATCCAACATACGTCTCAGTAAAACTTCGAATTCATTCAAAATTATCGCTAGCTTTCCGAAATGTGGGGAGTTACATGTCCAAAATGGACAACATATGCGAAAGTTATGCCAATTTCTTCGAACGTCGACAATCCAAGCATTCCATGTACGCAAGTGCCTATTCTTCCACAAGAATTCAAACTGCCAAATTCCATCATACATCGCGGTGAAGCTGCGAGTTCATTCAGAATCATCGTGAGCTTTTCGAAATGTGGAGAGTTATGGGCCCAAAATGGACACCATATGTGAAAGTTATGCCAATTTCTTCAAACGTCGACAATACAAGCGTTCCATGTAGGCAAGTGCCTGTTCTTCAACACGAATTCAAACTAAAAAAATTCATCATACATCACAGTGATGCTACGAGTTCATTTAGAATCATCATGAGCTTTTCGAAATGTGGGGAGTTATGGGCCCAAAAGGACACCGTATGCGAAAGTTGTGCCAATTTCTTTGAACATCGATAATCCAAGCGTTCCATGTACGCAAACGCCTATTCCAATATCCATCATACATCACGATGAAGCTATGAGGTCATTTAGAATCGTCGTGAGCTTTCTGAAATGTGGAAAATTATGGGCCGAAAATGGACACCGTATAAAAAAGTTATGTCAATTTCTTCGAACGTCGATAATCTAAACGTTCCATGTACGCAAGTGTCTATTCTTCCACACGAATTCAAACTTTCAAAATACATCATACATCATGGAAAAGTTATTTGTTCATTCAAAATCGTCATGAGCTTTTCGAAATGGGGTTATGGGCCCAAAACGTACACCGTATGCGAAAGTTATGCCAATTTCATCGAACGTCGACAATCCAAGCATTCCATGTACGCAAGCGCCTGTTCTTCCACACGAATTCAAACTACCAAAATCCATCATACGTCTCAGTGAAGCTACAAGTTCATACAGAATTGTCATGAGCTTTTTGAAATGTAGGGAGTTATGGGTCCAAAACGGACACTGTATGCGAAAGTTGTGCCAATTTCTTTGAACGTCGACAATCAAAGCATTCCATGTATGCAAACGCGTGGTCTTCCACACAAATTCAAGCTGCCAATATCCATCATACATCATGATGAAGCTGCAAGTTCATTTAGAATCATTGTGAGCTTTTCAAAATGTGGGGAGTTATGGCCCAAAAATGGACACCGTCTATGAAAGTTATGCAAATTTCTTCGAACATCGACAATCCAAGCGTTCCATGTACACAAGTGCCTGTTCCTCCACACAAATTCAAACTGCCAAATTCCATCATACATCAAGGTGAAACTACAGGTTCATTCAGAATCATCGTGAGCTTTTCGAAATGTGGAGAGTTATGGGCCCAAAACGGACACCGTATGAGAAAGTTATGCTAATTTCTCCGAACGTCGACAATCTAAGCATTCCTTATACGCAAGCGCATATTCTTCCTCACAAATTCAAACTGCTAAAATCCATCATACATTACGCCGATGCTACGAGTTCATTCAAAAACATCGTGAGCTTTGTGAAACGGGGTTATAGGCCCAAAATGGATACCGTATGCAAAAGTTATGCCAATTTCTTCGAACGTCGACAATCCAAGAGTTCCATGTACGCAAGCACCTATTCTTCCACATGAATTCAAAATGCCAAAATCCATCATACATCACGATGAAGCTACAAGTTCAATCAAAATCGTCACGAGCTTTTGGAATGTGGAGAGTTATGGGCCCAAAACAGACACCATATGCGAAAGTTATGCCAATTTCTTCGAACGTCGACAATCCAAGCATTCCATGTACACAAGCACCCATTCTTCCACACGAATAAAACTGCTAAAATCCATCATACATCACGGTGAAGCTACAAATTCATTCAGAATTGTCATAAGCTTTCTAAAATATGGGGAGTTATGGGCCCAAAACGGACACCGTATGCGAAAGTTATGCCAATCTCTTCGAACGTCGACAATCCAAGCATTCCATGTTCGCAAGCGCCTATTCTTCCAGACGAATTCAAACTGCCAAAATCCATCATACATCATGGTGATGCTGCAGGTTCATTCAGTATCCTCGTGAGCTTTTAGAAATGTAGAGTTATGGGCCCAAAACGGACACCATATGCGAAAGTTATGCCAATTTCTTCGAACGTCGACAATCCAAGCATTCCATGTACGCAAGCGTCCGTTCTTCTACACGAATTTAAATTGCCAAAACTTAGTATACATCATGCCAAAGCATTAAGTTCATTCAAAATCATCGTGAGCTATCCAAAATGGGGTTATTAGCCCAAAACGAACATCGTAAGCGAAAGTTATGCCGATTTCTATGAACGTCGACAATCCAAGCATTCCATATACGTAACGCCTATTCTTCCACACGAATTCAAACTAATAAAATCCATCATACATCACAACAAAGCTATGAGTTCATTCAAAATCATTGTTAGCTTTTCAAAATGGTGTTATGGGCCCAAAACGGTCACCGTATGCGAAAGTTATGACAATTTCTTGAAACGTCGACAATCCAAGCAGTCCATGTACTCTAGTGCCCATTCTTCCACACGAATTCAAGCTGCTAAAATCTATCATACATCACGACAAAGCTACAAGTTCATTTAGAATCATCATGAGCTTTCAAAAATGTGAAGAGTTATGGGCCCAAAATAGACTCCGTATGCGAAAGTTATGTCAATTTCTTCGAACGTCGACAATCCGGCGCTCCATGAACGCAAGCGCCTATTCTTCCACATGAATTCAAACTGCCAAAATCCATCATACATCATAGTGAAGCTACGAGTTCATTTAGAATCATCGTGAGCTTTTCGAAATATGGAGAGTTATGGGCCCAAAACGGACACCGTATGTGAAAGTTATACCAATTACTTCGAACGTCGACAATCCAAGCGTTCAATATACGCAAGTACCTATTCTTCTAGACAAATTCAAACTTCAAAAATCTATCATACATCATGGTAAAGTTGATTGTTCACTTAGAATCATCATGAGCATTCCCTAGTGGGGTTATGGGCCCAAAACGGACACCGTATGCGAAAGTTATGGTAATTTCTTTGAACGTCGACAATCTAAGCGCTCCATGTACGCAAGCGCCTGTTCTTTCACATGAATTCAAACTGCCAAAATCCATCATACGTCACAGTGAAGCTGGGAGTTCATTTAAAATTGTCGTGAGCTTTTCAAAATATGGGGAGCTATGGGCCCAAAATGGACACCATATGCGAAAGTTATGCCAATTTCTTCGACCGTCGACAATCCAAGCTTTCCATGTACGCGAACACCTGTTCTTCCACACGAATTCAAACTACCAAAATCCATCAAACGTTACGATAAAGCTATGAGTTCATTAAGAATCGTCGTGAGCTTTTCAAAATGTAGGGGGTTATGAGCCTAAAATGGAGTCCGTATGCGAAAGTTATGCCAATTTCTTCAAACATCGACAATCCAAGCTTTCCATGTACGCAAGTGTCTGTTCTTCCACACAAATTCAAATTACAAAAATTCATCATACGTCACGATGAAGCTGGGAGTTCATTCAGAATTGTTGTGAGATTTTTGAAATGTGGGGGGTTATAGGCCCAAAACGGACATCATATGCAAAAGTTATGCCAATTTCTTCAAACGTCGACAATCCAAGCATTCTATGTACGCAAGTGCCCATTCTTCCACATGAATTCAAACTCTCAAAATCCATCATACATCATGGAAAAGCTAAGTTCATTCAAAATCATCGTGAGCTTTTCGAAATGGGTTTAGGAGCCCAAAACGGACACCATATGCGAAAGTTATGCCAATTTCTTTGAACGTCGACAATCTAAGCGTTCCATGTACGTAAACATCAGTTCTTCTACACATATTCAAACAGCCAAAATCCATCATACGTCACGATAAAGCTATGAGTTCAGTCAAAATCACCGTGAGCTTTTTGAAATGTGGGGGGTTATGGGCCTAAAATGGACACCGTATACAAAAGTTATGCCAATTGCTTCAAATGTCGACAATCCAAGCGTTCCATGTTCACAAGCGATGTTCTTCCACACGAATTCAAACTGCCAAAATCCGTCGTACATCATGGCAAAGCTATGTGTTCATTCAAAATCCTTTCGAGCTTTCCAAAATATGGGGGGTTATGGGCCCAAAACGAACATCATATGCTAAAATTATGCCAATTTCCTTGAACGTCGACAATCCAAGCATTCTATGTACGCCAGCGCCTATCCTTCCACACGAATTCGAACTTCCAAAATTCAACATATGTCATGGAGAAGCTATGCTTTCTGAAATGTGATGAGCTATGGGCCCAAAATGGATGCTGTATGCGAAAGAGTTTCTTCGAATGTTGACAATCCAAGCGTTCCATATACGCAAGCACCTGTTCTTCCACCCGAATTAAAACTGCCAAAATCCATCACACGCCATGGCAAAGCTATGTGTTCTTTCAAAATAATTGTGAGCTTTCCAAAATATGGGAGGTTATGGGCCCAAAATCGACACCATATGCGAAAGTTATGCCAATTTCTTCGAACGTCGACAATCCAAGAGTTACATGTACGCAAGCGCTTGTTCTTCCACAAGAATTCAAACTGCCAAAATCCATCATACATCATGGTAAAACTACGAGTTCATTCAGAATCATCATGAGCTTTCCGAAATGAGGAGAGTTATGGGACCAAAACGGATACCGTATGTGAAAGTTATGCCAATTTCTTCTAACATCGACAATCCATGCATTCCATGTACACAAGTGTCTGTAGCTCCACACGAATCCAAACTTCCAAAATCCATTATACATCATGGTGAAGCTATGGGTACATACAGAATCGTCCCAAACTTTTCAAAATGTGGGGAGTTATGGGCCCAAAATGGACACCGTATGCGAAAGTTATGCCAATTTCTTCGAATGTCGATAATCCAAGCGCTCCATGTACGCAAGTGCCTGTTGTTCAACACGAATTCAAACTGTTAAAATCCATCATACGTCACGACAAAGCTATTTGTTCATTCAGAATCATCGTAAGCTTTTCGAAATGGGGTTATGGGCCCAAAATGGATACTGTAACCGTAAGTTATGTCCAATTTCTTCAAACATCGACAATCCAAGCATTCCATGTACGCAAGAGCTTGTTCTTCCACATGAATTCAAATTGCTAAAATCCATCATACATCACAGTGAAGCTATGGGTTTATTCAGAATCGTCATGAGCTTTTTGAAATGTGGGGAGTTATGGGCCCAAAATGGATACCGTATGCGAAAGTTATGCCAATTTCTTCGAACGTCGACTGTAGAATCCCGAATTTTTAACTTAAATTCGCATATATTTTTATTTGCCATTTAATAGGAATGCAATGTTTGGTTAAGTTCTTATGCAAGTTAATTGATTATCTCTATAGTTATCTTATTAGTTGAGGGACCAAATTAAAAAATATATATATCAAATTATTTTATACTTTATTAAATGGGCCAAATAGTTAACTATTGAAGGAGTTAGAATTACTCTACCAATATTGGGTTCATTTTGAAGCTCATAATAAATGGCGAATTATGGACTCAAGAAAAATTTAATTTGGTCAAGTTAAACCCGAGTTTTAGCCATCTAAAAAATATTATGGTTATAAAAGTTTTAAAGGATTAGATTTTTCGCCAGTTGACTGCCACCACTAGTTTAGCTAAATAAATTAGAATTTTAAGTTTTGGTTAAACAAAGTCTTTATGTTAAGTATTAATAATTATACAATTTTAATTAACAGGTAATCAATTAAAACGTAATTCCTGCTTACAAATTTAGTTAAATGCAAATCAAAGGAATTTGAATTATTTGATGTTAGACTTTAGTACATGAGTAACCCATGCATTTCATTACAACTTTCACGTGTCCATATAATTAGTAATCATTGTGTCCCCTAATCAGAACAAATTTTGGGAAGATTGGACTGAAATTCTAATTTAATTAATAAGCATACATTTTATAATTTTCGGCCATTAGGAGATTGACAATTTAAGATGTTTGTATTAGAGTAAATTATGCAAATAGGAGGCAGATTTGTTTTCCTCGTCCACGTGTAAAAGTCATGCAGTGTAATGCCTATCATTTCCTTGTTGTAATTGTAATTGATATAGAAATTGGCAGAAAACCAATAATTAATCTCCAGTCATACTATATCAATCGGGAATTATGAATCAATTTCTCAGAAGATTGCATGAAATACGAATTTAAATATGGCTGAAATTCCACTTCCCCCACGTGATTACCCGACTTCAACAGTATAAATAGCACACTAAAACCACATTCTACTACACGTCCATTACCTCTACCTCTTTAAAATATTCCCCTATATTATTTAGATTTTTTTAAGGCTTTGGAATTGCAATCACATTTCTGCAATTTTATTCTCCACTTTCATCTTCAAAAGGTGAGATACTCAGTGTTATTAGTGGTTTTTCCACATCTTTTCAAATACATTATTATGAATTTAATTACTTCAATTCAGGCTCCTTCGGGAGAAATCATGATACATTTTAAGGCACAATTTAGCCTTCACGTTATTTTCAAGGCACAATTTAGCCTTCACGTTATTTTGCAGCGCTTGCTAGAATTATCATTTGTGATAGTGTGATAATTCTCATGTTATGTTGGTAAGATAATTTATTTGTAATTTTATGTTTGACTTGAATGTGGAGTAGCAAGTATCTCATTGAGTATGATTCGTTATACTCATCCCCTTATTTACAATTTTCAGATAATAATTAGTATGTTGGACGGCGGTGGATGGATTTGCTATTGGACCAATGGATCCTCGTCATAAAGTATTTTAATTTTCAAAAACACTAGAACTAATAATGGGTTATTCATTTTTGGCCCAATTATGAGTGCATTATAAATTTTTAATTAGTTTTAACTGTTCTAATAATTTTTGGATGAATGATATGTTTTCAAACGTTCCGCATATTTAAATTTATCTTTTGATTAAATGTTATTCAATCTTTTACAGAATTTCTCGTTATATTAAAATTGTTTATTTCAAGGTATATTCATGTTTCGTAACATTTCGGGTTATTAGAATTCGGGGCGTTACATCGACAATCCAAGCATTCCATGTACGTAAGCGCCTGTTCTTCCACACGAAATCATACTGACAAAATCTATCATACATTACGATGAAGCTATTTTCATTTAAAATCATCATGAGCTTTCAAAAATGGGGTTATGGGCCCAAAACGAACACTGCATGCAAAAGTTATGCAAATTTCTTCGAGCGTGGACAATCCAAGCGTTCCATGTACGCTAGCGCCCATTCTTCCACACGAATTCAAACTATCAAAATCCATCATTCATTGTGGTGAAGCTACGAGTTCATTCAAAATCGTCATGAGCTTTGCGAAATGGAGTTATTGGCCCAAAATGGATACCGTATGCGAAAGTTATGCCAATTTCTTCGAACGTCAAGAATCCAAGCGTTCCATGTACGCAAGCACCTATTCTTCCACATGAATTCAAACTACCAAAATCCATCATACATCACGATGAAGCTACGAGTTCAATCAGAATTGTCATGAGCTTTTCGAAATGTGGGGAGTTATGGGCCCAAAACGGACACCTTATGTTAAAGTTATGCCAATTTCTTTAGACATCGAAAATCCAAGTGTTCCATATACGCAAGTGCCTATTCTTCCACACAAATTCAAATTGTCAAAATCCATCGTACGTCATGATAAAGCTGCAAGTTCATTCAGAATTGTCGTGAGCTTTCCGAAACGTTAGGATTTTTGGGTCCAAAATGGACTCTGTATGCAAAAGTTATGTCAATTTCTTCGAATGTCGACAATCCAAGCGTTCCATGTACGCAAGCGCCTGTTCTTTCACACGAATTCAAACTACCAAAATCCATCATTCATCGTGCCGAAGCTACAAGTTCATTCAAAATCGTCGTGAGCTTGCAAAATGGGGTTATTAGCCCAAAATGGATACCGTATGCGAAAGTTATGCCAATTTCTTCGAACGTCGAAAATCGAAGCATTCCATGTACGCAAGCACCTGTTCTTCCACATGAATTCAAACTACCAAAATCCATCATACATCACGATGGAGCTGCGAGTTCAATCAAAATCATCACGAGCTTTTCAAAATGTGGAGAATTATGGGCCCAAAATGGACGCCGTATGTGAAAGTTATATCAATTTCTTCGAACGTCGATAATCCAAGCGTTCCATGTACGCAAGTGCCTATTCTTCCACACGATTTCCAACTGTCAAAATCTATCATACATCATAGCAAAGCTCTTTGTTCATTTAGAATCATCTTGAGCTTTCCAAAATGGGGTTATAAGCCCAAAACGGACACCGTATGCGAAAGTTATGTTATTTCTTCGAACTCGACCATTCAAGTGTTCCATGTACGCAAGCACCTGTTCTTCCACACGAGTTCAAAATGTAAAAATTCATCATACGTCTAGGTGAAGCTATGAATTCATTTAAAATTGTCGTGAGCTTTTCGAAATGTGGGGAGTTCCAGGTCCAAAACGGACACCGTATGCAAAAGTTATGTCAATTTCTTCAAACGTCGACAATCCAAGCATTCCATGTATACAAGTGCCTGTTCTTTTACAAGAATTCAAACTACGAAAATCCATCATACATCGAAGTGAAGCTACGTGTTCATTCAGAATCGTCATCAGCTTTTCGAAATGTGGGAAATTATGGGCCCAAAACGGACACCATATGCAAAAGTTATGTCAATTTCTTTGAACGTCCAAAATCCAAGCATTCCATGTACGCAAGCGCCTATTCTTCTACATGAATTCAAACTACCAATACCCATCATACCTCATGGTAAAGCTACGAGTTCAATTAGAATTGCCATGAGCTTTTCGAAATATGGAGAGTTATGGGCCCAAAACGGACACCGTATGCGAAAGTTATGCCAATTTTTTCGAACGTCGACAATCTAAGCGTTCCATGTACATAAATGCCTGTTCTTCCACACGAATTCAAACTGTCAAAATCCATCATATGTCTCAAAAAAGCTGGTTGCTCGCTTAGAATCATCGTGAGCTTTTCGAAATGGAGTTTTGGACCTAAAACGGACACTGTATGCTAAAATTATGCCAATGTCTTTGAATGTTTACAGTCCAAGCGTTCCATGTACTCAATCGTCTGTTCTTCCACATGAATTCAAATTGTGAAAAACCATCATATGTCCCGTTGAAGCTGTAAGTTCAATCAAAATTATCACGAGCTTTTTGAAATGTTGGGAGTTATGGGTCTAAAACGGACTTCGTATGCTAAAGTTATGTCAATTTCTTCGAACGTCTACCATCCAACTGTTCCATTTACACAAGCGCCTGTTCTTTACACGAATTCAAACTACCAAAATCCATCATTCATCACGGTGAAGCTACGAGTTCGTTAAAAATAGTCGTGAGCTTTGCAAAATAGGGTTATAGGCCCAAAATGGATATCGTATGTAAAAGTTATGCCAATTTCTTCAAACGTCGACAATCCAAGCGTTCCATGTGTGCAAATGCCTGTTCTTCCACACGAATTCAAGCTGCCAATATCCATCATACATCAAGAAGAAGCAACGAGTTCATTTAGAATTGTCGTGAGCTTTTCGAAATGTGGGAAGTTATGGCCCAAAAATGGACACCGTATGCGAAAGTTATGCAAATTTCTTCGAACGTCGACAATCCAAGCGTTCCATGTACGCAAGTGCCTGTTCCTCCAAACGAATTCAAACTGTCAAAATCCATAATACATCATGGTGAAACTATGGGTTCATTCAGAATCATCGTGAGCTTTTCAAAATGTGGAGAGTTATGGGCCCAAAATAGACACCATATGAGAATGTTATGCTAATTTCTTCTAACGTTGACAATCCAAGCATTCCATGTACGCAACAGCCTGTTCTTCCACACAAATTAAAACTGCCAAAATTCATCATATATCACGGTGAAGCTATGGGTTCATTCAAAATCATCTCGAACTTTTTGAAATGTAGGGAGTTATGGGCCCAAAACAGACACCGTATGCAAAAGTTATGCCAATTTCTTCGAACATCGACAATTCAAGCATTCCATGTACACAAGTTCATGTTCTTCCCCACGAATTCAAACTGTCAAAATCTATTATACATCACGGTAAAGCTATTTGTTCATTCCAAATCATAGAGAGCTTTTCGAAATGGCATTATAGGCCCAAAACGAACACTGCATGCAAAAGTTATGTCAATTTCTTCGAACATTGACAATCCAAGCGTTCCATGTATGCAAGTGCCAGTTCTTCCACACAAATTTAAACTGCCAAAATTCATCATACGTTATGGTAATGCTACAAGTTCTTTCCGAATTGTGGTGAGCTTTCCAAAATGTTGGGAGTTATGGGTTGAATATGGACTCCGTATGCAAAAGTTATGCCAATTTCTTCGAACGTCGACAATCCAAGCGTTTCATGTACGCATGTGCCTATTCTTCCACACGAATTCAAACTACCAAATTCCATTATTCATCATGACAAAGCTATGAATTCATTCAAAATCATTGTGAGCTTTGTAAAATGGGGTTACAGGCCCAAAATGGATACCATATGCGAAAGTTATGCTAATTTTTTTGAACGTCGACAATCCAAGCATTCCATGTACACAAGCGCCTATTCTTCCACATGAATTCAAACTGGCAAAATCCATCATACATCATGGTAAAGCTACGAGCTCAATCAGAATCGTCATGAGCTTTTCGAAATGTGGGGAGTTATGGGCCTTAAATAGACATTGTATATGATAGTTATGCCAATTTCTTCGAACGTCGACAATCCAAGCATTCTATGTACGCAATTGCCTGTACTTCCACACAAATTTAAACTATCAAAGTCCTTCATTCATCATGGAAAAGTTATTTGTTCATTTAGAATCATCGTGAGCTTTTCAAAATGGGGTTATGAGCCCAAAATGGACACCATATACGAAAGTTATGCTAATTTCTTCGAACATCGAGAATCCAAGCATTCCATGTACGCAAGCGCCTATTCTTCCACACGAATTCAAACTGCCAAAATCCATCATATGTCATAGCAAAGCTATGAGTTCATTCAAAATCATTGTGAGCTTTTCAAAATGTGGGGGGTTATGGGTCCAAAATGGACACCGTATGCAAAATTTATGCCAATTTCTTTGAACGTCGACAATCAAAGCGTTCCATGTACGCAAGCGCCTGTTCTTCCACAGGAATTCAAACTGCCAAAATACATCATGGTGAAGCTACGAGTTCAATCAAAGTCGTCACAAGCTTTTCCAAATGTGGGGAGTTATAGGCCCAAAACAGACACTGATTGCGAAAGTTATGCTAATTTCTTCGAACGTCGACAATCCCAGCGTTCCATGTACGCAAGTGCCTATTCTTCCACACAAATTCCAACTATCAAAATCCATCATGGAAAAGCTATTTGTTCATTTGGAATTGTCGTGAACTTTTCGAAATGGGTTTATGAGCCAAAAATGGACACCGTATGTGAAAGTTATGCTAATTTCCTCAAACTCAACCAACCAAGTGTTCCATGTACGCAAGTGCCTATTTTTCGACACGAATTCAAATTGCCAAAATCCATCACATGTCATGGTTAAGCTACGAGTTCATCAAAAAAATCACGAGCTTTTTGAAATGTGGGGAGTCATGGGCCTAAAACAGACACTGTATACATAAGTTATGCCAATTTTTTGGAACGTCGACAATCCAAGCGTTCCAAGTACGGAAGCACCTATTCTTCCACATGAATTTAAACTACCAAAATCCATCATATACCACAGTAAAGTTATTTCTTCATTCAAAATCATTGTGAGCTTTCTGAAATGGAGTTATGGGCCCAAAACGAACCCCGTATGCGAAAGTTATGCCTATTTCTTCGAACGTCAACACTTCAAGTGTTCTATGTACGCAAGCGTCTATTCTTCCACACAAATTCAAACTGCCAAAATCCATCACACGTCACTGTAAAGCTGTGAGTTCATTCAGAATCATCGTGAGCTTTCTGAAATGTTTCGAGTTATGGGCCAAAACGGACACCGTATGTGAAATTATGCCAATTTCATCAAACATTGACAATCCAAGCGTTCCAAGTACACAAGCGCCTATTCTTTCATATGAATTCAAACTGCCAAAATTCGTTATATGTCATGGCAAAGCTGTGAGTTCATTCAGAATTGTCGCGAGCTTTTCAAAATGTGCGGGGTTATGGGCCCAAAATGGACACCGTATACTAAAGTTATGCCAATTTCTTCAAACGTCGACAATCCAAGCGTTCCATGTACACAAGTGTCTGTTCTTCCACAAGAATTCAAACTGCCAAAATCCATCATACATCACGGTGAAGCTACGAGTTCAATCATAATTCTCACGAGCTTTTTCAAATGTGGGGAGTTATGGGCCCAAAATGGACACTGTATGCGAAAGTTATGCCAATTTCTTTGAACGTCGACAATCCAAGCGTTCCATGTACGCAAGTGCTTGTTCTTCCACACAAATTCCAACCAACAAAATCCATCATACATCATTGCAAAGCTGTTTGTTCATTTATAATCATCGTGAGCTTTCCAAAATGGAGTTATGAGCCAAAAATGAACACCGTGTGTGAAAGTTATGCTAATTTCTTTGAACTCGACCATTCAAGTGTTCCATGTACGCAAGCGCCTGTTCTTCGACACGAATTCAAACTACCAAAATCCATCATACGCCTCGGTGAAGTTGCGAATTCTTTCAAAATTGTCACAAGCTTTTCGAAATGTGGGGAGTTATAGATCCAAAACGGACACCGTATGCAAAAGTTATGCCAATTTCTTCGAACATCAACAATCCAATCGTTCCATGTACGCAAGTGCATGTTCTTCCACAAGAATTCAATTTAGTCAAATTTGATTGTTAACCCATCGATGAACAAATCCAGATGAAATTTTTATCAAATTTGATTGGAAATGTGCCAATGAACCAAACTCTGGCGAAATTTTATTCAAATTTGATTAGAAACAAACCAACAAACAACATTCAAGTCAAATTTTAGACAAATTTGATTGAAAATGTGCCAATGAACTGAACCCATGTGAAGTTATAGTCAAATTTGATTGGAAGTGCACCAATGAACAAAATTCAGAAGAAATTTTACTCAAATTTAATTGAAAACGCGCTATTTAACAAAACTCAGATGAAATTGTAGTCATATTTGATTTGAAGCATGCCAATAAACAAAAGTCAGATGAAATTTCAGTTAAATTTGAATGGAAATGCGTCAATGAACCATACTCAAGCGAAATTTTAGTCAAAATTCATTGGAAACACACCAATGAACAAAACCCAGGTAAATTTTAGTCAAATTTGATTGGAAACAAGCCATTTAACAAAACTTACATGAAATTGTAGCCATATTTGATTTGAAGCGTGATAATGAACAAAATCCTGACGAAATTTTAGTCAAATTTGATTGAAAATGTACCAAAGAATCAAACTCAAGTGAAATTTTAATCAAATTTGATTGGAATCATGCAATGGACAAAACTCAAGTGAAATTTTTGTCAAATTTGATTGAAAACGTGCCAACAAATCAAACTAGAGTGAAATTTTAGTCAAATTTGATTGGAGGAGCACCAATGATCAAAATCCGGATGAAATTTCACTCAAATTTGATTGAAAATGGACCATTTAACAAAACTCATACAAAATTGTAGTCATATTTGATTTGACGCGTGACAATGAACAAAATCCAGACGAAATTTTAGTCAAATTTGATTGAACACACACCAATGAACCAAACTCAAGTGAGATTTTAGTTAAATTTTGTTGGAAACACGCCAATGAACAAAATTCAGGTGAAATTTTAGTCAAATTTGATTGGAAACGCACCAATGAATCAAACTCGAGTGAAATTTTAGTCAAATTTAATTGGAAGCACGCCAATGGACAAAATCCAGGAAAAATTTTAGTCAAATTTGATTGAAAACGTGCCAATGAATCAAACTAAAGTGAAATTTTAGTCAAATTTGATTGGAAGCGCACCAATTAACAAAATTCAGATGAAATTTTACTCAAATTTGATTGAAAATGAGCCATTTAACAAAAGTCAGATGAAATTGTAGTCATATATGATTTGAAGTGCGATAATGAACAAAATTCAAACGAATTTTTAGTCAAATTTGATTGAAAATGCGCCAATGAACCAAACTCAAGTGAAATTTTAGTCAAATTTGATTGGAAACGCGTCAATGAACCAAACTCAAGTGAAATTTTAGTCAAATTTGATTGTAAACACGCCAATGAACAAAAATTCAGATGAAATTTTAGTCAAATTTAATTGGAAATACGCCAATGGACTAAACGAATGTGAATTTTTATTCAAATTTGATTGGAACTGCACTAATGAACAAAATCAGAAGAAATTTTAGTCAAATTTGATTGGTGACGCGCCAATCAACCAATCTCAAGTGAAATTTTAGTCAAATTTGATTGGAAATGGGCCAATGAACAAAACACTTGTGAAATTTTAGTCAAATTTGATTGGGAACACGCCAATTAACTAAACACAGGTGAAATTTTCGTCAAATTTGGTTGGAAACCCTCCAATGAACGAAATGCAAATGAAACTTTTGTCAAATTTGATTGAAAACGCGCCAATGAACTAAACCTAAGTGAAATTTTAGTCAAATTAGACTGGAAACCCGCTAATGAACAAAATCAAATTTAAATTTAAGATCAATTTTATTGGAAATGCACAAATAACTAAAACCATGAGAAGTTTTAGTTAACTTTGATTGGAAACTCGAAGATGAACAAAACACAGGAGAAATTTTAGCTAAATTTGATTGGAGACCATGCAATGAACCAAATTGAAGTGAAATTTTAGTCAAATATTATTGGAAACCCGACGATCAACAAAACCCAGATGAAAATTTTATCAAATATGATTAGAAACATGCCAATGAACCAAACTTAGGTGAAATTTTATTCAAAATTGAATAGAAACGTGGAAAACAACAAAATTTCAGTGAAATTTTAGTCAAATTTGATTGGAAACATGCCAATGAACTGAACCCCTTGAAATTACAGTCAAATTTGATTGGAAGTGCACCAATGAACAAAATTCAGATGAAATTTTACTCAAATTTGATTGAAAACGCGCCATTTAACAAAATTCAAATGAAATTGTTGTCATATTTGATTTGAAGCACGCCAATGAACAAAATCAAGATGAAATTTTACTCAAATTTGATTGAAAACATGTCAATTAACCATACTCAAATGAAATTTTAGTCAAATTTGATTGGAAACACGCCAATGAACAAAACTCAGGTGAAATTTTAGTCAAATTTGATTGAAAACATGCCATTTAAAAAAACTCAAATGAAAATATAGTCATATTTGATTGGAAGCATGACAATGAACAAAAAATCCTGACCAAATTTTAGTCAAATTTGATTGGAAATGCGCCATTCAGTCGAAATTTTAGTCAAATTTGATTGGAAACGATCCTATGAACCAAACTCAAGTGAAATTTTAGTCAAATTTGATTGGAAACGTGTCAATTAACAAAACTCTGATGAATTTGTAGTCCTATTTGATTTGAAGCGCGACAATGAACTAAACTCTAGTAAAATTTTAGTCAAATTTGATTGGAGGAGCACCAATGATCAAAATCCAGATGAAATTTTACTCAAATTTCATTGAAACATGCCATTTAATAAAACTCAGATGAAATTGTAGTCATATTTGATTTGAAGCGTGACAATAACAAAATCCAAACAAAATTTTAGCTAAATTTGATTGGAAACGCGCCAATGAACCAAACTCAACCGAAATTTTAGTCAAATTTGATTAGAAACGTGTCAATGAACAAAATTCATGTTAAATTTTAGTCAAATTTGATTGAAAACGTGCCAACGAAAAAACCAGCATGAAATGTTAGTCAAATTTGTTTCGAAATGTGTCAATGAACCAAACTAATGTCAAATTTTAGTCAAAATTTTATGGAAAACGTGCTAACGAACAAAATCTAGATGAAATTTTAGTCAAATTTGATTGGAAACGCACCAACGAAAAAACCTATATGAAATTTTAGTCAAATTTGATTCAAAATATACCAATGAACCAAACTCAAGTGAAATTTTAGTCAAATTTGATTGGAAACAAGCCAACGAACAAAATTCAGATGAAATTTTAGTCAAATTTAATTTGATACATGCCAATGAACGAAACTCAGGTGAAATTTTAATCAAATTTGATTGGAAACACGCCAATGAACAAAAATCATGTGAAATTTTAGTCAAATTTTATTGGAATCGAGCTAATGAACAAAGCACATGTGAAATTTTTGTCAAACTTGATTGTAAACACGCCAACGAAAAAACCCGCTTGAAAGTTTAATCAAATTTGATTCGAAATATGTTAATGAACCAAATTCATGTGAAATTTTAGGCAAATATGATTGGAAATGCGCCAACGAATGTGATTGAAAATGCACCAACGAACAAAATTCAGAAGAAATTTTAATCAAATTTGATTTGATACACGCCAATAAACGAAACCCTGGTGATATTTTAGTCAAATTTTATTGGAATTGCGTCAATGAATAAAACTCATGTGAAATTCTAATCAAATTTAATTGGAAACACCCCAACGAAAAAATCTGCATGTAATTTTAGTCAAATTTGATTTAAAACGCGCTAATAAACAAAATTCTGATGAAATTTTCGTCAATTTTGATTTGAAACGCACTAACGAAGAAAATTCTGGTAAAAAGTTTAGTCAAATTTGAATGGAAACATGCCAATCAACCAAGCCCGTATGAAATTTTAGTCAAATTTGATTGAAAACGTGCCTATGAACAAAATTCAGATGAAATTTTAGTCAAATTTTGTTTGAAACGCCCTAATGAAGAAAATTTTGGTGAAATTTTAGTCAAATTTGATTTGAAATGTACCAATCAACCAAACATGTATGGAATTTTAGTCAAATTTGATTGGAAACGCGCCAACGAACAAAATCCAGATGAAATTTTAGTCAAATTAGATTTGATAGTGCCAATGAACGAAACTTGGTGAAATTTTAGTCAAATTTTGTTGGAATCATGTCAATTAACAAAACTCATGTGAAATTTTAGATAAATTTGATTGGAAACGTGCCAATGAAAAAGCCCGCATGAAATTTTAGTCAAATTTGATTCGAAATGTGTCAATGAACGAAACATATGTCAAATTTGATTGAAAACGATCCAATGAACAAAATCCAGATGAAATTTTGGTCAAATTTGATATGAAACGCACTAACAAAGAAAATTCTTGTGAAACTTTAGTCAAATTTTATTGAAATCGCGTCAATGAACAAAACTCAAGTGAAATTTTAGTCAAATTTGATTGGAAATGTGCCAATGAAAAAACCCGCATGAAATCTAGTCAAATTTGATTCGAAATTTGTCGATGAAACAAACTCATGAAAAATTTTAGTCAAATTTGATTGAAAATGCGCCAATGAATAAAATTCAGATGAAATTTTAGTCAAAATTGATTTGAAACGCACTAAGGAACAAAGTCCTCGTAAAATTTTAGTCAATCTTGACTTGAAACGCACCAATCAACCAACCCCGTACAAAATTTTAGTCAAATTTGATTGCAAACGCGCCAACGAACAAAATTCAGATGAATTTTGAGCCAAATTTGATTTGATATCACCAATGAACGAAACCCTGACGAAATTTTAGTCAAATATTGTTGGAATCGTGTCAATGAAAAAACTCGTGTGAAAATTTAGTCAAATTTTATGGAAACGCACCAACGAAAAAAATTAAATGAAATTTTAGTCAAATTTAATTTAATAGACACCAGTGAACGAAACTCAGGTAAAATTCTACTCAAATTTGATTGAAAACGCGCCAATGAACAAAACGCATGTGAATTTTTAGTTAAATTTTATCGGAAACGCGCCAGCGAAAAAATTCGCTTGAAATTTTAATCAAATTTGATTTGAAATGTGCTAATGAGCCAAACTCCTGTGAAATTTTAATCAAATTTGATTGGAAACGTGCCAATGAACCAAAACTCATGTAAAATTTTAGTCAAATTTGATTTGAAACACGCAAATGAACTAAATGTCGAAGAAATTTTAGTCAATTTTGATTAAAAATGCACCAACGAACAAAATTCAGAAGTAATTTTAGTCAAATTTGATTTAATACACGCCAATGTACGAAATCCTGGTGAAATTTTAGTCAAATTTTATTAGAATCATGTGAATGAACAAAACTTATATGAAATTTTTGTCAAATTTAATTTGAAACGCGCCAACGAAAAAACCTGTGTGAAATTTTTGTCAAATTTGATTCAAAATGTGTCAATGAACCAAACTCACGTCAAAATATAGTAAAATTTGATTGAAAATGCGCAAATGAACAAATTTCAGATGAAATTTTAGTCAAATTTGATTTGAAATGCACTGATGAAGAAAATCCTAATAAAATCTTAGTCAAATTTTATTTGAAGTGCACCAATCAACCAAACCCACATGGAATTTTAGTCAAATTTGATTTGATAGCGCCAATGAACGAAACCTGGTGAAATTTTAGTCAAATTTAATTAGAAATGCTCCAACGAAAAAATCGCCATGAAATTTTTTTCAAATTTGATTGGAAACGTGTCAACGAAAAAATCCAGCATGAAATTTTAGTCAAATTTGATTGGAAACGCGCCAACGAAAAAAATTAAATGAAATTTTAGTCAAATTTGATTTGATGCACGTCAATGAATAAAACTAAGGTAAAATTCTAGTCAGATTTTATTGGAAACATGCCAATGAACAAAACTCATGTGAATTTTTAAACAAAGTTTATTATAAACGCTCCAACAGAAAAACCCGCTTGAAATTTTAGTCAAATTTGATTCAAAATGTGCCAATGAACCAAAATCATGTTAAATTTTAGTCAGATTTGATCGAAAACGTGTCGATGAACCAAACTCATGTGAAATTTTAGTCAAATTTGATTTTAAACGCGCAAATGAACTAAATACCGATGAAATTTTAGTCAAATTTGATTGGAAACGCACCAACGAACAAAATTTAGATGAAATTTTATTCAAATTTTATTGGAATCACGTGAATGAACAAAACTCATATGAAATTTTAGTCAAATTTGATTTGAAACGTGCTAACGAAAAAGCCCACATGAAATTTTTGCCAATTTTGATTCAAAATATGTCAATGAACTAAACTCATGTCAAAGTTTAGTCAAATTTGATTGAAAATGCGCCAATGAACAAAATTCAAATGAAATTTTAGTAAATTTGATTTGAAACGCACTAACAAAGAAAATCCTCGTGAAATTTTAGTCAATTTTGATTTGACACATGCAAATCAACCAAACCGCATGGAACTTTAGTCAAATTTGATTGGAAACACGCCAATGAACAAAATTCAAATGAAATTTGAGTCAAATTAGATTTGACAGGGCCAATGAACGAAACCTGGTGAAATTTTAGTCAAATTTTGTTGGAATCACGTCAATTAACAAAACTCGTGTGAAATTTTAGTCAAATTTCATTGGAAATGCACGAACGAAAAAACTTGCATGAAATTTTGGTTAAATTTGATTCGAAATGTGTCAATGAATCAAACTTATGTCAAATTTGATTGAAAAAGCATCAATGAACAAAATTCAGATGAAATTTTAGTCAAATTTGATTTGAAATGCACTAATGAAGAAAATTCTTGTGAAATTTTAGTCAAATTTTATTAGAATTGCGTCAATGAACAAAACTCATAAGAAATTTTAGTCAAATTTAATTGGAAATGCTCCAACGAAAAAATTCGCATGAAATTTTAGTCAACTTTGATTTCAAATGTGTCAATGAACCAAGCTCATGTCAAATTTGATTGAAAATGCACTAATGAACAATTATCCGATTAAATTTTAGTCAAATTTGATTTGACACGCACCAATGAAGAAATTTGATTTGAAATGCGCCAATCAACCAAACCCATATGAAATTTTAGTCAAATTTAATTGAAAACGCGACAACTAAGAAAATTCAAATGAAATTTGAGTCAAATTTGATTTGATAGCGCCAATGAAAGAAACCCTAGCAAAATTTTAGTCAAATATTTTCGGAATCAAGTCAATAAACAAAACGCATGTGAAAATTTAGTCAAATTTGATTGGAAATGCTCGAAAGAAAAAATCGGCATGAAATTTTATTCAAATATGACTGGAAACCCGCCAACAAAAAATCGGCAAGAAATTTTAGTGAAATTTGATTGGAAACGTGAAAACGAAAAAAAAAATAATTGAAATTTTAGTCAAATTTGATTTGATACACACCAATGAACGAAACTTAGGTAAAATTCTAGTCAAATTTGATTGAAAATGCGCCAATGAATAAAACTCACACGAATTTTTAGTTAGATTTTATTGGAAACGTGCCAACGGAAAAACCCGCTTGAAATTTTTGTCAAATTTGATTTGAAATAAGCCAATGAACAAAACTCATGTGAGATTTTAGTCAAATTTGATTTGAAATGCGCAAATGAACTCAATGCCGATGAAATTTTTGTCCAATTTGATAGGAAACAAGCTAACAAACAAAATTCAGATGAAATTTTAGTCAAATTTGATTTAATACACCCCAATGAACGAAACTCTGGTGAAATTTTATTCAAATTTTATTGGAATCATGTGAATGAACAAAACTCATGTGAAAATCTGGTCAAATTTGATTTGAAATGCGCTAACGAAAAAACCGGCATGAAATTTTGTCAAATTTGATTCGAAATGGATCAATGTACCAAACTCATGTCAAAATTTAGTCAAATTTGGTTGAAAACGTGCCAATGAATAAAATTCAGATGAAATTTTAGTCAAATTTGATTTGAAATGCACTAACGAAGAAAATCCTAGTGAAATTTTATTGAAATTTTGTTGGAATTGCGTAAATGAACAAAACTCATGTGAAATTTTAGTTGATTGGAAACGCACCAACAAAAAATTCCCAAGCAGTTTTAGTCAAATTTGATTCGAAATGTGTCAATGAACCAAATACATGTCAAATTTGATTGGAAACGCGTCAATGAACAAAATTCAGATGAAATTTTAGTGAAATTTGATTTGATACACACCAATTAACGAAACCCTGGTGAAATTTTAGTCAATTTCTTTGGAATCGCATCAATATACAAAACTCATGTAAAATTTTAGTCAAATTAGTTGGAAATGCGCCAACGAAAAAAACCCGCATATAATTTTAGTCAAATTTGATTCGAAATGTGTCAATGAAGCAAACCTATAAGAAATTTTAGTTAAATTTGATTGGAAACGCACCAACAAACAAAATTAAGATCAAATTTTAGTCAAACTTGATTTGATACATGCCAATAAATGAAACCGTGGAGAAATTTTAGTCAAATTTTATTGGAATCACGTCAATGAACAAAACTCATGTGAAATTTTAGTCAAAATTGATTGAAAATGGGCCAACGAAAAAACTCGCATGAAATTTTAGTCAAATCTGATTGGAAATGCACCAACGAAAAAACCTACAAGAAATTTTAGTTAATTTTGATTCGAAATATGTCAATAAACCAAACTCAAGTAAAATTTTAGTCAAATTTGATTTGATACACGCCAATGAACGAAACCCAGGTGAAATTTTAATCAAATTTGATTGGAAACATACCAATGAACAAAACTCATGTGAAATTACAGTCCAATTTGATTTCATACACACCAACGAACGAAAATCATGTGAAATTTTAGTCAAATTTTATTGGAATTGGGCTAATGAACAAAACACATGCGAAATTTCAATCAAACTTGATTGGAAACACACCAATGAAAAAACCCGCAAGAAATTTTAGTCAAATTCTATTGAAAACGCGCCAACGAACAAAATTCACGTGAAATTTTAGTCAAATTTGATTAAAAACGGGCCAACGAACAAAATTGAGATGAAATTTTAATCTATTTTGATTTGATGCACGTCAATGAACGAAACCCCGGTGGTATTTTAGTCAAATTTTGTTGGAATCGCGTAATGAACAAAACTCAAGTGAAATTTTAGTCAAATTTGAATTGAAACGTGCCAACAAAAATACCCGCATGAAATTTTTGTCAAATTTCATTCGAAATGTGCCAATGAACCAAACTCATGTCAAAATTCAATCAAATTTGATTGAAAATGCACCAATGAACAAAATTCAGATGAAATTTTAGTCAAGTTTTATTTGAAGCGCACTAATGAAGAAAATTCTAGTGAAATTTTAGTCAAATCTGATTTGAAATGCGCCAATCAACCAGACTTATATGAAATTATAGTCAAATTTGATTGGAAGCGCTCCAACGAACAAAACCCAGATGAAATTTTAGTCAAATTTGATTTGATAGCACCAGTGAACGAAACTTGATGAAATTTTAGTCAAATTTTATTGGAATCACGTCAATTAACAAAACTCATGTAAAATTTTAGTCAAATTTGATTCAAAATATGTCAATGAACCAAACTTATGTCAAATTTGATTGAAAACGTGCCAATAAACAAAATTCAGACGAAATTTTAGTCAAAATTGATTTGAAATGCACTAACGAAGAAAATTCTAGTGAAATTTTATTCAAATTTTATTAGAATTGCTTCAATGAACAAAACTCATGTGAAATTTTAGTCAAATTTGATTGGAAACGAGCAAACGAAAAAACCAGTCAGAAATTTTAGTCAAATTTGATTCGAAATGTGTCAATGAACCAAACTCATATCAAATTTTAGTCAAATTAGATTGAAAACGTGTCAAAGAACAAAATTCAGATGAAATTCTAGTCAAATTCGATTTGAAACGCGCCAATCAAACAAACCCGTATGGAATTTTAGTCAAATTTGATTGGAAACGCACCAACGAACAAAATTCAAATGAAATTTGAGTCAAATTAGATTTGATAGCACTAATGAACGAAACCTGGTGAAATTTTTGTCAAATTTTGTTGGAATCATGTCAATTAAAAAACTCATCGGAAATTTTAGTCAAATTTGATTCGAAATGTGTCATTGAACCAAACTTATGTCAAATTTGATTGAAAATGCTCCAATGAACAAAATTTAGATGAAATTTTAGTCAAATTTGATTTGAAATGCACTAACGAAGAAAATTCTTGTGAAATTTTAGTCAAATTTTACTGGAATTGCATCAATGAACAAAACTCATGTGAAATTTTAGTCAAATTTGATTGGAAACGCGCCAACAAAAAAATCTGCATGAAATTTTAGTTAAATTTGATTCCAAATGTGTCAATGAACCAAGCTCATGTCAAATTTTAGACAATTTTATGGAAAACGTGCTAATAAACAAAATCTATATGAAATTTTAGTCAAATTTGATTGGAAACACACCAACAAAAAAACTTGCATTAAATTTTAGTCAAATTTGATTCGAAATATGTCAATGAACCAAACTCAAGTGAAAATTTAGTCAAATTTGATTGGAAATGCTCCAACAAACAAAACTCAGATGAAATTTTAGTCAAATTTGATTTGATACACGCAAATGGACGAAATCTAGGTGAACTTTTAATCAAATTTTATTGGAAACACACTAATGAACAAAACTCATGTGAAATTTTAGTCAAATTTGATTTGATACACGCCAATGAACAAAATCTTGAGAAATTTCAGAAAAATTTTATTTGAATCGGGCTAATGAATAAAACACATGTGAAATTTCAGTCAAACTTGATTGGAAACATGCCAATGAAAAAATCTGCATGAAATTTTAATAAAATTTCATTGGAAATGAGCCAACGAACAGAACTCATGTGAAATTTTAGCCAAATTTGATTGGAAATGCACCAATGAACAAAATTGAGATGAAATTTTAATCAAATTTTATTGGATACACACTAATGAACGAAACCCTGGTGGTATTTTAGTCAACTTTTGTTGGAATCGCGTAATGAACAACACTCACGTAAAATTTTAGTCAAATTTGATTTGAAACGTGCCAATGAAAGAACCAGCATGAAATTTTTTTCAAATTTGATTCGAAATGTGTCAATGAACCAAACTCATGTCAAACTTTAGTTAAATTTGATTTAAAACGCGCCAATAAATAAAATTCAAATGAAATTTTAGTCAAATTTTATTTGAAACACACTAATGAAGAAAATTCTGGTGAAATTTTAGTCAATCAACCGAACCCATATTGAATTTTAGTCAAATTTGATTGGAAACGTACCAACGAACAAAATCTAGATGAAGTTTTAATCAAATTTGATTTGATAGCGCCAATGAACGAAACCTGGTGAAATTTTAGTCAAATTTTGCTGGAATCACGTCAATTAACAAAATTCATGTGAAATTTTAGTCAATTTTGATTCGAAATGTGTCAATGAACAAAACTTATGTCAAATTTGATTGAAAACGTGCCAATAAACAAAATTCGGATGAAATTTTAGTCAAATTTGATTTGAAATGCACTAATGAAGAAAATTCTTGTGAAATTGTAGTCAAATTTTATTGGAATTGATCAATGAACAAAACTCAAGTGAAATTTTAGTCAAAATTGATTAGAAACGCACCAACAAAAAAATCGCAAGAAAGTTTAATCAAATTTGATTCAAAATGTGTCAATGAACCAAACTCATGTCAAAATTTAGTCAAATTTGATTGAAAACGCACCAATGAACAAAATCCAGATGAAATTTTAGTCAAATTTGATTTGAAACGCACTAACGAAGAAAATCCTCATGGAATTTTAGTCAAATTTGATTTGAAACGCGCCAATCAACCAAGCCCTATGAAATTTTAGTCAAATTAGATTGAAAACGCACCAACAAACCAAATTCAGATGAAATTTGAGCCAAATTTGATTTGATAGCGCCAATGAACGAAACCCTGGCTAAATTTTAGGCAATTTTTTTTTGGAATCATGTCAATGAACAAAACTCATGCAAAAATTTAGTCAAATTGGATTGGATTGGAAATGCTCAAGACGAAAAAATCTCCAAGAAATTTTAGTCAAATTTGATTGGAAACACACCAACGATAAAGATAAAATGAAATTTTAGTCAAATTTGATTTGATACACGCCAATAAAAGAAATTCAGGTACAATTCTAGTCAAATTTGATTGGAAACGCGCCAATGAACAAAACTCATGTAAATTTTTAGTTAAATTTTATTGAAAACACACTAATGAAAAAACCCGCTTGAAATTTTAGTCAAATTTTATTCGAAATGTGCCAATGAACCAACTTCATGTAATATTTTAGTCAAATTTGATCAGAAATGTGCAAATCAACCAAACTCATGTGAAATTTTAGTTAAATTTAATTTGAAATGCGCAAACGAGCTAAATGCCAGTGCAAAATTAGTCAAATTTAATTGGAAACGAGCCAACGAACAAAATTAAGATAAAATTTTAGCCAAATTTGATTTGATACAGGCTAATGAACGAAACTCTAGTGAAATTTTAGTCAAGTTTTATTGGAATCGCGTGAATGAACAAAATTCATGTGAAATTTTAGTCAAATTTGATTTGAAACGCGGCAACGAAAAGACCTGCACGAAATTTTTGTCAAATTTGATTCGAAATGTGTCAATGAACCAAACTCATGTCAAAATTTAGTCAATTTTGATTAAAATGAGCCAATAAACAAAATTCAGATGAAATTTTAGTCAAGTTTGATTTGAAATGCACTAACGAAGAAAATCCTGTTGAAATTTTAGTTAAATTTTGTTGGAATTGCATCAATAAATAAAAGTCATGTGAAATTTTAGTCAAATTTGATTGGAAACGTGCCAACAAAAAATCCGAATGAAGTTTCAGCCAAATTTGATTAGAAATGTGTTAATGAACCAAACTCCTGTCGAATTTGATTGGAAACGCGCCAACGAACAAAATTCAGATAAAATTTTAGTGAAATTTGATTTGATATATGCCAATAAACGAAACTCCGATAAAATTTTAGTCAGATTTTTTTGGAATCGCGTCAATGAACAAAACTCGTGTGAAATTTTAGTCAAATTTGGCTGGAAACGTGCCAATGAAAAAACCCGCATATAATTTTAATCAAATTTGATTCAAAATGTGTCAATGAACCATACCTATGTGAAATTTTAGTCAAATTTGATTGGAAACACACCAAAGAAAAAAATTCAGTTGAAATTTTAGTTAAACTCGATTTGATACATGCCAAGGAACGAAACCTTGAAAAGATTTTAGTCAAATTTGATTGAAAACGAACCAAGGAAAAAATGGGCACGAAATTTTAGTCAAATTTGTTTCGAAATGTGTCAATGAACCAAACTCATGTCAAGTTCGAGTCAAATTTTTATGGAAAACGTGCTAATGAACTAAATCTAGATGAAATTTTAGTCAAATTTGATTGAAAACGCACCAACAAAAAACTGCTAAGAAGTCAAATTTGATTCGAAATATGTCAATGAACCAAACTCAAATGAAATTTTTGTCAAATTTGATTGGAAACGCACCAACGAACAAAATTCAGATGAAATTTTAGTCAAATTTGATTTGACACCCACCAATGAACGAAACCCAGGTGAAATTTTAATCAATTTTGATTGGAAACACGCCAATGAACAAAACTCATGTAAAATTTTAGTCAAATTTGATTTGATACACGCCAATGAACGAAAATCATGTGAAATTTTAGTCAAATTTTATTGCAGTCAGGCTAATGAGCAAAACACATGTGAAATTTCAGTCAAACTTGATTGGGAAAATACCCACATGAGATTTTAATCAAATTTGATTGAAAACACGACAACGAACAAAATTCATGTGAAATTTTAGTCAAATTTGATTGGAAATGCGCTAACGAGCAAAATTCATATGAAATTTAAATTAAATTTGATTTGATACATGCCAATGAACAAAACCCTAGTGGTATTTTAGTCAAATTTTATTGAAATCGCATCAATGAACAAAATTCATTTTAAATTTAAGTCAAATTTAAATGGAAACGTGCCAACAAAAAATCCGCATAGAATTTTAGTAACGTTTGATTAGAAATGTGTCAATGAGCCAAACTCATATGAAATTTTTGTCAAATTTGATTGGAAACGCGCGAACGAACAAAATTCAAATGAAATTTTAGCCAAATTTGATTTGTTACACATCAATGAACGAAACTCTGGTGAAATTTTAGTCAAATTTTATTGGAATCGCGTGAATAAACAAAACTCATGTAAAATTTAGTCAAATTTGATTTGAAATGTGCCAACGAAAAACTCTCATGAATTTTTTATCAAATTTGATTTGAAATGTGTCAATGAATTTAGTCAAATTTGATTAAAAACGAGCCAATGAATAAAATTCAGATGAAATTTTAGTCAAATTTGATTTGAAATGCACCAACAAAGAAAATCCTAATGAAATTTTAGTTAAATTTTGTTGGAATTGCGTCAATGAACAAAACCCATATGAAATTTTAGTCAAATTAGATTTGAAACATGCCAACAAAAAAAATCGCATGAAATTTTAGTTAAATTTGATTTGAAATGTGTCAATGAACCAAACTCATGTCAAATTTCATTGGAACGCGCTAAGGAACAAAATTCAGATGAAATATTAGTCAATTTGATTTGACACACCCCAATGAACGAAACCCTGATGAAATTTTAGTTAAATTTTATTGGAATCGCATGAATGAACAAAACTCATGTGAAATTTTAGTCAAATTTGATTTGAAATGCACCAACGAAAAAATCCACATGAAATTTTTGTAAAATTTGATTCGAAATGTGTCAATGAACCAAACTCATGTCAAAATTTTAGTCAAATTTAGTTGAAAACGCGTCAATGAACAAAATTCGGATGAAATTTCAGTCAAATTTGATTTGAAATACACTAACGAAGAAAATCCTGGTGAAATTTTAGTTAAATTTTGTTGAAATTGCGTCAATGAACAAAACCCATGTGAAATTTTAGTTAAATTTGATTTGAAACACGCCAACAAAAAAATTCACATAAAATTATAGTCAAATTTAATTTGAAATGTGCCTATGAACCAAACTCATGTCAAATTTTAGTCAAATTTCATTGGAAACGCACCAACGAACAAAATCCAGATGAAATTTTACTAAAATTTGATTTGATACATGCCAATAAACGAAACCTTGGTAAAATTTTAGTCAAATTTTCTTGAAATCGTGTCGATGAACAAAATTCATGTGCAATTTTAGTCAAATTTGGTTGGAAACGCGCTAAACAAAAACCCTCATATAATTTTAGTCAATTTTGATTTGAAATGTGTCAATGAACCATACCTATGTGAAATTTTTGTCAAATTCGATTGGAAATGCACCAACGAACAAAATTCTGATGAAATTTTAGTCAAACTTGATTTGGTACATGCCAATGAATGAAACCTTGGAGAAATTTTAGTCAAATTTTATTAAAAACGCGCCGATGAACAAAGCCCATGTCAAGTTTTAGTCAAATTTGATTTGGTACACGCCAATGAACGAAAATCATGAGAAATTTTAGTCAAATTCTATTGGAATCGAGCCAATGAACAAAACACATGTGAAATTTTAGTCAAACTTGATTGAAAATGCA
The DNA here is from genome assembly GCF_002742605.1 of Olea europaea var. sylvestris. Taxonomy (NCBI): domain Eukaryota; kingdom Viridiplantae; phylum Streptophyta; class Magnoliopsida; order Lamiales; family Oleaceae; genus Olea; species Olea europaea. The sequence goes on along the minus strand of NC_036249.1, from coordinate 16,258,566 downwards.
CCAACGAAAAAACCCGCAAGAAATTATCAAATTCGATTCGAAATGTGTCAATGAACTAAATTCATGTGAAATTTTAGTCAAATTTGATTAGAAACGCGCCAACGAACAAAATTCTGATGAAATTTTAATCAAAATTTGATTTGATACATGCCAATGAACGAAATCCTGGTGATATTTTAGTCAAATTTTATTGGAATCGCGTCAATGAACAAAACTCATATGAAATTTTAGTCAAATTTGATTTTAAATATGTCAATGATCCAAACTCATATGAAATTTTTGTCAAATTTGAATGGAAACACGCAAACGAACAAAATTCAAATGAAATTTTAGTCAAATTTAATTTGATACACGTCAATGACCAAAACTCTGGTGAAATTTTAGTCAAATTTTATTGGAATCGCATGAATGAACAAAACTCATGTAAAATTTTAATCAAAATTGATTTGAAACGCGCTAATGAAAAAAATCGGCACGAATTTTTTGTCAAATTTGATTCGAAATGTGTCAATGAATCAAACTCAGGTCAAAATTTTGTCAAATTTAATTGAAAAAGTGCCAATGAACAAAATTCAGATAAAATTTTAGTCAAATTTGATTGAAATGCACTAACGAAGAAAATCCTGGTGAAATTCTAGTTAAATTTTGTTGGAATTGGGTCAACGAACAAAACTCATGTGAAGTTTTAGTTAAATTCGATTGAAAATGCGCCAACAAAAAAATCCATATGAAATTTTAGTCAAATTTGATTCGAAATGTGTCGATGAACCAAACTCATGTCAAATTTTAGTCAAATTTGATTGGAAACGTGCCAAAAAAAAATTCAAATGAAATTTTAGTCAAATTTGATTTGATACAAGTCAATGAACGAAACTCTAGTGAAATATTAGTTAAATTTTATAAGAAACGCACCAACAAAAAAACATGCTTGAAATTTCAGTCAAATTCGATTCTAAATATGCCAAAGAACCAAACTCATCTAAAACTTTAGTCGAAATCACGTCAAAGAGCAAAACTCATGTAAGATTTTAGTCAATTTTGATTGGAAAAGCGCCAACAAAAAAAAACTCGCATGAAATTTTAGTCAAATTTGATTCTAAATGTGTCAATAAACCAAACTCTTGTCAACTTTAATTGAAAATGCACTAATGAACAAAATTCAGATGAAATTTTAGTCAAATTTGATTTGAAATGTGCTGACGAAAAAATCCACATAAAATTTTGGTCAAATTTGATTCGAAATGTGTCAATGAACCAAACTCATGTCAAATTTTAGTCAAATTTGATTGAAACGCTCCAATGAACAAAATTCAGATGAAATTTTAGTCAATTTTGATTTGAAACGCCCGAACGAAGAAAATCTTGGTGAAATTTAAGTCAAATTTGATTTGAAATGCGCCAATCAACCAAACCCGTATGAAATTTTAGTCAAGTTTGATTGAAAATGCGCCAATGAACAAAATTCAGATGAAATTTTAGTCAAATTTGATTTGAATGCACTAACGAAGAAAATTCTAGTGAAATTTTAGTCAAATTTGATTTGAAACGCGCCAATAAACCAAATCTGTATGAAATTTGAGTCAAATTTGTTTGGAAATGGGCCAACGACAAAATTCAGATGAAATTTGTCAAATTTGATTTGATAGCGCCAATGAACGAAACCTAGTGAAATTTTAGTCAAATTTTATTAGAATCACCTCAATTAATAAAACTCATATGAAATTTTAATCAAATTTGATTGGAAACGCAGCAACGAAAAAACTGTTATGAAATTTTAGTCAAATTTAATTTGAAATGTGTCAATGAACCAAACTTATGTCAAATTTGATTGAAAATGCGCCAATGAACAAAATTCTGATAAAATTTTTGTCAAATTTGAATTGAAATGCACTAACGAAGAAAATTCTAGTGAAATTTTAGTCAAATTTTATTGGAATTGTGTCAATGAACAAAACTCATGCAAAATTTTAGTTAAATTTGATTGGAAACGCGCCAACGAACAAAATTCAGATGAAATTTGAGTCAAATTTTATTTGATAGCACTAATGAACGAAACCTGGTGAAATTTCAGTCAATTTATATTGAAATCACGTCAATGAACAAAACACATGTAAAAATTTAGTCAAATTTAATTGGAAACGCGCCAACGAAAGATTCGTCATGAATTTTAGTCAAATTTGATTGGAAAGACGCCAACGAAAAAAATTAAATAAAATTTTAGTCAAATTTGATTGGAAACGCGCCAATGAACGGAACCCAGGTAAAATTTTAATCAAATTTGATTGAAAACATGCCAATGAATAAAACTCATGCAAATTTTTAGTCAAATTTTATCGAAAACGCGCCAACGAAAAAATACGCTCGAAATTTTAGTCAAATTTGATTTGAAATGCATTAACGAAGAAAATTCTGGTGAAATTTTAATCAAATTTTATAGGAATTGTGTCAATGAACAAAACTCATGCAAAATTTTAGTCAAATTTGATTGGAAACGCGCCAACGAACAAAATTTAGATGAAATTTGAGTCAAATTTTATTTGATAGCGCTAATGAACGAAACCTGGTGAAATTTCAGTCAATTTTTATTGAAATCACGTCAATGAACAAAAATCATGTAAAAATTTAATCAAATTTGATTGGAAACGTGCCAACAAAAGATTCGTCATGAATTTTAGTCAAATTTGATTGGAAATGCACCAACGAAAAAAAATTAAATGAAATTTTAGTTAAATTTGATTGGAAACGCGCCAATGAACGGAACCCAGGTAAAATTTTAGTCAAATTTGATTGGAAACGTGCCAATAAATAAAACGCAAGCGAATTTTTAGTCAAATTTTATTGAAAACGCACCAACAAAAAAATACGCTCGAAATTTAGTCAAATTTGATTCGAAATGTGCCAATGACCTAAGCTAATAGGAAATTTTAGTCAAATTTGATTGGAAACGTGCTAATGAACAAAATTCATGTTAAATTTTAATCAAATTTGATTGGAAACACGCCAACGAAAGAACTCACTTAAAATTTTAGTCAAATTTGATTCGAAATGTGTCAATAAAACAAACTCATGTGAAATATAGTCAAATTTGATTGGAAACTCGACAACGAAAAAAATTCAGATGGAATTTTAGTCAAATTTGATTTGATACACGCCAATGAACGAAGCCCTAGTGGAATTTTAGTTAAATTTTATAAGAAATGCGTAAAAACCAGTTTAAAATTTTAGTCAAATTTGATTCTAAATATAACAATAAACGAAACTCATGTGAAACTTTAGTCAAATTTTATTGGAATCGCGTCAATGAACAAAATTTAAGTAAAATTTTAGTCAAATTTGATTGGAAACACGCAAACGAAAAAATCCACAAGAAATTTTAGTCAAATTTGATTCGAAATGTGTCAACGAACCAAACTCATGTCAAATTTTAGTCAAATTTTATTGAAAACGCGTCAATGGCTGGCACGTTGGGCTAAAAATCCAGACGGCCCAGTCGGATCTCGTCGTTGCCGCCTAATTCGTCTAAAAACTCCATTTCCGACGAGTTCCGTTCCATTTTTTCACTTTTCTTTACCAATTCAACTTCAAATTCGACTTTTCGTTCTATTTTAACTCTAAAAATTTGTATTCAACTCATAATTTAACTTATTCAAATCTTAAATATTCAAATATTTATGTATTAAACTCTAATATTCAAATTCCCACATGTGTTAGACCTCAATGATGAGTAAATTTCAAAGAAACAAATCTAATCTTTTAGATTTCCATTTTTTTTAATGAGAATTTATAGGTCAATGGTCATTTTGGAAAAATGGCCAAGTCTGGCAAACATTTGCCACCATTTCCTCAATTATTTGGACACAATTACATTGGAGTCCTATAATCTTTGTAAAAAGTGTAAATAAATCACTATTATTCAAATATTGACAAACAGCTCCCTAATTTTTTCACTAGGACCATGTTATATGTATGTAAAAGTTGACATAATGGTTTAAACCCATATGAGTTAGCAGATTTTGATAAATTGATCCTAATAATATCTTTTTTTAATCAAATGCCAAATTTTTGATACATAAGAGATGTCAATCAAAGTGTACACTTTATGTGTATACGTAGCTTAATCTTACTAATAAAGAACCAACTAGATATGCCATTGGGGATGATCACTAGTCTATGTGACAGGTGATATGACATAAAATGATAAGATTAGAATTAACCTATTTGAACAGGGTTAATTCCAAGGCAAAAAAAGGGGCGCCACATAGCGCCACCCCATTGGAGGGGCGACTGTGGCCCTGCAATTCACCCTGGCTGTCCAGGAAGATTGATAAGATTAACTAAGAGCATATTTGAGCCCCCATTTTATTATAAGAATGTATTTTGAAAGTATATTGATGGAGAATGTATAGTTTGAAAATAAGAAAAAATTTACGTATTACATTATTTTATTGAAAAATATCTAATAAAACAGAAGGAAAAAAATATATTTTGAAAATAATTTGGATCAAACAAAGATTAATGTATGAATATAAAATTGACTTCATTCGTCTTATAATTAGCATTACTTGGCCACGAAATGTAACATAATTAACCAAGTGGTAGAGCCATGTGAATGGAACGATCTTCTCATTAATTTATAATTAAAAAAAGAAGAAGAGAAATTCGAATTTCAAAATCATGAGAATTAAATAAATTAATGAATCCTCCGTTTGACCTGTTGATAAAGAAATTTTTATTTATCTGGGGATGGAAACTACCGTAAAATGTTAAATAAATAATTGATATTGTGATGCAATTTTTCTTTTCCAAGAGAGTTCTTTACAGTTTACATACCGGGGTTTAATTAAATTTTGCATTTTGTCTAATGGGACAGGGAATTTCCGCTTTGAATAGTAACGGAATTCTCCAATCTTTTTGCTTATTTATATTTTCCTCTGTTTTTATATTTTCAATTTAAATCATATTTTAATAATAATTAATTAATTAAAATGGACTGTAAATGAGGATTGTTTAATCTCCCCCGTCCCACATTCCAATATATCCTTGATGAAACAAGGATCTTTTTGTTAGAAATTTTTCATCAATGTTCAAGAATTTAAAGTTCATAGTTGTCCACATTCGCGAAGGACACAAATTTATATGTACGCATAAAAACAGTCAAAACTCTCAAATAAATTTTCATATTGAAGTTTATTCCATTTTCAAAAAATAAAGAAGATGAAGGTACCCAGAGCACAAAAGGTTGACCGTAGCATGTATTAGGTAATAATTCATAGTTTTCCTTATTTGCTTGTTACAGTTTGTAGACTATTTTTATACAAAACCCATTGGATGATCAGTTTTGCTTAGTGGAAATTCTACCACACACCGACCTTTTAAAAAATATTTAGGGAAATACAATTCAACATTTTTTAACCAGAAATACTGTTTCTTTCAAAGTAAAATTAGAAATGTGAAAGATAACCAAATCAAATAGAATATTCATTTGCCTACCTAAAATTACAACAAAAAACTCGTCCTTAAATTAAGGGCATCAAACAAACCCTTTACCTGACTATATTAATCCTCAATCCCTAAAATGGTGTTATTTCTTATTGCAACTAAATCATCCGTCCAAACTGTCTCTCGTCGAAATTGCCCACCTAGAAAGCCAAAACCTAATTGGTGAATCGATCATTCACGGATCTAATGCGGAAGTTTATTCCATGCCATTTCCAATTTAGATGGGGACATGTACCTTCAAATTTCTGATTTTTAATCTGGAAAAAGCGTTTCACTGTCATATGCTATAGTTAGTATTCGACAAATGACATTGACATTATTTTGTAAGAGCTAAAATTGAAAATATCATTAGTTGAATTATTGTAACTTTGTAAATATTAAAAAATTTAATTATAATAAGGAACCTGGGAACGAAATGAAACCGAACCGAACCCAAACAACTCTATAATTAAATTTGGATCCGACGGATCCACTTACTAAATACTCGACAATTTCAAGTTCATTTCGATTCTGGTTAGAACCGGACCGAATTATGTACAAGCCTAACAAGTAGCATAATTCTTGGATGACTGTACTAAGCATTGAATGTTTGAATAAAATATAAAGAATTTGGAATCTTCTAAGCTGCCTTAGCTAAAATTAAATTTTTAGCATTTTTTTTTGGGGAAATATGATGAAATATGAAGTTGAAAAATTGATAATTACGAGTACAATGAAATGCATGATTAAAAATAAATTTGAGGAAACGAGTTTTCAAAAATAGAGGCCAAAATAGGGGCTAATACTTTTCTATCCAATTCAATATTTTACTGAAAAAAATCAATTCTCAACTATCAATGGGTCTTGATTATTAATTCTCAATATTTTTTAAGATTCAATAGATTTTGATGATATTGAATTATTTACCCTCATAGTACACAAGTAAAATTACACAGCTTATATTGTGGAGTAATAAAATTGGTATTGTAACATCACTGGTACTAAATAAAATTATTCTATATTGCACCATCAACAGACCCAATTTAAATATGGATCGAGTTTTTGTCAATATTTGAATGATTGACCCCCCTCGCTCCAAGAAGAACAGATATCAAAAGTACATATGATTATTGGAAATCCCCCATAGAATTTCTAATAGAAATCCCTATTCTTCTCTATCAAAAATCTTGTATATATATTGAATTAGTGTTATTAATGTAATTGAAGAGGGTTGACATTGTTGACCAAAAATATAACTATGTAAGGATAGAAGTGAAAATCAAATGTTTATTTATCATCTACACTTAGGCAGATAAATTAACCAACTTCAATATTCAGTGAAAAATATAACATGAATAAACATTTGTGTCAGTCAATTTCACATATATTGAACCAAACAGCATAAGAAGAAATCTATTACATAGGCCAATGGCTTGGGATACTTCTAGCCAAAACAGCTTATTTCAGGATATTATTAGCTAACAGAATCTATTTGCCAATATTTTTTGTGAACATGTCATTCATTTACAATGAAGCAACATTATGCAGATAGAAGCAAGAAACAACAATTTACACTTTGAACAAATCGTTGATTTGCACAAGAATATTGATTTTGATCAAAGAATTGGAAAAAAAATCCATAAATTTAAAAAAAAAAATAGCAAAATTTTCTTCGATTGTTGTTTTTGGGATTATTTACTGGATTTATATAGTTATAACTAGCTGAAAACGAGTTGGGCTTTGAAAACTATCATTTTTAATGTATTTAAGTTTTGAACAAGTTTGGTCAAATTCATTATTTTCAATTAAATAATTGTTAAAGTATGCCGTGGAACAAGTCTGATCAAAGTAACATATTTTCTTTTTGGATACTTAACTCTATATAAGGGAGGCTGCATGGATAAATTCGAGGATAGTTAAAATGTCAACTAGAAGATATTTTCAAAAGAATTATGAAACAGAACTCAACAAATCAAATTAATTAATTAATCAGACAAATTAACTAATAGGGTGTGTGGGTGTGTGGGTGTGTGTGTGTGTATTTTTTTTCATACTTCTCTTCTTGATGGAAAAAAACAAGAGAGTCAACTTGAATGGAAGCCAAGTTAAAGTCTAACATTGCTATTAGTTTAGCTGTAAATATAGACTATGTTCGGTCATTGACAGGAATTCAAGCCTGATATTCACTGTAAAATGTCACTGTATTCACAATTTCCAAGACTTTAGAACAGAATGCAACAGATATTATTCATCGATGGCAATACATCGCACACAAATTTGATAAAGACTTGGCCGTTAGAATCCTCATAACAAGGGTCAATTCAAGTCTAGATGGCAAAAGAACTTTTCAGGCTTCATTTCAGTCATTGTTTCTTGGTGGTGTCGACAGATTGCTTCTACTTATGCAACAAAGCTTCCCTGAGTTGGGTTTGAAAAGAGAAGATTGCACTGAAATGAGCTGGATAGAATCAGCTTAATACATCTACGAGCTTCCTTTAGGATCACTTGATGTTTTGTTGAATAGATGTTGACACACTAAAAATACAACCCAAATCGAATAGCCCAAAGAATGAAGTCCAACTAGGCAATTCAGGATAAAGGTCCAGATAGGGTTATTAATGAATACAGTGGAAGCCCACGAACACGGTAACATCATCGCCCAAACTTGCAAGACGCCCAAGATCTGAACGAATGAAGTGCCTTACAGTCGCCCAGAGCTATGACCTTGTTCTCGCCTAAACCTTCAAATCGTCCAGAATATTAGCAAACATAAGATGTTATGGTTATCCAGAAGTGCAGTTATTGAAGCAGTTATTGACTAACCTTATCACGTTCCACGATTCAAGGAGTTCAGTTGAAGACGGTTGAACGACAAAGAGTAGTGGCAGCAGTTAGAGATGGCAGTTTCACGACAAATTAGCTACCATAAAGAAAGTGGGTGGTTATGAAGCAATCAAGCAGTTTCCAAGCTGTTTGTCACAAAGGAATCATCGAGAGAATATAAATGGAAGAGAAGACATAGAGAGAAATTACCTCGAATCAAACACTCTCAAACAGAGAATATGTAATTTCAATTTCTTAGTTTAAACTTAAACATTTCTTTTCAGTACTCGTGTGTTTGCGCCCCTTGAAGGCATTCTGTTTAGTTCCAATTGTAAAGTCATTGTCAATAAAATACCCCTTTTTGGGACTTTGTCTCAAGAGATTTGTTCCTTACACAATCATTTGATCCCTTTTTAATTGTTAGCGACTACCCGCGCGAAATAATTTGGCACGCCCAGTGGGACATTGGTGTTGAAAATACAAAAGGTGAAACAATATGCCTCAAAAATTTGATAAGGAAGCAAGTTAGGGAGGAGTTCAGTCTGTGATCGAGCAATATGAGGAGCACCATAGCTCTCCACGAACAGATGGACAGAGTCAGAACAGTCATAATCGTTAGAACCAATGACAGAGTTGAGTCCTCGAACCATGCGTGCATTACTTGGAGAACTCACACAAGATGTCGTTGAACAGGTAAATCT
>NC_036249.1:16222390-16244116 GCF_002742605.1 Olea europaea var. sylvestris | reverse complement strand
GAGAGAGAGAGAGAGAGAGAGAGAGAGAGAGAGAGGGATGAATATTCTAATATTGATATTTGTTTAGAGAGAGAGAGAGAGAGAGAGAGAGAGAGAGGGATGAATATTCTAATATTGATATTTGTTTAGTCACCTAATTAAATTTCACATTTTTCTGCAAATCATTAATATAATAATAATCAGGATTATTTGTGAATTGTAATTGATGTAAGATTAACCACGCCAGAGATTTATTTATTTATTTATTTATTTATTTTTGTATATACTTTTTTCCCCCTATTTAAAGTAAGTTAAAAAGTATTTTCTAGAGATATGATTATCAACACGAAATGTAGTTCTTTAGCTAAATAGTATACTCCGTCTTCAAAGTACAAGTTTGACTTTCATTCTATTTTGCTATTATTGATAAATCAAGCCACCTAGAGACTAGAGTAGTTATTTAAATAAAAAAAAAATCCTGAAAATTATATTAGGCAAAATAAATTAATTAAAAGTATATTTAACTTATTTTTAATTATAAGTACAAAATATGTTCTCAATTTCTTATTTGGAAAGCCTCATTGGATTTAGTTAAAAAAAACTAGATAAAAATTTAAGTCAAGTCAAAGTCAATAATAAATTTTAATCACATATTTTATGGAGATTCACAATTTTTATCGACTTTTTAATTACACATTTTATTGCTCCCCACGTTTGAATTATATAAGCTGGGTTTTCTTTTTCTTTTGTCTCAGATATATAAGCTTGTTTCCTAATTTAAAATATTTTGCTTTGTTCTTTTACCAAGGATTTAGTTAAAAAAAACTAGATAAAAATTTAAGTCAAGTCAAAGTCAATAATAAATTTTAATCATGGAGATTCACAATTTTTATCGACTTTTTAATTACACATTTTATTGCTCTCCCCGTCTCAATTATATAAGCTGAGTTTTTTTTTTCTTTTGTCTCAGATATATAAGCTTGTTTTTTAATTTAAAATATTTTACTTTGTTCTTTTACCAATATACCCTTATTCAATTTTCCTCATTTAATATACCAACTTCTTGAAATCATCCAAATACACACATTTCTCACTTATTAGAAACATGAAATAACTCTTATTTCTTCTTCTTCAAATTAAATTATTCAAATTCTTTACTAATTCCAACAATAATAATATATACTAAAAATTAAATAGAAGTAAATTAAGAAAGATCTTGACAAAAATTAATTTTTCAATGACATTAAAGAAGATTTATCAATCTTTGTGAAAAACGAAACAAACATATATAATTGGGACAGGGGAGTAACTTTTATCAAAGTCCACTAAAAAATCTATTATTATTATTATTATGTTTTCCAAAATCAAACAAGGGCAATATGGTGAAAGGAAATGCAAAGATGATGTGCATATTTTTGGAGAATTGACTTGTATAAATCCACACATTATTTCTTGATCTGAACTTTTGCATCAAAAGCATGAGTTTTCTCTTTCGAAAGTTTATACACCTTCCATAAGCTTGGTCTTTAAAAGGAGGAATGGTGGTAGATCTTAGTGTCGCAATCAAGTCAGTGTTGTAGCATGCTGAAGAACGAGAAGAAGAGTTGTTTAGTAGTGGTATAAGCCCGACATCCCAATTTCTTCCTTTTCCAGATCAAGAGGCTCGGACCATTTAATAAACTCTATTTGTTTCATGCTTGAAGCCTGAATCCCCACAAAAAATTGAAAAGAAAAAACGGTGGATGCCCTCTCTTTGAAATTTTTTTTCTTAAGTCTGCCTTCACTTACTTCTTGCCACTCCTTTGATTAAATCAATCTCTGTTATCGATTCCTTTGTCGCTAATTTCATTCTTTGTGGATGAATCTCGTGTTCTGTGGATTCAAGAGTTGATGATTTGTATTGGTAAGAAATGTTCGTCCGTTGTTACCTTAGTCTCGTAGGTTCCGGTCATTTTTATTTTTTATTTTTGTTTATTCAAATTAATGAACAGCGAAATTGTCTTTCATATGACCTTAACCATCAAACAGACACACCCTGCCAATAGGGACGTGATTTGCAAATAAGAAAAATGTTGAGGATGTCTAGTGCTAAAAAAATGGTTGAGCATAGATTAGTAACATTCCAAAAAAGTTGGAAACTGAAGTGCAAAAAATCTAATTAGAAAATACAAAGAAAGAGAAATTTTACTTGAACGAGAACATCTATATGTAGAGAAACGCTCTCGTGAATACTAACAAAACTAATATAACTGCCTCATCCACATGTACAACTTTTAAAGGAGAAGAAAAGCATTCACCATGGCATCATTAGTAGACTATATGGCCATGTATGATACACATGACAAGATTACAATATACAATGGACAAGATTTTAACTTATTTTTCTTCCTCGGTAACGTCCAGTATTGTCTAATCTAATTTATTGAACATGTCACACATGTTGGCAAGTTTCGGTGATGCTTATGATAAAAGAGGGGCTTCAATGCTTTCCGCGTTGTCCTCTAATATCCTGTTGGATGGAGCATCTAGTTTTAGAGTCCAGGCAAAACACAGGGAAATGACCTAAAAGTGAAACAATTGAGAATCATTAGAATCATACAAGTAACAGTAAGACTCAAATGGAATCATATGATCCTATGATAAAAATCACATGATCAGTTCAGTCACAAGAAGACTCTTAGAAGGGATCATATGATCCTCTCATCAAAACAATATTATCATACGTCAAAATTCTATTATTGCAATGATGCGATCGATCATACCACTTTTGACAAGACTTTCACTTATCCTATCATGATAATTATATGATTTTATTGGTCATAACAAAACTCCTAATTGTGATCATATGATCTTATCGGTCACAACAAGACTCTCAAATGGGATCATATGATCATATCGGGCACCACAAGACTCAAATGTAATCTTCTACATGTGACATGTATTAAGGAAATGTACAAGCTTACCATGCTTATAGATGCAAATATAATACTGAAGCCTTTACAGTCAAAAGGAGCATTGCTGGATAGAAACCATGCTGGAATAAGATAAAATCCAGAGTGAAGAAAGTTCAGTTGAAATGGTTGTGATCTTTCTACAAGAGGGGCAGAAAAAGAAAATCTAACTCACTGGTTAACGGAGTCATTGCCAGTGGAGATAATAAACTTGCAATGGATTGCACGCCAGCAATAAATCCTTGAGCTTTCCCCTGATTGAAAAATAGGAAATATGAGAAAAAAGAGATATTTCAATTAGAAGCAATATTGACAGAGGATTTTCCATATTTTGAAGTCCGATTGAAAGGGGTATACGAATCAGGATTTAGTATATGCTTAAGGCTCTTTTTCATTTCATTAATTTTTTTTTGACTCAAAATTCTATGTCAAAATGAACAGAAGTCCACTGCTCGCTTGACAGCTTAACTCTGACAGAGGATAGAATTAGTTTTTGTTTAATTCTGCAATTATATCACCCAAGGAGTGATTGAAATATTAAGGGGGTGTTCTCTTTGTATTTCAGTTTTGTGTTTTGAGTTTTGAATTCATTTTGAGTTTTGTGTTTTGAGTGTTTGTTTTGAAATTGTTGAAAATGCGTTCTTTTTGTTAGTTTCTCAAAACAAAAAAATGAATTTTTTTTTTTTTTTGAAATTTTGAGAATCGCCACAATACTACCTCAAAATAAATAAATAAATAATTTAATTTTTAATTTTTTTTGAAATTTTGAGAATCACCACACCACCTCCTCAAAAAAATAAATAAATAAATAAATAAATAAAAGGTGTTCCCCGCGTTTTCAATTTTTTTAAGTTTTACACTAAAAATGCCCAAAACGACAAAAAAGTCATTTTGTGTTTTCTTCACAAATTTTTTTTTTCGTTTTCGAAAACAGGAAAGAGAACACGTTTTCACCGTTTTGAAAAATCGAAAACAGAAAACGGCCCGAAAACGGTAAAGAGAACAGGGCCTAAGTTTCTTGTAAAGTGGATAATATATTTATCAATTATATTTCTCCTTCAGGTTAGAAGTTTTTAATTCCGAAAGGTACTTTAGTTCTGTTTTGTGATGCATAGATTTCTTGAAAGCAGGTATCATCATTGAGAACGCTATTTTGTATTAGTGATCACAAACCTGATCCGCTGAGTTTGATGATTTGGATACAACTGCATAAGTCTGTCATTAACAGAAATAATGAATAAAAGATGACTGAAATCAATTTATTTTTTCACAACTAACACCACCGAATTTCTTAATACACTACTGAAAATAGAATTTCAGAAAATGACTTACAGAAGGCTTCACGAGGATGTAGATTACCCCGAACGAAGCACTTAAATAGGGCACCTGTTTCAGGAATAGCTAGCAGTTATCAACTGTAACATATAGATTACTGTCAAAGTTGCAACAGAAAAAATGAGTTACAAGTTGCATAGAAGCACTAATTGCATGTTTGAATGAACAATACAATACAATGGACAAGACTTTAGTTTCTTTTTTTCATTTAATATTGTTTAGTAAAGCTCAACAAAAAGAAATGTGGAAGAAAAGGGACTTAAGTATGCAAGCATCTAGATGTTAGCGAGTCAACGTACCCAAGATGCCCAGGCCAAGCCATAAAGCAGTCCCTGTACAAAACCCTTTTGTAAGACGAGATTCTTTCACAAAATCAGCATAAAAAAGAAAAGTTCCCAGCTGCAATAGCTCAAGTTGTGTATTCCGAGGGAACTTACATATGCTATGGAAGCGAGCAAGGCTGCACAGAGTATCAGTTTCTCTCCAACCAGTGGATTGAGAAGGGGAAGAACCAGAATCTTGAAAAATGCATAAAAGCCGCAAAATGAATTAGAGAAATGGCAGGGCCTGACAAATTTCAGGATCGGCCGTATGTGCACAAGTAGGGGGAATAGCTTATGGGATGCACAAGGATTTTGGTTCAACTGTTCACATTGTTAAACCACCACATCTAAAATTGTAAGCTGATAGAAAGAGGACAAACTTATTTATTTCATTTATGTCCTCAACATGCCCACGTCCAGGAACAAACTTATTTAAGTTACATCTTCAACGCACATAGACTTCAGATTTAATGGTTGTACAAGAAAAAAACAGTTAATCTGTTTTCTCCTAGAAAACTTTCTCATAAGGGGACCGTACCGAACAACATGTAATTTCAGTTTAGGGCAATGGAATCTTAAAATCCCCTGCAGTACTTTTCATTCAATTACCACCAAGATCAAGTAATTAAAGCAATAACAAATGCTGCAGATAACAAGATAGTAGAACATATATCTTTTACTGAGCTAACTAAGCTTTGTCAGAGTGTTTTCTACTTTCAGCATAAACTATTGAAAAAATTTCTGAGAATATCTCTGAAGTACCTGAGAAAAAATTGAACCGACACCCACCACCATCAAGATTTCTGAAAATTGATTTTTGTTGAAGCCAAATGCTGATTTTAAATAATACTGCACGGTTGTGAAAGAAAAGTTAAAAGGATTCCAGGCATGTAACAGATAAATTAATTGGTTTACATCACAAACTCTCAGAAATTCATAATAAAAAACTGATGTCTGCAACCCCAATTGTTTGTGAATAAGAATCACCATTTTTTCAACATCACAGACACCAGTTGTAGCATCTGTCAACAATTTTTGAAACATGTTGGGAACATTTTTTGTTTCCAAAAGATTGAGAAAGAAAGTAGGAAACATTTTCTTTCGGAACAATTTGATGCAGTTAACAGAACGCAGGATTGCATATCTGTTTCTGTGTATCAGTTTATAAAGAAAAGAAGTGTGTACTATTTGCAGGATAAAAGAAGAAAATTTGCAAGAATTAGCGGATATTATTGCCAATGGAATCCCTCCTCAATCTAATTGTTCACGAATAAATCGAATTTAAATTGTTAGATACATACCAGTAAGACACTGCTGATGCCAGACATTCCCAATTCATAGAAGAAGGAAACAAGAGAAATGCATTTAAGCGTCGAGCTGAGAACAAAACTGAAACTGTTTAGCAAGCTTACATGCCTACAAATTATAATCTTTCTGTATTGTAAATTGCTTGTATGAATTGTATCCTGATTCCTTCATTCTGAACAAGAGGAAGCTTTTCAGTGTTTGTAAGCTCAAGAACAATGAAACCACTTGAAATATCATGCAAAATTACCTGCTGGTAACAATGATAACAGCATTTTTCATTGAGTAATATCGTTCCTGAACAACATTAAATGCTTTATTTAACAAAGGAATATGCTGGTCTGCTTTTTGAGTTGGCCTTACTGTTTCTGTCAGGAACAGTGCCATGTAAACAGGAACAAAGATCAATAGAGCTATTGAGACCTGAAATTGGAGTTTTTAGCAGTAAATTACGAAGTAATAACAATGAAGATAACCAAAAAATTAAAAAATAAAATAAAAAATGCTGAAAGTTCTGTAAAGAACATGCCTCAAAAATGTAACCTTCTGGAAGAAAACGTGCTAAGGCATTCCCTGTGACATGGGATGCAGAGAACAGGCCTGTGATCCAACTAAAAGCTGCAGGCCGCTTACTGTCATCCACGACATCTGCCTGCAAGATACTCAAAAAAGGTTGGTATACTTTGATTCTTGTATAACTCCCAATTCTTGTTTCACAGAAGTACGGAATGACTTACTGCATAAGCAACAGAAATGCAGAAAATGCTCCCCTGACTTATGATATAAGAGATTGTCCGGAGCACATAATAGGCATAAACAGATCCTTTTGATTGATCAACAGCAAGTAAAGCTGGAAATATTATTAAAAAATAAATATATTTCACAAACAAAATAGAAAATTGCTGACATTGGTGACGACAATAATGCATGAATCATAACCTTCATAAACATTGCACTTTTTGTATTTAGTTAATTGGAATTGGTACTTTGATTAGTTGATGTTAGTAATAAAACAGGCACTACAAAATATTGATAAGATGATCAAACCTTATGCCTAATCTAAAATATATTTATATCTGGATTATGCAACAATGTTTCACAGGCCAAATATATCCAAGAGGTCAACAGCACAAGAAGGAATTTTGCAGAGGTTAAATTTGGAAGAGATTGAAATATGTGTAGACTGAGTATGGCTTAGGGTTATACTAGAAATAATAATTTCTAAGAAAAATTTGGAAGAAGGCAACTCTTAGTCTCAATTTTATTGGCAGAATTTACAAGTTTGAACATATGTTTTTGCTGTATTCAAAACTCTAATGCTAGCGTGTTCATATAATAAAGGTGTCGTAAATCTTTTCGGTAAGTATTTCTTGAAAACAATCCATATTTTGATTCCTAATGTATCTGTTTATAGTTGGATGGAGATTCTACAAGAGCAAGAGAAAACATGAAGTTGTGTGACATATCTTCATCTTCATAATGCTCGTAGAATTGAGGTTGATGTTCCTAATAAGAAGAATTTAGTAAGGCTTCTAACTTGCATCAGCCAGATTATTTGTCTAAAACCAGTACCTTGTCATTTTCTATTCCAAAGGCAGTTTGTACACTTAATACTGTTAGTGAAAACAATTTTTGAAGTGTTAATCCATAGGCATAGCATTATCATGTAATTGCCACAGTTGAATCCAAAATGAAATCTGCTAGATTTTCCATTTGGTATAAATTTCTTCATATAGTAAAGAAGTAGTGTACAAAAAACAGGTGCACAAAGAAACATACTGAATGGAATAATTGTTGTAGATACAGTGAGAAGAAGCAGCGGTTTACGCCCATGCTCATCAGCAAGCTGTCCTAAGAGCGGAAGTACAAACATCTTGAATATCCCAACAACCTACAAGTAAAAATGCAGGGCTAAAACTTGATGGGAGGGCATCATTATAAGTAGTAAAATTATAGCAACAACGCGCAGCTATGTCAAGTAATTGCACTTAAAATCTGTGTACTTATTCTTATTTGAAAGAATATTTTATATTGCGTAGAGTTGTACATTATATTCTGGTAAGGTTCATATGCATATAAGCCCCTTACAGCCATCATACATCGTGTCATACGATCTCCCATAAGTATACCGTATTTTTCCATATTAATATTGATTCCTTTCAAATCCAACAACCTCTCACCCCCAAACCGCAAAATGTAAACAATCCAGCAGCCTCCACAGTCATTCACCTTGTATGCCATGTATCCTTTCTTAGATTTCACAAGGTTGCGAAATTGTTTTGTTCAACATTCATCGTAATCTACTGTGCCCATTAGACTTGAGAATCTGGTACAAGTAGACAACTATTTCTTCTTCCAAAGCAGTAGAGATATCTCACGTAAAACAGAAGAATACATGCAAAGATAACAGGAAAGTACTGAAAATATGCATTAAAAAAGTATTGCATCTATTGACAGTGATATATAATTTGGAAGGTGGTCCATTTTGCTTAGAAAAGTGGTGGCCTGATTTATGCTCCCCATGAACCTTAACTAGATGGTCCACTCAACTTATGGATTAAATAATTATTCCAATAAGGTCCTTAGAATTTAACTTTTATCACTCCAACAAAAGGAAAAGTTCATGAATCTGTACAACCAAGAGAAAAATATGAATTTAAACTTCACAAAAATGGCATTAGATGGTCCAAGCACATATCTCATAACTCTGAGGGCCACTCTCAGCTCCAGAACTTTCAGTTCCTTTTTCATTTTTAAAGAGAAGTATAAGGGATAGTCAAACATAATAGAAAAAAATCACGCGTAATGGATTTTTGAATTAAAATTCCATCAATCATGAATGCTTTCTCACTTCAGGTAACATCAAGGTGCAATAATATAATTTTAGAGTATGTCTGGGTGTTTATAAACAGGGGTAAATGAGTGGGGGAGAAGTATGTAGTACTTGTGAATCTTACAAAATAAATGGATAAAAAGTGGTTTGACAAAAAGTGTTGTTTGACCAATGTGTGCATGAACACTTAGAAACACCTTCCCACACACATGCTTAATATTTTTATTTATTTATTTTTTTAAAATTTTTGGTATAATAAAATACCATCTTGAAGTTAACCCATACCATAAGTTATTAATGATCAATTAATTAGCTGCTTTAATTAAACCTGCAAAAAATGACGTCTATGTATCATACGGCTATGTAGAGAAAGCATCTTATATTCTATGGCCCATAAGTTTGATTTATCAGAAGTGAACATTAGAAAACAAACAAATCAAAGGGAAAACTTTTGACAAAATTAGACAAGTCAAGATGCACCCTGACAAGATGCACTATGACAAAATCAGACAAGATGCAATTTGACAAAATTAGACACATCAATGCTTCCATTGGAGGAAAAACCTATCCACAAGTTATGCTTAAAATGGTCATAAAAACGAAAATTTTCCTCTACGGTGATAAGCATGCAAAAGGACAGCTTTCTGAGTAATTAAATTAATCTATTCAAAACCGATAAATAGAGACTTTCTTGCACCATCTACTTTTAATATAATAAATGAATAAATAAATATGTGGGTGTCAAGAAAGTAAGACTCAGACTATTCAATACTCTGTTTCAGAAGTAAACACCATATTCGAACAGCCAAAAGCCTTTCCAAACAATAAAGCTAAGGAATGTACTTATTACATAAAAGATACAATTGAGTTTTAAGCTTTTGAA
Source organism: Olea europaea var. sylvestris (assembly GCF_002742605.1). Taxonomy (NCBI): domain Eukaryota; kingdom Viridiplantae; phylum Streptophyta; class Magnoliopsida; order Lamiales; family Oleaceae; genus Olea; species Olea europaea. Next base: position 16,234,507 of record NC_036249.1, on the reverse strand, counting down.
TACAAATCATTTAATTCATTTCTAGATCTGCACGATCTGGAAATGCTGCTAATTTATATTCTTATATATTGTTGCAAACTTTCTCTCTTCATCATTTCATTTAAATAAGTCGGATCAAACCAATAATCCCCCATAAAGAAGGCCAGTTATTAACTTAAGGTCAAAAATTAAAGATCAGACATTGCAGAAAGGCAAACTCCGTCGAAACCCATATAAGATTAGGAGTCATAAATTCTTTATATAAAAAACCCCAAAATTGAAAAAACAAAACCCTAGTTCATCTCCTTTAACAACTGCCTTATCTGACACAAACACAAGGACATGCTTCATAATCCCTAAAACCCACAATCCTTTAACTAATTTTGAATTATAGTTCAAATATTTCTTAATCTCATTCATATATTCCATGTTCCAGATACTAAAACATATATTTCACAAAGTAGAAAGATCTCAATCAAGGTAGCAGACCCATTCTCTGTACTATCAACATAAATAATCAAAATTCAACCCTCTAAAGGAACTTTTACAGTGAAGCAATCATCAAAGAACAGAACCCATACCCAGAACTTTTTTCTATGTATGGGCGCGCGCGCGCGCGTGTGTGTGAAGGAGAGAGAGTTCACTTACCGTTTGCTGCAGACCATTGATGTAAATTGCCTGAGAGCAAGTTTTCTGGCCAGGACAAAGAGCATTAGTGGTGACATCAACCAACACAGAAACAGTCATTTCTTCAGCAACCCAGTGCACACATAATGGCAAAAGAAGGTGCAACAGTGGCCTCAACTCTCTCAAGTTCTCCCGCCACCACCCCCCTGCCATTCTTCAATATCTCTCTGTTTATTTAGCAACTCCCAACGCTTTACGCTCTATGTTGTGTGTACAATTATTATACAGATATTTATGGTTGAAAATTATGGGCAGTTGAAAAGGAACCATTCTGATTTCTGCATTGAACATGTACAATCTACAGCCCCTCACACGAGGGGTTCACAAATTTTTTAATCAATGTCGCATCAAAGAGGAGTGGGCACTGTGTACACGAAGTATTAATGTTGATGAATTTGATAAGGATTAATCTGCTTGGCCACTGGCCTCCAGCCAATAGCATGGCCCCCGGGATGGCCAGGGCACACGTGGCCCTGGCCATAAAGCAGATCTCAATTGAGAAATGAAATGTGTACATCATTCCATCGTGTGCCCTGGCCATAAAGCAGATCTCAATTGAGAAATGAAATGTGTACATCATTCCAAGGATGGTGACTTGAATTTATAATAAGAAGGGTTGTGCTGCTTAGCCCACGAGCTTGACCGTGGGCCCCACACACACATGGAAGGTCGGTATTACAGAGTAAAATCACTGCAACTAAAGACTTACCAAATTAAACAAATATTTTCCTTTCAATTCATTCGAGTATGTTCTCTTGAAAAAGAAAAAAAAAAAAAAAAAGATAAGAATAAGAGCCTGTTTGGGAGCGATTTTGAGAATTGATTTTTTGACTGTTAGGAGAAAAGTGAATTCCACCTGTGAAAGAAGAAGTCAAATATGACGGCTGAATTAATGAAATAATGATTAAAAAATTAATTTTTTGAAGGGAAAAAATCACTCTCAAACAGGCTCTAAGTAAATTTGTCTCTAATTGGAATTCATTTTTTCTTTTTGAATTTTATTTTCAAAGTCAAATATTAATTTTAATCATATATTTTGTAAAATTTACCAATGTTTTGAAAATCGGCTCGAAAAAGGTGAAGAGTCAAGACTCAAAATATTTAATCGGGATCGAACCGAATACAATAAATACATACAAAAAATAATAAAATACTATTAAAATAATAATTTTTTTTAAATTTTCATATTAATTAATTCAAAGTAAATCTATCTTTATTAATTAGATCATTATCCTACAATTAGTTTCGACATTTCAAAAATTAAAAATCAACATGTGAAAATAGTTTGCTTTGTTAAATTAAAATAGTTTAAATTTATAGAAAATGATATCTAACATTAATATATTAATAATCAAGTGCAATTAATTTAAATTTAAAAATTAAATAAATGAAAAGATGAAGGTGAATATTACAATTTTTAGTTAGTTGGAATTTAAAATCAAAATTAGTCATCATACATTTGAAAAATGATTTTGATAGGCATTTTTAACACTTTTTTGTTATGTCACTATTTCACATCCGAAGTTTATAAATTCATTTGAAAAGAAGTGCATCTATAAAATGCATTATCCTACATTGGAATCTTATGAAATCATTTGAAAAAAAAAAGTACATCTATAAAAGAAGCACGACATTCAATATTTTCTGTGGGCCTTTGAATTATAGTTTATGAGATCCATTGATGAAATTAAAATTTTTTAAATTAATACAAAAGAATTTATGAAAAATTGTGAAAACCACAAAACCCCAACTAGTTCACCAGTTTACTGTTCATCTAAAATAGATACTTGCTTTTTTGGGTTCCAAATTCCAATTAATTATCCACTCCAATCCATTAATCCTATGAATTTATTTTCGTTAATGATAAGTTATTCGAAAAAAATTTCATTTTTGACCCCACAGTTCGAAGTCTTTGGATCCGCCCCTGGTCCCAATTACCTTTACACACTGCCCTTTAACTTCCCACTGATGTTCTGGGCAGCAAGAATAATGCTTCTTCCCCCACCCCACCCCACCCTCTTCCATGCCTATCAACATTCCAAATGCACCCGGTTTTGTTCCCCAGAATTTGACACTTTTTTCTCAAATGCAATTTCACGTGTTACTTAGCCTCAACACAAAACCAAAGCCTTTTATTGTGACAAAAAGACAGCTTATTTTCTGCTTATTTTGCCTCAAACTGGTGTTCTTCTCGTGTTCATGCTTTAATTCTCAAGTATATCGATCCATCTCTATGCTCTTTCTCACTCTCTATATATAGATGTAAGTCTCTAATAAACAGTACAAATCAGTGGTCCTCAATATTCTCATAGGTAAGCTACCTATAGTTCAGTAACTTGTTTGTTCAGATACATTATTATTCTTATTTTGTTACGAGTAACATAAGTTACTTATTTGCAGCTTCGACCAACAAAATAGCTAATAAACTTACTATGGCTGCTTTATTTTCAGGATCAAATACAATTTAGTCAGCATGGAGAAGCAGAACACAGAGCTGTACTTGAAGAATTGCCATATTATTCTTGAAAATGAGAGGCTAAGAAAGAAAGCACAACGGCTCGACCAGGAGAATCGGGCTCTGTTATCTCAGCTGCAGCACAGACTTTCAGAAACAAATTCTGGACAAACAGAAAAAAATAAAATCAATGACACTACAAATTCTGTTACAGATCATAGGAAATCCAACAAACCTTGATCGTTATATCCCATTCATTCAATTTCGTGTAAAATAAGGTTTTTCTGTATTGTTTAATTCTTCAATTGTATTAATTGTTCATGCCTTTAAACTTGTTCGGACAATTTGGGAGACGAAATAATGTAATAAATGTTTGTATGGAATAAATATGTTTTTCTTTCAAGTTCGTTGATCGAAAGATCCACTACTGCATGTTAACAGTTATATAATGTTACCATCAATCCTAATCTAGTACTCGAACTCTTCTTATCTCTAAATTAATAAGGGTAATGAAAAGAAGCATTCATTCTTGATTCTATGATTCTTTGTAAGCTTATTGCTTGGGAGGTAATGTGCTAAATTCGAAGTTTAATCAATTAAAAATTAACAGAATTTTAGTAAAGTTTTCCACCCAAAAAAAATAATAATATTAACACTTAATTGCGGTTGAGGTGTACAGGAACTACATCCACCAAATAGCAGCTTGTACAACTCTCCGAAGCACGGACCACTTACGCTTTTCATGTTGTAAAAAGTGCCCCTTTTTTGGAGTAAATTTAATCAATGCTCCCTCACTTTAGCTTGCATTACTACTCGTTCATCGAACATTAAATCATAATATAGTTGGTCACCCAACTATCCAATTGCTTACCCGTTCATCACCCAACTGATCTCTGTCATCCTAAACTAATGAAATGTGGCACATGGAGGATGGAAATCCCACGTTGCACATAAGTCAAACGTGACATCAGAAAACTCTGCTGGAAATCAGAAAATCCAGTCGGCAGGGGTTTACAAACTCGTTGTTGTTCTTCACAAAACCCAACCGAAATCCCACCTCTACCTCCCTTACATTCTCCACTGTTAAGGGATAAAATCCCACATTGAATAACGATGGAAACATAGACCAACTTATAAGATTTTGGGCTACTCCTTTTAGGGTCTGTTTGGTAGTCATTTCCTTTAAAATGCATTTTTTCTCTCTTCTTTTCAACCACACATTCTTTATTAAAATAATATTACACATAAATAAATAAAAAATTTCTTATTTTTCAACCACACATTTCACATCAATTTACTATTCTAAAATGCATTTTTACATAAAAATGTCTATCAAACACCCCCTTAATAATGTTGACTTTTTAAAACTAAACCTCAAGTCTTAACATGATATCAGAGTCCATTAAATTTCAAAGAGCGATTTAATCCGATTAAGATTCAAGAAATAAGCATACAAATTTCAAGATTAGTCTGCTCAGAAGAGCCACAAACTTGCGGAGATATGTTAAAGGATAAAATTTCACATCAAATAAAGATAGAAACATAAACCAACTTATAAGGTTTTAGACTACTCCTCTTAATAAAGTTGACATTTTAAGATGGAATTCCAAATTTTAACAACAAACCAAAAAACACAAAAGTGGCAACAGGGAGTGGAATGTGGGCTGGAATTTCCCACCACCATGGGGCGAAAGATCCACTTCCTCCTAACACCACACTTGCTCTTAACTACTAGCCATGCAGCCCATACCATCGTCACCCTTCTCTGTTGCTGCCACGCCTATTCAAGTAAATAAACAGTAGCCCAAGTTCACCTTTCCTATCGTTGATCTCTTCACCTTTCGGCCGAGTTTTCTGAGAACATTGTGTGAGAGATGTGACCCCCCTAGTCTCTATGAAAGTTTTTTGGATTTCTAATTTATCGAAACCCAAATTCGCCTTCAAGTCCGTGAAGCACCTTGAAAATTGCCCCCAGTTCTAGCTTCCATTTTCTTGCCATAATATACCCATGAAAGAAGCATCCTAAATCAAAAACCCAAATTCGTGAACCCTAAAAATCGCGCCCCAAATCCGCTGCACTGAATAATGGGCATGGACATCAAGGACTAGGCTGTATTCAGGGTCCGAGAAATGGAGGGAGAAGATGGGGGAAGACAAAGGTCCAAGACGGGCTTTTTGCACTTTTGGCCCATTTTTCATGTTGTGTGATGTGCCACGTTGGATTTCCATTGCCACGTAGCATATTCCGTTAGTTTAGGGTGATGGAAAACGAGATGAGTGATTAATGGGTAAACTATTTGATAGATGAATGAGCAATAAGTAATAATTTAATGTTCAGTAAGCAAGTAATAATATAAACTAAGTTTAGCGAGTATTCATTAAATTTACTCCATTTCTTTGTGCGCTCAATATGACAGGAGCACTCCAAACCCTAAGTCTCTGCCCTCTAGTCATTGGTGCTCCGCTGTTCTGTCTACTCCGTCCAATATATCTGGCTATAACGTTCTTTTTCTCCAATCTTCCAACCCCCTATTTATTTGAATAATTAAAATATATGGATTTTGTTATTGGTTTTGCATACTCTTAGTAGACTTGTTGGCATGTTTACACTTGCAAAATAAAAAATTGAAAATAAACTCAAAACAAAAAATTGAAAATTGAAACACAAATCAAACGAGCCCTAGATTTTTCAGTAGTTTTGACTTCTGAAAAGCTTCAAATTGCACAAATCCCAAGGGTCCATTTGATTTCGAAAATGAAATTTGGGTGGAAAGAAAATGAATTCCAGGGAATTGAATTGCTTTGAAATTATTTTCCGGAAAGTTGTAAATTATTGTGTTTGATTGGTATAATTTTTCACGTGGAAAATGATAAAAAAAAAAAGTATTTTTTGGTGTTTGATTGGCTTTGTTTTATATTAAAATTGTCAATTAAAAAGATAGAATTTACTGATATTGGGGATGAAATTTGTTTCCTTTACAATAATAATAATAATAATAATTCCAAGAAAATCAACTAAAATTTTTTTCAAGAAAATCATCTATCTTTTGGTTTTCGTTTGACTTTATTTTTCATGAAAATTGTCGATTAAAGGGAAATATTTTTTTACAATAATTCTTAGAATTTGTTTTCATTGCCAAAAAAAGCGCTACAGTGACTGGAATTGGATTGGTGAGCATTCCAATTCAAGGAAAATGTGGAATTCGGCTGAGGTGGCAAAAAAGTTTGAAAATAAATTCTAGGGAAAAAAAAGGCTATCAAACAATGCAAAAGTGGAAGTTTGAATTGATTTTCCATTTTCTAGAGAAAATTTTCACCTATCAAACATACCCAATTTTGCATCTTATAAATTTCTCCCATGAGTTATGTTGGTTGGCGATGCATACAACCTTAAGAAAATGCAAAATCATCTATTTCATACAGTATTAATTTCATAATTACAATATTCTTTTTAAGTTCATAATCTCAAGAGTGATGTACAGATTCACACAATATTCGGACCTATATTCACTAATTCCACTAGCATAACAGATTGCAGGAAGGATCAAAGAGAAAATGATGCGTGCAACAAAACGACTATGGTGGCTTCAACAAAAGTTAGTGGCGCTTTGTTAATTGTTAGTCTCAACGATGTGCATTAATGTTTGTGCCCCGATTTTATTTTAAAATATTTTACATTGCTTGTGTCGACGATGACTATGAAATTATGAGATTTCATATTCAATTATTTGACGTGCATGTGTAATAGATTCTCTAATTCCTTTATGAGTCAATTTATTACATTTTTTTATTTTTATTTCTATTTTTATTTTTTGGTTGTTGTTATGCTCATTTTGTATTTTAGTTGGATATATGATGCTCTTTTCCTTGTTTCGCTCGATTTGTATTTTATCGTTGGATATCTAATGTTAGATTTATTTTTTTTCCCTATGATATTGAATTAATTGATTTATTTTTCATTTCCAATTGATTTATTTTATTATTGACTGAAGTTGGAAATTTATGAATTTCAATTTCCAATACCATTATTTTTCACTAGTTGATATTTAACAAAGACTAAAAACAATTGTGTTTATGGTGGTAAACATATAAGAAAATATAGCATCCATGCTGTGACATGATTGTATCATTTGACTTAATTGCTTCAAATCGAAGTAATTGTGAGCCGATTGCAATTAGGGTGAAAGTTTAGTGCCCTTCAATATTATTAATCCGTTACAAGGATGAACACGTCAGCATTTTGCAAATTTCGAATGACATGCTAGCTAACTCTGGCAAGCACATTATCGGAATCGAATCAACAGTGAAAATTCAATGACATACAATTTAATTAACCTAACCCTCTCTAAAATCTTAAATATGCCGCTGTCAAAATATAATCAATAATGCTATAAGTACAAAAAATTTTGTCAAATAATACATGGCGTGAAATCATTGAAAGATGGAAAAAAAAACAAAAATAAAAAATAAGTGAATTAGGTTTCGCCACATTTGCATCGTATGAATTTGGTAAGGAATCCTAGTACTAAAGACTTTTTTCCAAATACTTGTCTATGCAATGTACGATGCACGAGCTGTGCATGAATTATGATTTGATTAGCGTATGTATTGAATATGTTTGAAAATATATGGGAATATGAAATTATTGGCAAGGAACTAACCAATTATATGAGTCGATCACTCGTCTTTCTTCCACAAAATATCATTTCTCTACCAAAAGTTGTAGAATCAATAAAATCCATTAATAATGAGAATTCAAGCCATAGTTAGTCAAAGAAATACTTCATTGGACAGTAAAAGCATTCCAAGCAAAAAAAGCTAGCACCATAGTAGTACATCTTTTAACAAATTATAGTAGATATAAATATATTATTATATCATAAAGAAATAATTCAAGGTAAAGCAGAAGTTAGAACTTGAAAATCCCAAAAGTCTAAAACAGTAGGTATCCCAAGATCTCATGGCCTAGGGGTGAGTTCCTCTCTCTTTCTTTCTTTGAATCTCCGTAATTACAGAGGCTCAAGCATGAGCCTCCTCTATAATAACGGAGGCTATTATGGATGCCTCCATAATAATGGAGGCTGCCTTATATTGAACCTCCATTATTATCGAAACCTCCATAATTCTCCATAATAACGGAGGTTATTATGGAAGCCTCCATAATAATGGAGGCTGTCTTATATTGAACCTCCATTATTATGGAAACCTCCATAATTCTCCATAATAACGGAGGCTATTATGGAGGCCTCCATAATTATTATGGAGGTTCAAGCATGAGCCTCCGTAACTCAAAAATGTTAAGCCTCATAATTACGAAGGGTCAAAAGGCATGAGCCTCCATAATTACGGAGGCTCAACATTTTTGAGCCAAATGCCTCCGTAATTATGGGGGCGCAAATTTCGTTTTTTTCTTTCACTGGCTCTCAATACGATAATTTCATTTCATTTAATCAACTTTGTTTTTTTAATAAACGTGATTCCTAAAATAAATACATAAAATATAGATCAATTTTTTTTATATATACAGAGATTATATAAATCCTTCAAATGAATAAAAATATAGATAAATGATAGACATATTAATCATATTTTCAATCGTAACCTTTTGAGTGCAATTAAATAATGTGTGAAACGTGTTAGATCAAATAGTTACTCACGTCAATAGTTCAATAATTTTTTCTCCTCACTTCTGTTTTTGGGAAGAGTAAGATCAGACTTTTTCAGTAACATATTGTCCATTTCTACAACTCGTGTTAATCTATTCTGCTATTTCTACACTCAATTCTATTTACTTTCTTATTTACCAACATATTTCATCCACATTTCAATGATTCCCAAATATCTAAAATTAAACAATACAACATCATTTTTTCATTGAAACTCTTTAATTGAAATATAATGTTTATAAGAAATTTGCACACATATTACGCAAATAGATTCATTGTTCCACCAAAAAATTTGTTTTATATTCATTTATATAGAAACCACCATATGTTTATATTTCATTTTATTTTTTTATATTTTGATGCGGAAAAAAAAACCATTAACATCAAAAATTTGAAATGAAACCAATTCACACAAAACGCAAGAAAAAAATCAATCAAACTCCGTTAAATGAAATTGAGTTGCAGAACGTCCACAAATTTCAATAAAAACAAGAATAAGAACTAAAATTCAGAACAACCAGACCTCAATTAATCCATACAAAATATACAACAAACAATCATAGTTCACTCTAGTGTGAAACTCAGAGAGAAGAAGGAGTTATGGCTAATTTGCGTGGTAAAATGGAGAGAACGGGCAGTAGCGTGTGAAAATAGAGAAGAAAAAAAAAGATCTACCTAAATTGAGAACAAGTGGGTGCATCACTATAGCCTGCACGTTTTTTTTTTCTTTTGTTGTCTGCAGACGGCGTCGTTTTCGCTCGAGAGATGAAAAAAATTGCTACAGTGTGTGAAAATTGAAGAATGTACTGTTCTTTCTACAGTAGTGATAACATTGTCATTTTTATATAGTAGTGATAAATATGTCACAAAGTCACGATGGCTCCACCCACTTCATAATCGACGATTTGACACGTTTTTATCCGCCCACCCAACTAACATCAATGCAGTGAAATTTTTCAACAATTTGATAGTTAAACTGTCGTTTAACAATTTAAAAGAGGACTATGTTAGCCCACCAGGGTCATTTGCATAGATCCTGGCCATACTATGAGAGAGTGGACATTTTTTTTGTCCTTAAAAAATGGGTGTGGGCCCCCTTTTTGGAGAGATAGTCTGGTTAGGATGTATGAAAATGACCCTGCTACACTATCATTTTTCTTTAAAATAATAATAAATTTTCCTCAGATCATTTTTTTTAGTAATTACAAGCAAGTGTTAATCAAGATTTTTTAGATGCTACAAAAGGCATTTTCCAATTTTTATTTCATTTTTATATATCTAAAAAATGAAAGTGGCCAATCATGTAATTTTCTCTCGCATATATGCCTCGTGATAGATGGGTGGGTTGAATTATTTACGGCGTATTCTTGATTTTGTGTCGAACTTCACGTACATGTGAACCCTATCGACCACTGGGGCTGTAAGCAAAAATCGTCAAACCGAAAAATCAAATCGAAACCGTATTTTAGAAACCGTCGGTTTGGTGCCACATGGACCCGGTCAACGAAATGGTTTTGACCCAAACCAAATCGGTCAAAATGATTTGGTTTAGGTTTGAGAATTTTAATTGCGGTTTAAAACCAAATCGGATCGGCGAAAAAATATATAAAAATAAAAAAAATGAAAAAATAAATTTTTTTTGAAAATTCATCCAAATATGTAAATTTCAATAGTTTCATTTGTGGGTGTTTTTGTCAATTTCTAATTTTTTAATACAGATATATTATTATTATTATCATCCAATAATCCTAATATATATCTAATAATCTCAAGACTAATATAATCTATCAAAAGTCATTTTCCTCTTCAGAATTTAGATGAACTCCAGTCGACATCCAATACAGTCTTGAACCACCAGCACCACACACTTCTTTTTCAGATTTTTCACGCCTCTTCAAAGGTGAATAGTAATCTATTATACCAAATCGGAGACAAAGAGATCCTAGACATTCGATGATAATGTTTGCTATGAATAAAGTTTCAGATTAATAATTTTTTTTGGAACAAAGGTAAGAATCTAAAATTAAATGCGTTTCGTCACATCATATAAACGTAAACTTGTGTAATCGTTATGTTTAGATATTATAAACAATTGTTTTATTATTGTGGTTTGTTATTATCTTTGTCTAGTCAGTATCCTTTTTTCAAATATGATGATCACGAGGTCTTATTGAACATCATTATAATTTTTGGGCCTTATATCTAATTTATTAAACTTATATTGTAACGTTATTATATCGTCATTAGCCTAAAAAATGTGAACAAAAATGAAAAAAACTATGTTTTAGTTTATTGTAATTTTTCTTTGATTTAGTTGGTATTTAAATTTATAGTAGATATATTTAGCCTCTATTTGAGCCATATTTTCCATATTATTATAACGAGAAAATTGATCGTTGGAGAGGAGGTTAGGTCCCACACATGAAATAGCAGGTCAACAAAGGCGATTGGACTTATGGGATAATGGTCCAAATTTTCATTTTTTTGTTCCAAAAATTTGGTTCAAATAGGGGTTTAGTTTGTTTTAGATTTATTGCTAGTAATATATAAATATATAAATATATATTGAATTCAATGAATTAATGACATAAAAGTAGACGGAAAAAACATATGGCGAAATCGGTGGTTTAAAACCGAACTAAACCGTTAGGTTTAGGTTTGAGTTTTTTTCAAACCATTCAAAATGGTTTGATTTAGGTTTGAATTTTTCTCAAATCGATTTAAACGGTTTGATTTAAAAATCTGTCAAAAATTGATAAAATCAGACCGCTTACACCCCAATGGACCACTATCATCATTAGAGCGTGAGTGGATTTTTGGCCAATTTTTTATTTAAGTGGGTCGCTGTACCGAATAAAACAACAAAACTCATTCTTGCACGGATTAACTCTCTCATTTCTTCAGGTTCTCTCTCTCTCTCTCTCTCTCTCTCTCTCTCTGGGTGTGTTTGATCGTGCTTAATGCGGTTGAGATCAATTATAACACCTTAAATTATGATTTTCAATGTGCGATTTGATTGTAGTTTTCAAATGGGCTATTTGTTAATAAAACATACTACCAATTTAATTGGGAAGAAAGGAATTTATTTAATCACTGGAACTTGATATGGCTGCGCAGCAGCTGATCTGAGATTGATTCCTGGATAATTTTGGGTTTTTTTATTTACTTTTTCATATTTTCAGATTACATTCTTCACGGGCAAAATTGAGTTCTAACTAGTTTTTAGAGCTTATTGTTGTGTTTAAAAGTTACTTTTTCTAGAAAAGTAAGTTTTGTTAGTTTAAAAAAAAAAAAAAAAAAAAAAAAAAAAAAAAAAAATTTATATATATC
>NC_036249.1:16190673-16222327 GCF_002742605.1 Olea europaea var. sylvestris | reverse complement strand
GAGTATGTGATCTTTTTTCAGGAGTACATGCATACCTGGGATTGAGAGTGGATAATTTTAACTGAATAGCAGGTCTTAAATTTATTTGCCGAAAGTGACAACTATAATTTGGCAATTGACAAAATCGTTCTGCAAAATGGTGCCTACAGTCTCATATTTTTGGGAAAAATGACCAATAAATTCTCATACTTGGACAGGAAATATTGATTATATTCTGTTACATATTTTCAGCAATGTCTTGGAAAATCATAGTAGTCTTGTTGATTGGCTTTCTAGCATGGGCACGACAGGCCTTTTGGCCTCCACCTCCCCGTATTTGTGGTTCTCTAGGTGGTCCACCTGTCACAGCACCCCGAGTAAAGCTTAGAGATGGAAGATATTTGGCTTATAAAGAGCATGGAGTCCCCAAAGAAACAGCTAAATATAAGATTGTAATGGTTCATGGCTACACCGGTAGTCGACATGACGCTTCTTTTTCTACATCGGTATTATAATAACTGGTCATTAAATTAGTAAAATTTCTTGATTCATCAACTAAAATTTTGTGGTTGCTATATTGATTAGGTGTATCTTTTGACCTTTTAGGCATTAGTTGAAGAACTTGGGATATACATTGTTGCCTTTGACAGACCAGGCTATGGAGAGAGCAATCCGGATCCGAAACGAACTATAAAGAGCACAGCTTTAGATATAGAAGAGCTTGGTGAACAATTACAACTTGGTGCCAGATTTCATGTCATGGGGATTTCTATGGGAGGACTGGTTGTCTGGGGCTGCCTCAAGTACATTCCTCACAGGTACTGTGTAGGTAAATCGATTATGATCGAGCTTCTGGTATTTGCAAAGATTTACAGTTTAGGATGCTGAGGAAATTGGAGAAAACAAAGAACGTTGATTTACATGGACAGATACATAGTTACTATAATAACTAATAAGAAAAAATAACGTCATTGGTATGTTTGGTGAGACGGCAGAGAACAATATCAATGGGGAAAAAATCGAATTTTGTTTATCATATGGTAGTGTTTACTAAATAAACATGCGCTTTGGGAAAAATAACGTCTCCTGAGGATAGATAGTACACCATGTTGCTTTTGGGTTTGTTCCACGTTCACTGACAAATATGGAAATTGCCGTAATTAAGTTACAGGAGGTTAAAACTTTAAGACATAATTCAAATTTGTTAGTAAAATTTTTATGACACCTCAAACTCGTCACCTTTTCTTTTAGTTTCTTTAATTCTTATATGCTGGCAGGTTGGCTGGAGCAGCATTGGTTGCTCCAGTTATCAATTACTGGTGGTCTAGTTTTCCTGCAAACTTATCTTCAGAAGCATACAATCTACAGCCCTTGGAGGACCAGTGGGCACTTCGAGTGGCACACTATACGCCATGGCTCGTATACTGGTGGAACACTCAGATATGGTTTCCTGCTTCTAGTGCTACGGCTGGAAAACCTAATCTTTCGGCCCCTGATTTGAAAATTGTTTCCAAAATAGCTGGAAGAATGACCAAAAAGGTACTGATTTTGTTGTTGTTGTTGCAGTACATTGGCGAATGCGCATTATATACCAAGATATATTCTTCAAAATGCTTCAAAACTGAGCAGTGCTTGTGTATAGGAATATGCGACTCAGCAAGGAGTATTTGAGTCCTTTCATCGTGACATGATGATCGGGTTTGGGCATTGGGAATTCGATCCTATGGATCTTGAGAACTGTTGACACATAAAAATTCAGACCAAATCGAACAGCCCAAAGAATAAAGCCCAATTGAAGGATCCCCAAATCAGATAGCCCAAAGAACGAAGTCCAATCAAACGAATTAGGGTGAAGGCCCAAATAAGGGGCCCAAGAATGCGGTGACGCCATCGCCCAAGTTTGCCAGTCGCCCAGAATCTGAACGAATGGGGTGTCATATGGTCGCCCAGAGCTGTTATTCCACTCTCACCCAAACCTTCAAGTCGCCCAAGGTATCAACAAATATAACGCATCGTGGTTATTAAATAATGCAGTTATCAAGGCAGTTGTTAAAGTAGCATTATCACGTTCCACGACTCAAGGAATTTAATCGAAAGCGGTTGAACGATGAAAGATAATGGCAGCAGTTAAGAGGCAGTTTCATGACAAAATGGCCACTACAAAGAAAGTGGGAAGTTATAGGACGATCAAGCAGTTTTCAGGGTAGTTAATCACAAAGAGATCGTCTAGGAGGTATAAAAGGGAGAAAGGACGAAGAAGCAAAGGACCGAATCCAAAACCCTCGAACAGAGAATATGTAATTTTCATTTCCTTAGCTTTTAGACTTAAACATTTTTCTGTAACTCGTGTGCTTGCGCCCCTTGGAGGCACGTTGTTTTTCATTCCCAATTGTAAAGTCCATCGCCAATAAAAGAATACCCCTTTTTGGGACTTTGTCTCAAGAGGTTTCGTCCCTTACACAATCGTCTGACCCTTTTTAATTGTTAACGACTTAACCCGCGCGAAACAATTTGGCACGTCCTATGGGACAGTGGTGTTAGGTGTTGAAAATACAAAAGGTGAAACAATATGCCTCAGAGATCCGACAAGGAAGGAGCAAGTCAGGGAGGAATCCAGTCTGTAATCGAGCGATATGAGGAGCAGCATGCCTCTCCACGAACAGATGGACAAAATCAGAGCAGTAACAGTCATTACGAACCAATGACGGAGTTGAGTCCTCGAACCATGCGTGCATTGCTTGGAGAACTCACGCAAGACATCGTTGAACAGGTAAATCTTCGAAGTATTCATAATATGGAAAGATTTACACAAAATGGAAACGCACACTATGACAATATGGCCAAACAGCTAAAGACGTTAAACGAAACAATGAATAAGTTAGTAGGCCAGATATGTCAACCGGCTATACCTCTTACAAACCACTTTCAAACTAGGACAATTGTGGGACATAATCCCTCTGTCCTAAATCCGAATCAAGGGGTGGAGTTGCTTTCTGGTCCCTCTACTTCAAACCAAGGAGGTACTACAGTGCCAAATCAAAATAATGGTAGTGGCATGCCTCATGATATTAATCTTAATTCCATATATTTCCACCCGAACCAATTGAAGATATTAAAATTTCACATCGAATAAAGATAAAAATATAGAGCAGCTTATAAAATTTTAGGTTGCTTTTTTTAACTCTCGTTTGGCCTTCATTCTTTTCAAATTTTAATGATTGAAATAGTGTTTTTCAAAAAAATGTGTAGTTAAAAAAGAACGAAATATTTTTCATTTGCGTGTAATATTATTTTATGTAAGATTGTATGATTGAAAATAAGAGAGGAAAAAAAAATGAGAGTGAGAATGGGAGCAAAAAATAAAATAAAAAAATTGAGAATTAAAATAATACGATTGATCCTTATAAGAGGGAATCCCCAAGTCTTGATGAAAGAAGCCTCTGGGCTCTCAGTAGATCAGAATTCCCAGAAACCAAACAAGGAAGAAATTAGCAATTATCAATTTATTTATAAGAAAAAATCTATCACATTATCTACATTTTATAGCCTGTTTGGTACCCAATTTTTTTAAAATATATTTTTTTCTTTTTATTTTTCAACCACATATTTTTTATTAAAATAATATTGCACATAAATTTAAAATATTTCCTCCATTTTCAAATATTTTTTATCAATTTACGATGTCCAGGCTAACGGTAATGGACCTAATTATGGTAATTTTGTTGCCAATCAAGGACCAAACATTAGACCTCATGCAAATCAACTGGTTAACCAGCCTGTAGGAATTCCATATGATCTCAATGTCATGTTGAGGAACCAGATCATGGAAATCGTGCAGGATCAGATGGCCTTTGGGGTGCATCCTGTCATTAGGCCGACATACACAAAGTCATATCCCGATTGGGAGACCAAGCATATCCATGGCCTAGAGGGTATAAAGTGCTAGAATTCTCACTGTTTACTGGTTTAGGAGAGGTGTCTACTCTAGAACACATAGGGCGATTCACGTTGCAAAGTGGTGATGTAACCGATTACCATAAAATGAGACTTTTCCCTAATTCGTTAACAGGGGTAGCTTTCTCCTTGTTCATCAATTTGCCAGCAAACTCTGTTCAAACATGGCAACAACTGGAACAGTTGTTTCATGCTCAGTTTTATAAAACTGAATCTGAAGTCACTTTGGTTGATTTGGCGAATCTACGTCAAATGCCAAATGAATGGGCAGAAAGTTTTCTCCAAAGGTTCAAAACAGCAAGAAGCAAGTGTTTTGTACCTCTGCCCGAAAAAGAATTTGTCAAGATCGCACAAGGTTGCTTGAGCTTTGATTTAAAAAAGAAGTTCCAGGACAAGAAATTTCCAGACCTTTTCTAGTTGAGTGCAAATGTGATTAGGTATGAGCGACTAGTAAAGGGACTTATTACAGAGACCCAAATTTTGACGTTCATACCATCGATGACGAATCATACGATCAGGCCGAAATGTGTTTGGCCGAATTAGTAAAAGGGGATACCTATACTTGTCCCATAATGGCCAAGCCTAGACCATCGGGTAAAGATGAGCCCATAAAGGATGGAAACATAAAGGCTAGAACGTTCTCGTTCGATGTGACCAAAGCTGACCTTATATTCGATAAATTATATAGGGATAAGACCTTATATTCGATAAATTATATAGGGATAAGCAAATAAAGTTGAGGGATAAGCACAAATTGCCAAACCCTGAACAAATAAAGGGTAAAAAATATTGTAAGTGGCATAATGCATGGTCACATTTGACTAACAATTGCTTGGTTTTCCGTCACGTATTGCAGGATGCTATTGAATCAGGACGAATTACGTTCGACGATAAGAAAAAGATGGCAGTGGACGAGAATCCTTTCCCACAGCCACTTGGGGTAAATATGGTAACGTCTGGGTTCAAGAACAAGTTGCCAAAATTCAAGTTGGTCATAGACGATGGAGAAGAAGACACTAAAACACATCCCAGTGTCTTCGAACAAGTCAAAGGGAAAGAACCAAAAAAGGACGAAAACGTCCTGTGTGCAAGGTGTAAAAGGGAAGTAAATGGAGACACGGAGAAACCAGGGACATGGCAGCATCCTCATCGCCCTGCCTTCTTCCCAAACATTCAGCCTGAGATAATCATGTTTTAATGCCTTTAAGTTAATCATTGTTATCATACATTCTCTGACACACAACACACCTCGGACATGTCCCCAGTATGTCCATGTTCTATTTTTCCAAAAAATCACGTGTTGGCGTGTCATGTCCGTGTTGCGTGCACATAGCACATGATACTTTGATCTGTTGTTGGATCTGCTTCATTTAGCACTAAGAGCGACAATACTTCAGTAAATTTTTGTCCTTCTTTGGCGCATCTTCCTTCCTATGAACATTGCCAAGTTTTAAATAAAAAACGTCACAGTGCTTCAACCTTGTTCTTTTCTAGAAGGCACCACTTTAGTAGTTCAACGAGTTAAGAAATGAATGTCTTCAAGTGATGAACAATTGCTAAAAATGCTGGAAATTTTGATAATGCCTATTAGAAATAGTTAATTGCTTCCTTCCTATGTACACTGAGCTCTAGGTGCCATGTACTTAATGAAAAAAGATTTTGTTTATTGAACGTAAATATGTTATATTTGCATAACACTACAAAATTACCAAATTTATTCTATGAAAATAAATTGTAGAAGACTAGAATTATAATTTAATTTCATCATCCACAGTTAAAATAACTTGGAAAATTACATCTAATGAAATATGCTAAAGTATAGTTTCAGGAAAAAAAGGTTACCCATAATCATTATTATATATGGTAACTGTGTGACATGGACCAAAGTTGATGCTAGTAATTTTTTAATCTTTGAGTTACAGTATCAGTTCCGCAGTGGTGATAGAAGCAAAAATACTTTGGTGGCCCTAAATTTCTTCAAATGTCAAATCTCCATGAGAAAGCTTTTAGTTGCCACCTCTTGCCTTTTAGTTTATGACCATTTTCTTAATTGGGTTTCAATACAAGCCCCTGTTCGACGACACTTTTTTTTTTTTTTTGTGGCAGGGGGCAGGGTGGGGGGAATGAGTTTTGGAATACTGATTTCTTGTAGAATGTATGGTTAAAAGTATGGAAGATTCTGGGTTTACGTGCAAAATATTTTATTGTGAGAATTTGTTGTTGAAAATAAGTTTGAGAAAAAAGAGTTACATTTTAATGGTTGTCCAACAGCCAACAGGGGCTAAATTCTCATCCCAAGTTCTTAATTTTGTTTAATGGCCATAAGACAAGAAATTGAATGGTGTGCAATTTTTGTAGCTACTTTAAGAAACAAATAACATCTGTTTGACTAGATGCATTGGATTTGGTTAAGCAATTCTAGTGTACCTTTCTGGTAAGATAATCTGCTAGATTTTATTTTGGCACATTCATGCTTAACTGTCCTCCAGCCATAATTTAGTATTCTTGTAATCCCTTGTTTGAGCAGGTAAAGTTCGACATCTATAGAGGTATCTTAAGATAATTTTTTGTTTACAGGAACCCATTAATTTCAATTAAAACAAATTCTTACCACTTCTGCAAGCTTTCATTGTTAAGCAAGCAGTCTGCTAAAATTAAACAATCTGAAGTCCTGAAGAATAATCAGGACGTGGAGGACAGGAAAGACTCTAAAGACAGTGAAAGCTTTCTGGGAAGTCAATCGGAAAGCTCAACACAAGTTGAAGGAGGTTATATGATTGATTTATGTTTTAGATTTTTGTAAGCTTATTTGTATTTTCATAAACATAATTTGGTGGATGTTCATCATCTTGATTAATGGACATATTTTTATCAGGCGATGATCAAATTGAAGGACCCAAATATGTTGCTGTTGCTGGGGAAGACACTTCTGTGGTTAGTGTAGCCTATATGACAATGCATATTTCATTATTGAGGTTGTTTCAGTTGAAATTGCACTAAAAAAACAACCATGTATTTGTATTTATATGGGTAGGTCGAGATTTGGGATCTCAATGCAGCAGAAAGGCTTATACAATTGCCTCATTGTTCTGTTGGCTCCTTGAATCAGTCTACAAAGGCAAGAGGTTCGTGTTTTATATATTTTCCTGTTCTCAAGAAGTTATATAACCTTGATTTATGTAACTATGTTTATGCACTCGACATATCCTGTACAACTACTTTAGAGATTAAAGAGCCATATTTTACATTTTTCAACTCACTCGTTTGCATGGGATGAAAATCTCATGCGTGGTCGAATGAGAGAAAGAAATGAGGAACCCTGTTATGGTTTTCAATCTATAGCCACTAAACTAGAGCCTCCCAAAATGACCTATTATGTTCATTGTAACTTTGAAAAGATCAAAATTGCTAGACTACTAGTTATTACTTCAACTAAAACGAAGAATGTAAACTGTCCGAAGAAAGCTAATGGTGAATTTTCCCCTCATTTTGATTAATGAAGAGTGAATCCTTTTTTGTGGAAATAACCCAATTATGTGCTTTATCAGAATGTTTCAGATTCTACTTTTCCTCTCTGTTGGAAATGTATTTCTTTAAAATTCTCTGTCTATTGGTCACTTTCTGGTTTTTGTCTCTGTTAGCTTTAGTAGAGTTCAAGTATGATGTGGTGGTACCTAATCTTCCATACTCGCTTCTTGTTTACACAGAAAAATTGATCCCTTATTTATTTGTTGTTTTTCCCCAGGAATGTGCTTGGCAGTTCAAGTTTTTTTACCTTCTGAATCACAGGGACATCTAAATGTTTTATCTGGGTCAGTATACAGAGATGTCAATAGTATATCAACATTCTTACTACCAACGGATTCTCTATTTTCTGTAATTTCAATCTAGTTGTGATTGAATATGCTTAGGGAGCGAATTTTGCATTTCCTGGATTTTGACTTAGTTTACATGCAGTTACCATGGAACTTAGATTCCTCAAAGTTGTGTGCTTCATTTTCTGTGTGTTATCTTTGTCGTTGTATGCCTCACATGCCCGAAGCTTGGAATCTGAGAAAACCAATACTTTTACGCAGCATTTAGTATGCTTGATGAACATTTCTTGTTTTTTGAATTTCAAGGATAAATTATTTGATAGAAACCGTCTAGCTTGTTTGTCCTAAGACAGGAATAAGAAAAAATAACAAGATCTTGATTTTTTTCATTCACCTGACACGGTTGTAACCGAAAAGAAAAACAGCCATGTTAGACATTTTCTCAAATGTAGCTCAAGAGATTGTGCATTCTATACCAAATATGTCTAATATATAAATCCTAGGGGCAGAGCTAGAGGGGGGTTTAAAAAAAATTTAGGCTGGGCTAATATGTAAAATTAAAATTTCCAAATAAAAAGTTCGTATTTTCAAATAATTTTTTTTTTCTTGGGGTGGGGTGTTCATCCTGGGAAACACCGATCAATCCCATCTTCCTGTTACCTTAAGGTCAGTAGCTCTTGTTGTCTGTCATGATCTAAATCAAAATTACTTGCAGAGATGTTGGACAATCTCATTTTGCCAAAATACATACCCCATTCTTGAATTTCTTTATCTACTCAAGTATTTGATTTTTAAGGGGAGAGGAGGAGAAAGAAAAGTTAGAAATTGTAAACAGTTTGAACAGTTTCACTTACATGACTGCTAAGATATTTTAGCTCTTCCTCAATACAATTGCATGTTTGTGTTTTGTCATGGCTATTTTGTCAAGTTTTGGTTTCTGGTATAGTTTCAAAGACGATGGAAGAAATAATGCTCAATGTATTGCTTTTTGTAAAGAACTACACATGAAATGGATATATGTTAAACTTGCATAGCATCATTTCTTCAAGTATTAGTATAAATTTTGCTTAACATTTTTTCCTTTAATTTCATAGTTATGAGGATGGATCCATGGTTTGGTGGGATTTAAGGAATCCAGCCTTGCCATTGACTTCTGTCAAATTTCATTCTGAACCAGGTGTGATGTTGCCAGCATGGTTTTCTAGACAATAATTTTCTTATCTTGTCTTTTAAATTTTCACGAAAATTGCTGCTTTTTCTGCAGTTCTAAGCTCATGTGTAGATAATTCATGCAGAGGAGGGGTCTCTGGAGCTGCCGATGACAAAGTCATAATATTTACTTTGGTTCCTTCAATGGTAATTATAACTTAAAGCATCTTCTATCCAATTTTTAAGTAATTATCAATGCTAAAAGCGTATTACAGCAAAAACAGAGAACTTTCATGTTCACGGCAAAAATGTCAGCATTTAGCTTGTCAAATGATATCGGTTTCATTTAGAAATAAGGTCCTTACTAATTGACTGAGTGCATGCCAATTTGGTTTTGCAGCGAAGAGAGAGCATTTGGTTGATAATGATTTTATGTGAAGAATTAATTCCTAAAAGTCACAGTTGCTCTTCAAAGAATTCTACTTTATTGCATTATTGGTAACTTCTCCCGGAAATTATGTTGTTTTTTGCACTCAGGGTTCTTGTTTGGTTAAGAAAGAAATTATTTTGGAGAGACCTGGCATAGCAGGAGTTTCGATCCGGCCAGATGGAAAAATTATTGCAACTGCTGGCTGGGACCACAGGTTAGTGATAAGATCTCTCTCTCTCTCTCTCGGGGTGTGTGTATCAAATGGCCTTCTTATGTAGTATAGGATGCTCGAGTTTAGTTGATAACAAGTGCTAAATAGTATATTTTTTGTGAAGACGTTGATTTAGAATTTAGAATTTTACTGTTAGTGAAATTACAAGCAAGGAGGGAAGTGTTTCCTTCATCATTTATGCTGCCACAATATATTTATGATGGTCACTACCTGTATAATGAGTAGAAGGTTCGCGATTTTTTGGGATTTTTTATTTCTTGTCTTTCTGTAGTTTAAGGGTTAAATTAATCAATGACCACCCAACTATATGCTTGGTGTCACCACCACTCAATTTGATTTTGTTTTATCCTGTCCATCCAATTTTATACTTAGTGTCGCTATAACCACCCAATTTTATTTTATTTCACTATAGCTGCCCAATTTCATATAATTTTTCATCATGGTTACCCAATTTTTTTCACCATTTTCACTAATTTTAAAAAGGGTAAAATAGTAATTTTGCATTATATATATAAAAAAATCAAATAAAAACTTATTTTAAAAAAATAAAATGAAAACTTATTTAAAAAAGTTTACTTAAAAATATAAAATAAAAACGTACTTTAAAAAAATTTACTTAGAAAAACAAAATAAAATCTCATTTAAAAAAACGTTTTTAAAATAAAACAAAAACTTATTCTTTAAAAGAAAGAAAGTTACTCAGAAAAATAACATAAAATAAAAAGTTATTTAAAAATAAATCAAAAACTTATTTTAAAAAAAAAGTTGTTTACAAAAATAAAATAAAATAAAAACATATTTAAAAAAAATTAATTTTTTTTATATATATAATACAAAGTTACCGTTTTACCCTTTTTAAAATTAGTGAAAATGATGAAAAGAAATTAGATGGCTATGGTGAAACAAAATCAAATTGGGTGATCATAGTGACACTAAGTATAAAGTTGGGTGTCCATTGATGGATTTAACTCATAGTTTAAAGTTCAGCTTGTTATTCTTGAAAGTTAGTCTCTTTTTCTTTTTGTTACAATGTCTTGAAACGGAGGGGGTAACCCTCCCTCCCCTGAGACTTAAAAATCATACCACCACTTGTTGAGAGATTGAAGCCTTAACCACCTGGCCAGCCTGTAGTCAACATTTTGCATCTTCATATTTGTCATGGAAAATAAATGTGCATTCATTCTCAGCGAATTTGCTAAATGATCAATTTGTTGGATAAGTTGTTTTGCAACTGTCGCAATACAATTTTTTTTATCATGTGGTGACAGGGTGAGGATATACGACTATCGCAAAGGAAATGCTTTGGCCATATTGAAATATCATCGTGCCTTGGTATGTTGTGATTTCTAATTGGCGGTTTAAAATTAATTAAACATTGAAACCTATATTGAATATGTTCCTAATGATTTATGTTTTCCTTAATTTTTATATAAAACCATTAATTTGCAAAGTGAATTCATATTTCTGTATTTGAGTAGTGTGTGAAAGGGTATATATGTGTCTCTATATCTATTTTGTGTTTTTTTTTTTTTTTGGCCTTAGCTGGCCTGGAATAATTAATTTTTGACATGATCTTTCTATTAAAATTGAGATCCAAATTTTGTTGCTGCTGGGTTCATGAATGCAAATGCTGTTCAGTTGATAATTGATCACATCTTTGTGTTTTTTAAGAGCAAGTACTTTCATTATCATGAAGACTCTGAGATTAACTTGGTTTCAAGATGTATCTATTTTAGCACCACCATATTGCAGACACGAGCCCATGATTTTCTTTCTGTAGAATCTGTTGTAAAATATCTAAGTTACTATGTCTATCACACTGTAAGTGCAGGACAAAATATTTGGCAACATGTTCAGTATACCATTTATCTGACTTATAAATATGGTGTTTTTGTAATAGAAAAGTTTATAGAAAGGAGCAAAAACAATTATTATATAAATAGCAAAAATCCTCCCTTAATATATTTAACTACTACTTCATTGAGCAGCAATACTCTTTTGAACTTGTTGGGAAGGGAAACCAACTTACGCCCTAGTCAAGCTGGTCTTTGTCTTAACATTTTCAAACTATACTTCCAACAAATCTCAGAAAAACCCAATCTTGTGCCTGCCCTTGGAATGAATGGCACACTAACTATCATAGGTCCTTTTTAGAATATTCAAGAAATTTTGTTCATATGTAAACTCAGATTTGCTTGCCTACGGTTTTGGGTTATTTCGGAATAAAAAACATAAAAATTAATTTGATGAGAATGGTGTGCAATCCTGCACCATGCTTCAAAATGACATCAACTAAGCAATACTGAGTGATTTCTTTTTTTAAAACCCTGATATGTGATGTCTGCATCTAGTTGGCGAATGTTTGTATTCCTCCACCTTTCTGTTTGTAAAACTTTTATCCATAGTCAGAGAATGACAGGTGATTATATGTTTGAAACATTTTTCCCTGGTTTTGCAGTGTACTGCTGTCTCATTCTCAGATGATAGCAAACTGATGGCATCATCTTCAGAAGACACTACCGTGGCGCTATGGGAACTTTATCCTCCTCAAAACATGACCTGATTCATGAACCCCATTATAATTAGTACAAAACTGTTACCCATCGTATAGGTTCTAAACTACTCGGTACATGCTAAATAATCTTCCCGTGTGCTTTTAAATTATGTGACTTACAATTTTGGAAAGCAACGTTTAACTGATTTTGAGTTTACTTAATATTTTTATCTTGTTTACTTTCCAGGGGGTGCAAGTGCTCAGGTCCTATTACATACACAACAGCATATCAGTTTATGCCTCAAATATAAAGCGAAGAGAAAATCAATCAACTCGAGGTCATACATTTTGCATCAAGAAACTGGGTCCTACACTGACCACCCTTGGTATTTTCGAGTAAATCTCGTGCACACTTGTTTCTGTGCATCTGTGTGTGTTAAATCTTCGCGTTTACAATTTTTGTACATATGCTCTAATAGATCAAAAGATATATATAAGGACCCTGACCCTGTCAAGAATGAGGAGATGTCCCCTATTTCTATTTATGGACGAGACATCTATATTTCGTGATCCATCAAGACAGGAAGAAATTGATTTCTACAACTCTTACCAACCAATCATTTCTATTTACTTGATAGATTGTACTCTTAAATTCTAGATGGTGATTGAGTAGTAACTTTTATATCGATAACACCCAAGCATCGGAGTATTATCAATAATTAATTGAAATTAATTAACATATTCACATGTTAAACCACCCTCTGAAAAAATATTTACAATAATTACGCATGTCGTGTGATCTAAAGCCATGCCTCCATGGAGTGACTAGCTCCCGTTTGAATCACATTAAATTTATAATATATTTTTATCTCTTTTCTTTTTAATTATACATTCTCCAATAAAAATAATGTTACACATAAGTCAAAAGCTTTTCCTTCTTTTTAATTACACATTCTTCAAAAAAATGATATTCCAAAATTTATAATTCGTTTCGATAGGGGCAAGTTCTCATTTGGCCCTCATTATTTTAAATTTTAATGAGTAGAATAGTATTTTTTTTGAGAGAGTATTTGGTCAATAAAGAATGGAAGGTTTTTTTTTTTTTCAGTTTACGTATAATATTATTTTATGAAAAATTTTGTGGTTGAAAAAGAGTGAAAAGTTTTCAATTTATGTATAATAATATAATATTATTTTATGAAAAATTTTGTGGTTGAAAAAGAGTGAAAAGTTTTCAATTTATGTATAATAATATAATATTATTTTATGAAAGATTATGTGGTTGAAAATAGTAGAGAGAAAAATGAAATTTAATTTAACGAGGGCCAATTTTGTGATCTAAATCCATGTCTCCATGGAGTGATTAAAATTTTCACGAGGGCAAGTAAAATTTTATTTTTCACATTATTGGAAAATGCATAAGAGATGCTACGGAAAAATAGGATTAGAAAGAGGTTGTGCACGTGTCAATGTTTGATTACAGAGTTTAATTTTTTTCCAAAAAATAAAAATAAAAATAAAAATCCAACTTTCCACTACATCAACCTGTTCTCTTTTTTTTATAGCCGTTTATCATTTTTCAATGCATAATTGGTTAAGTAGATTGCGACTTTTGTTATTTTTTGGAATTTTTTTTTTCCAATTTTCCTCTCATAGAGTGTGACCTTTGCCATTTTTCGATAGAAAAGTAAATAAATTACTATTGTTTTTCTTCTTTGTTTCACCATTTGAAGAAAATGCATTAACTTTTATAGAAAAAAGGTTGAACTCCAACCTTGAGGACTCTCACCACCCCGTTCCTGAAACATCGCGAGAGAGGTAAATCGCATGATGTGTCCCAACGGGTCAGAAAACAAGAGCTTGTCCGTACCCACAAAGAATCCAATTCCATATCTCAGAAATCGAACATTCACATTGCAGTTGTCAGCAAGGTCGAGAGTACATCATTCCTATCCTTTACACCACTGAGTTATATCCCAAGGCTTCATTAACTTTTATGCATGCATGAAAGAGGAACATTTAGCTGCCCCCCAGGGCACATCCAAGTTGGCGGAACAATCACATTGGGGGGTTCTGGAACCAAGTGTGGAATATTCTGTTGGGTGCATGCATTCATACGCTTTCCTGCACAATATTGTCATTAAAGGAGTAATTAATACATGACAGTATACGTGCTTCTAATTTTATTCTATTAAATGCAATTCCATAGAATTTTTTTGATATATTTTATTTTTCATGATTGTTACCATAAACTGTAATATGACCAAACGTATTATTAAGATGAAATATCATTTTGGAGAGCGAAAATCACAATTTTATTTTTCCATTAGACACATTTTATGAAAAAGTCAAGATCCATACATTTCATAACTAATCAGAACAATCTTTTATTTTTATAAATGCTTAAATTGTTAGATATATTACATGTTTATCCTCGATTGTTATCGACAACAAAGTCTGCAAAATTTATTTATTTATTTTTTCTGCTGCAAGACTTTATTTTGGCACAATCAATGTTATGATCAAATAATCATAACACATGACTCTCATGGGGTAGTCGAGTTGGTGGAGTAGATGAGCGCGAAAGCCTGTGGTACGAGTTCGATTCTTCCTACTAACACTTTTGCAATCGAGCTAGTCTAGTGCGATTTATTTGATTGGTGTGGTTTGCATGTTATTGTATTAATCCGAGAGTTTATTCAGTGCGCACCCGAAGAGTAGTGGTTGCGAGTTCCTCCGTCATAAGAAAAAATAAAAAATCATCACACATTATACATATACTAATTACAAACACGCACACAAGCCAAATTTGTACCAAGATTTTTGGTTCACATGCCTTCACGTGTGACCTATAATGCATACAAATATGAGTATATATAGACACACACTCAAGGCAATTGTGTGTGAAAACCAATCAATCCCTCCCCTCGAAATAGGAAATATAGAAAATATCTTTTCAAATAATTAATATTTCAGAGCGTATTCATTTCGTGAGCGAGAGTTCTTTCGATTTTGGCTTCTTGCTACTGTACCTTCTCCAAAAAAAGATTTAAAGCCAACCTAACCTACCTTCAACGCGCACACATCTAAACCATTCCTTCCAAAATGAAGATAACGCTTCCTATTCTCTCTTTCCTTCTCCGGCAGCTACTTATACTACCAGTGTTACTGATATGCTGCCGGATTATTCTCACAGACGCCGCCGGTGGCAAGTGGGACTTACTCTTACCCAACATTGGCATATCAGCCATGCACATGCAGCTCCTCAACAACGACAAAGTTGTCATCTTTGATCGAACTGATAACGGTCGGTCCAACATCTCACTTCCCAAAGGCAAATGCGGGAACGACCCAAATGACTGCACTGCCCACTCGGTGGAGTACGATGTCGCCACCAACTCCGTCCGCCCCCTCAGGTTACTCACTGACACCTGGTGCTCCTCCGGCGCCGTCATGCTAGACGGAACTTTAATACAAACTGGCGGTTTCAACCACGGAGATCATGCTGTCAGAGTTTACAAACCCTGTCGCGGTTATTATTGTGACTGGCAAGAATTCAAACATGGCCTTACACAAAGAAGATGGTATGCCACGAATCATATTTTACCGGACGGGAGGCAAATTATCATCGGTGGTCGCCTGCAGTTTAATTATGAATTTTACCCGAAAGTACCCTTGGTTGATAAACCATACTTTTTGCCATTTCTGGCTCGGACGAATGATCCGAAAGCTGAGAACAATTTGTATCCATTTGTATTTCTGAATGTCGATGGGAATCTGTTCATTTTCGCCAATAATCAAGCTATTTTGTTTGATTATACTAAACGGAAGGAGGTGAAAACTTACCCGACGATGCCAGGTGGGGATCCGAGAAATTATCCGAGTACTGGTTCTGCTGTTTTGCTTCCATTGAAGAACTTTCAAGGAGGCGCCATTGGAGCTGAAGTTCTGGTTTGCGGAGGTGCACCAAAAGGAGCATATCTTAGTGCAAAAAATAATGGTAATTTTGTTACTGCACTAAGCTCTTGCGGAAGAATTCAAATCACAGCATTCAATCCACAGTGGGCCATGGAAACCATGCCTTTGGCTAGAGTCATGGGTGACATGGTATTGCTACCAAATGGCAAAGTCTTGTTTATTAATGGGGCATCAGTGGGTACAGCAGGGTGGGATTTGGGCCGTAATCCGGTTTTGTCACCGGTTATTTATCATCCCGATAAGCCGAGCGGATCAAGATTTGAAGTACAAAAATCAAGCTCCACGCCCCGAATGTACCACTCAACTGCAATATTGCTTCGTGATGGCCGAGTTCTTGTTGGTGGTAGCAATCCTCATCCTAAATACAATTTTATAAAAATCTTCCCAACGGATTTGAGTTTAGAAGCATTTTCACCTTCGTATTTGGATCCAACATCAGCGAGTTTGCGCCCAAAAATATTTTCACCGGCTTCACAATCTATAATCGGGTACGGACAGCAACTCACTGTTAAGTTCACTATTCCTCCCGGCAGGCTAAATAAAAGTTCGGCCATGGTGACAATTGTCGCACCTTCATTTAATACACATTCTTTTTCAATGAATCAAAGATTATTGGTTCTTGGTGGAGGGAAAGTTGTGGCTATCGGGCTATCAAAATATAAAATTCAAGTGGTGACACCAGGTTCTAAAAATCTCGCACCGCCTGGTTACTATCTTTTATTCGTGGTTCATCAAGATGTTCCTAGTGAAGGCATTTGGGTCCAAATCAAGTAAATAATATAATGCGTCATTTTTCTTTTATTGGTGATACGTAACATATCAATAGAATCCTTATATGTGTAAGAATAAACTATATTGTTGTGAGCCCTATTTAATAGAAAAGAATGTTGATATAAGTGAAAGTTAAATTTATTCAAGTACAACACCGGAGTAACAGTAATTGTTGAGTGAGAACTATCATCGAAGTGGTGGTGGTAGTGGTCACATCTATCCCGATGGTGGAATTGGCGAACGGTGTCATTTCTTAGTTAGAAATATAAGAAGATAATCAAGAAATTAGTGTTTGTCACAGTTAGGTACAAGTAATTTTGTCTCCTTTGGTTGCAGAATTAAGTCATGTTTAGTGTAAAGTGAGAATTATTAGGCAGGAGTTAAGATCGACTGTTCATTTTTGTTGTCTAATTTGCTGTCCACTCAATTACAAATTAACACTTCTTAGAAATTTAAAACTATCATCAATTTTAATATTTCAACCTTAACATCAATTTTAATTTTTCATGATATGTCAGTTTGTAATTAGGTGGATAACAAATTGGACGGCACATCTCAACTAGTTAGACAAAGCTTAATTACAAACAACTATTTTTAGTTCTTCCTTTAGTTGCTTGTAGAAATATGGTCAACATTAATGAGATGCTACCTAATCATGAATCCATTAGTCATCAAAAAGAGTCTCACCATTAATTTGCATTTATTCTGACCTTTGGGCCTAAACCGTGTTAGAGCAGGCATTTTATCGATCAATTCAACATCTATTTATATTTTATAAGGTCAATTGAAGAATAATAAATTAATAATTATTTTTTCAAGCTTGTTAGCCATGTCATCTCTATCACAATAAGATAAACTAAAAGCAACCCCATTCGATACAATGAATAAAGCTTTAAATTCTAGTTTCTTATTAGTTATTACAACTAAGTATTGCACAATCAATAATCTATATTTGGAGTTCAATTAGACAGCAACCTTTAGTTGATTAATTTTCCCGCAACCTTTATTTGATCAATTATTTGTTTTATTAGTTAGATATATTCAATTAATTGTCGATCTTAAAATACTGGTGTTTTCCAAACGATGTCGCACTCCACAATTTTCAAGATTTTCTTCTCTTTGTTTTGCAATGTTCGATCTACACGTTACAAAAATTAAGGATTAAATTTGAATCTCTTAAAAGTATTTACTTTCACGTGCACGTTTAATGTACAAGCACATTTGTTTTCTTTAGTCAAAATCATGTTTGGATAATAAAACAAGAAAACCAAAAAAAATAAAGATAAAAAATATTTGTTATATGTTTACAAGAAAGGTCTAACCTAATAGATTTCTCGTAGTCAAATCATGTGTAACTATTGTAAATATTTTCTTTTGGGGGGGGGCGGGGGGGGGTTTAACATGTGAATATACAAAGAGTGATAATATGCTTACAAAGTAGGTTTATAAAAAAAATTGACAAAGTGGTTGTAGGCAAAATCAAGACCACTCACTTCAAAAACAATTTTTGAAAGCAACAAAATTCATTGACCTTGATCTTGCCAACACACACTTTGTCAACCAATTTTGTCAAACTACTTTGTACAAGTAGTTTAATTGATATGCTAATTAGCTTCGATTAGTT
Organism: Olea europaea var. sylvestris; assembly: GCF_002742605.1. NCBI lineage: Eukaryota > Viridiplantae > Streptophyta > Magnoliopsida > Lamiales > Oleaceae > Olea > Olea europaea. Next base: position 16,203,901 of record NC_036249.1, on the reverse strand, counting down.
ATTGATAATACTCCTGTATTCAAGAAAATTGTCGATAATACTTCATGATCTTATTAATATAATAAAAGATGTTCTCGAATATTAAAAATATAGAAGTCACTAATCAGTCACTATCAAGAGTTTTAAGAGTGTAATGAATCAAGTAGAATAGAAATGTTTGGGTGGTAGAGTCGTAAATTATTTATTTATTTATTATTATTATTATTATTATTATTATTATTATTATTATTATTATTATTATTATTATTATTATTATTTTGTAATGGATCACGAAATATGGATATCTCATCGTTAAATAAAATTAGGGGATATCTCCTTATTCATGAAAAGTTCCTTCTCCATCTCTTTAGATCTATTGGAATAGATTGATAAAAAATGTAAACGCGTTGTGCCTTGCAAATCATTCACTATTACTAGCGATATTGCAGCTATAAGTTTGTTGAATCCGCTAAAAAATAAAAAAGAAGTTAAAATACATAAATTTTATTAATGTTAAACTTGATATAGTGTTGATGTCATGTTAACAAATTATCAACGCTTAAAATGGTTTGACGTGACATGATTATATAAATGCTAGTCTCACAAATCATGACCTTACTTCCTTTATAAAGAAAATTTGCTATAACAATTTTGTATCCATTTTGAACATTAACATCTTCGGATACATTTGAAAGGGAATCTGGGTAAAATAAAAATAATAGTGCGTTTATAATATCTTGAATTGACCATACAACAAAAATTATTTTGTGGCATTTTATGTATAAGAAGCACCACACAGAATAGCCTTTAGCAGCATTGGCTTATGATGTACACATAAAAAATGTCACTAAAATAGACCATTTATAACATACCTTCAATATACATCATATATTATCTATCAAGTATAATCTTTACGCCATATCTTTGGGACATACCGTAAATATTGGTATCAAATAAAAAATAACCACAAAAAACTAATATAGATTTTAATAATAAAAACATAGTTCACCGATAGGGATGACAAAAAACCCTATTCAACCCAATACCCATGGGCCCCGCCCCAAATGAGGCGGGTAATACCCGCATAACCGGATACATGAGATGGGCATGGGACGAGTGTCATTGCCCCGAAGTGGGTATGGAACGGATACGAAACGGGTAATACTCACATAATCGGGTATATGAGATGGGCATGGGACGAGGGTCATTGTCTCGAAGTGAGTATGAGACGAATAGGGGAAACATAGCTCCCGCCCTTTTTAATATTGATTTCAAATATAAGTTTTTATCAAGTAAAAATAATAGATTTATTATACTTTTTAAAGAGAACATAAGTTGTTTTTAACAAATTGGTAAAAAAGTAATACTATTTACTAACTAAGAACATAAAAAATAAAAGCAAAAAATAAAAAGAAAAAATAAATGGGGCAGGAGACTTGTCTTGCCCCGACCCGATCCCGCTTTAATCGGGTATGGGGTAAGATAACAAAAATACTCGACGGAACGAAGGTGGGAATGGTCGACTTGTCCTATACCCGTTCCGTTGCCATCCCTATTCACTGATTGCAAATGTAAGATCTAAAACAAAATGATAAGCTCAAATTTATGACAGCTAATGTATGCCATAAATAAATAGCTATTTACAGTATGTATATGATCGTTACTACATTTATTGTATGATTTAAAAAGAGGGAGTATTCACTGTACTACTTTTTACGGTATGTATTGAATGTTGTGAAAAACAAATCAATTCCGTTATTGTGTCTGAATTTTTTTGACAGAAGGGGTGACCTACTCTCACAATGACGGGACCCCACTTTTTTTTGGGCTTTTTTATTGACACATGACCCACGGCATGTTAGAAAGTGTTAACCATTCTGGCAAAAAAATTCGGGCGAAGTAGCAAAATTCAAAGCAAATTATGTTGTTGTGGAGAAAATAGTTTGTATTTTTTTTTTTTTTTTTACTTAAATGATAGTTCAGCTTATTTAATTACTTCAAAATCATAAAAAGAATATATTGTCGGTACCTGATTATTCTATATCTTGGCAATAATTACCGCTAAATGTGGCAACTTTTGTTAAAAATGAAAATATACATACAATATACAGAGGAAGGGAATCTTCGTCTCACCTCTAGCTAAATAATATTCCATTAGCACCTCATAGGGTAATCGAGTTGGTGGAGTATGTGAGCGTGGACGACTTTGATCACGAGTTCGATTTCCACTACCAATACTTTCTCGGTCAAATCTATTGTACAAGGCTTGCCTAGTGTGATTTACTTGACTAGCGTGGTTTGCAGACTATTACGTCAACTCGAGAGTTTACCCAGTACGCACCTGAAGGATAGCGACTGCGAGTTCTCTCGTCATAAAAAAATAATAATATTCCATTAAACTCTTAGTTATGATTGACTAATGACTTTTATATTGATAATATCCTAAAATACAAATTTTCAATTAAGTTAATAAGATCATGAAGTAATTACTGTATTATCAATTAATCAAACAAAACTAAGATATTTTTTATAAACATAGAACATTCTGAAAATACTAAATCGGGTGCATTGCACGTATAGTATTATTTATTATAAAATGCACACTATGTTCACATTTAAATAAATATGGCATGTTTAATACGTCAGATCAGATTAAAAAGGCTGAAGCAGAAAAATAAGACGTGTGCAATGTTTTTCACTTGAGTATGAAGCACTCTTACTCCTAGCAGTGATTTGATATGATGGTTGACAATAGAGTTGTAGCTAACCAAAAGAGTGATATTTTAAGTAAATAATAAAATTATTAAAATTGAAAATGAATAAAGCGTTTATATTTGAAAGATTAGGTTATCTGTCAAGTATATTTTGCTAACTTTATTTGTCCAATAATTAGCTCGTCTATTCTAAAGGTTGAAATGATTTTTTTTCTTAGCTTTTAAAGGTTGGGGACTAATTGCACAAATTTTCCAAATAAAAAATGGAAATAAGTTTGTGATCAGGATGATTCGAAACGTTGTCTCCTGGTAAAAAGAAAAATATACAAACAATTTATTTTCTTTAGACAAAAGTCTTTTTATTTATTGTGTTTGATTTAAAATTTAAATAGAAAAAAAAATTGCACAAACTTTGGAGGTTTGGGACTCACCCAGGACCCTTGATACACTCTCCAGATACGGCATTTAGATGACTTATCTAAATTTTCTTCTTAATCGTTGCTTTAAAATAACAAATCAATTAATGTCACATTACTGCTTATTGATAAACAACATTAATGAATAGTATTATTTGTTCGCTTTAAAATAACAAATCAATTAATGTCACACTGCTTACGGATAAGCAATATGAATAGTTTTTTTGTTTTCACTAATACATGAAGCCAATGAACAACGAACGTATACCAACATGGCTTGACATTAATGGTCTAGTGGTACCGTAATTTTAATTTATTAGATGCAAGCAATATAAACCATTCTTAATTATTGTGTCAAAAAGAATAATCAGATTATAAATTAGAATAGTAGAGAAAAATTAAATTTTGCATGCATTCTTATATATATATTGGTTTTATGCTCATGCAATGCACGGGTTGTGTTATTTTTAAGGTAATTTTAGCATGTCGAATATTAATAGAATTATTCTAAAAGTTCAATAAGTTCTCACCTAAATCTTAGGCACTTACTAATCTTTAGTATTTAGACATACAGTTTGTAAACAAAATTCATGGTTCAATTCACTCTAAATAACATATTCTTAAATGTCATTGTGCCTGTGAGATTTTTTTAGGGATGTAGGTTTTCAGGTCACACGAAGCAAGGTACCTATTTGTTAAGAAATGGGCTGCCTCATATTCTTGGGCCTTAAGTTTGGGCCTGTGTTCTTATTGTGGAAAAGGGCTTGAACCCGGAAATCATAATTTCCTAAAAACACGCCTCTTCCTTTTTTAATTGTAGCTCGATTGTGGCTGTACACTTGGCAACCTTCTGACCGTTGATCTTGTGGTTGTTTGACTGAACGATTAAAGAGTTGTTTGGCCTTCACACTTGCATAACGTTTTAACTCTATGTGTTAGGGTTTCTCTCCTTCCTCTCTCTATCGCACCGTATATTCTTTGTGAATTCTTGACCTATAATTTGAGTGACTTCTGAGATTCTACACTTCATGTATATTGTGAGAAAGGTTTTTAGTGATTTGGTGTGATTTTGTAATGTGAGTTGAGGCGATAGGAATATCGAAGAAATCTCTGATTTCTTCTTACATACTGTAATTTTTTGGTGATTTCTTAGTGGATCTAGAGCTCTATCCACTTGTGGATGCTCAACGAGTGAGTAGGTATTATACCGAACATCCGGGCCCTTTTGTGGCGAAAAATTCTTCGTGTTCTTGCTTTACATTTCTGCAATTTTTCGATTTGTTGTTTCATTAAAGAAAGTTTTAAATGAGATTATGATACCAACAAGTGGTGTCAGAGCCTTCTTTCTTTAAGTTACTGTATTAGGGTTTGTGTTTTTAAACAAAATGCCTAAAATTGTTTTCTAAAAATGCAGATCTGATAGTGAAATGTTTTTTTGGAAAAAGAAAATTAGTTTTTCTTGAAAATTCTTCACTGATTAATCCTCGATCCAAATTTCTGGTTGAATCTCTGTCAAGTATTGAAATACCGTTGTATAGATCTGTGAAATCTACAATAAATAGTTAATATTCTTTTCGATTCAATTTTTTTTGGAAAATCACACTAACTCGTTCTTGACTCGTAACGATCTGTTGTTTTTGGTGATTTTCAGGTTGACTCGTCACTGAGTTCTGCTGGTTCTTGTAACTCGTACTGAGTTCTTGGTGAGTTGGGTCGACTCAGTCCGATTCATACCGTGTTCATGCTGAGTCATTATAACTCGTTGCTACCCTGCATGAAAACTGAAATTCTTGGTCCATTTCTAGTATACTCTGAACTTTCCCTTTACTGTTAATTACCTATGTCAATTTTTGAAATTTGGTTATTAAGGTAAGTTGCCCTCCAATACTTTCCTTTGTCCAAGATCCCATACGAGGATTTGGGAATCTGAGGGAGTATTGGAATTAAGGGTTACCACCCCTTAAACCGTTTCAAAACTGAAAACTACATTGATACATTAACTCTTGTGATTCTGTTATTGTACTTGTCAAGATGTCTACTGCATATAAACTTGAAATTGAAACCTGGAATGGCACTGGAGACTTTAGTCTCTGGCGTCAGAAAATGAGAGCTCTGTTGTTACAACAGAGATGTGCTGCTGCACTTGATGGTAATTGGCCTGCTGAAACTAGTGCCTATAGGAGAAGAGAGTTAGATGACACTGCTTCGAGTTCTATTTTCCTTCATCTTTCTGATAGTGTAATTAGGAAAGTAGGTGAAACTACCTCTGCTGAGGCTTTATGGATTAAGTTAGAAACCGTTTACTTAATTAAATCCACACCTAACAAATGTTATTTGTTAAGGCAATTTTATAATTTTAGATTTGACTCTTCCTCTGGATTGGAAGAGAACATTGATAGATTCAAAAAACTAGTTCAGGATTTAGAGAACTGTGATGAAGAATTATCTGAAGACCAACAAGTTGTTGCCTTACTAAATTCTATAAGCTAAAGATATAGGGAAATTAGAAATGCTTTGGAGTATGGAGGACAAGAACTCACAGTTGATATAGTAATCTCTGCCCTAAGAAATAGGGAACTTGAACTTAAAACTGATTCAAAAGATTCTAAGTACAGTAAAGGGTTGCACATAAAAAAAAAACCAATCCAAAATAAGAAAAATAATCAGTGTAACTTTAATTCTCACAAGAAAGGAAAATTCCAGAATCCTAAGTTCAAAGATAAAAATAAGAACCAAGTAAAATATAAGAATCAAGTCAGAAAGTGTTACTATTGTGGTAAAACAGGACACTTGATAAAAGACTGTTTTAAGAAAATTTCTGACTTAAAGAATACACAAAATGCTGATGGTTCTGCAGCTGTTGTCTGCAAGAATGAACTTAATATTCAAGGTGTTGTTCTTGTTAACACCTCCAATAGAAACCCAAAGGAATGGGTGCTAGATTCTGGATGCACTTTCCATATGCACCCCATTAAAGATTGGTTTGCTAAACTTGTTGACTTTAGTGGAGGACAAGTTCAAATGGGAAATGACATGAGTTGTCAGATAAGGGGAATTGGAAAATTGAATCTTCTACTAAACAACAACTATATCCTTGAACTTGATAAAGTCATATATGTACCTGAACTAAGAAGAAACTCAATTTCTTTAGGAGAACTAGATGAGAAATATGACATAAGGATTCATAAAAATCTTATAAGATTGATCCTTAATAACAAGGAAGTCATATCATCTCCTAAAATAAATGACATCTATACTCTTCAAGCTAAACCTTTAGTAGGTTATGGCTCTCTAGCTATAAATTCAATTTTTGATAAGTCATTAATATGGCATAGAAGACTTGGCCACATGTCTGAGAAGGGACTGAATATTTTAAATAAGATGGGATGTTTTGTGTTTTGAGTTTTGAATTCATTTTGAGTTTTGTATTTTGAGTGTTTGTTTTGAAATTGTTGAAAATGCGTTCTTTTTGTTAGTTTCTCAAAACAAAAAAAAAATCATTTTTTTTTTGAAATCTTGAGAATCACCACAACACCACCTCAAAACACCAATAAAAAAATAAAAAAATAAAAAAAATAATTAATTTTTAATTTTTTTTTTTAAATTTTGAGAATCACCCTACCACCTCCTCAAAAAAAAAAAAAAAAAAAGGTGTGTTTCTTGCATTTTCAATTTTTTCAAGTTTTACACTGAAAACGCCCAAAACGACAAAAAAGTCGTTTTGTGTTTTCTTCACAATTTTTTTTCGTTTTCGAAAACAGGAAAGAGAATACGTTTTTACTGTTTTGAAAAATCGAAAATAGAAAACGGCCCGAAAACGATAAAGAGAACAGGGCCTAAGTTTTTGTGAAGACTGTATAATTGGAAAGCAAAACAAATTACCTTTTAAATTTGGAACCCACAAATCTACTGTTATTTTAGAATATTTACATGCTGACCTTTGGGGGCCAGCATCAGTAAATACTCTAAGTGAATTCAGATTTTACCTGGTCATTGTAGATAATTTCTCAAGAAAAATTTGAACTTTTCTTGTAAAACACAAATCAGATACTTTTCAAAATTTCAAACAACGAAAATTAATGATTGAAAATCAAACTAATAAGAAAATCAAAGCACTTAGGACTGATAATGGCCTTGGATTCTGTAATTCAGAATTTGATTCCTTTTGTAAGGAATCTGGAATTCTAAGGCATAAGACTGTAACATACACCCCTCAATAGAATGGAGTTGTTGAGAGGATGAATAGAACCTTATTGGAAAAGGTCAGGTGTATGTTACACAGTTCTGGACTTCCAAAGTTCTTTTGAGAGGAGGCCCTGAAAACAGCAACATATCTTATAAATATAAGTCCTTCAAGTGCCATTGATTTACAAGTCCCAAAAAAATTGTGGTCAAACTCTATACCTAATTATAATAGACTTAAAGTTTTTGGATGCACTACTTACTCCCATCAAAATGAAGGTAAACTTGAACCAAGATCCTTGAAGTGTGTCTTTTTGGGGTATGGGGAGGAAACCAAAAGGTATAGACTTTGGGTTAAATGTCAAAAAGGTTATAGGGTTATCATCAGTAGAAATGTCATTTTCAATGAAAATGAACTACCCTGCAAGAAATCATCATCTGAAACAAAATCTGTTGAACCAATACCTATGAAAGAATCTGTTCTTGAAAATCAGATTGTTGAACCAAATGATTAGAATGACTTAATTGAGGTGGAGACTACCCAATCTGATATTAATCAAGATCTGTGTGAACCTGAAGATGAAACTGTGTCAATAGATCAATCTCTAGCTGATTACCAATTAATTAGAGATAGAGATAGAAGGAATAGATTCCCATCCTCTAGGATCAGAGATGATGAATTTGTTACATTTTTCTAAGTTCTTAACTTACAAATTCAGAACCTTTCACCTTTGAAGAAGTGTAACTTGTTCTGATTCGAAGCTTTGGAAAGAAGCTATGAATGAAGAAATGGAATCATTGATTAAAAATGAAACATGGATCTTAGTGAATAAACCTAAAAATCAAAAGGTTGTGGATTGTAAGTGGATATTCAAGATAAAAGAAGGTGACTCCAGTATTGGAGATAAAAGATACAAAGCTAGGTTAGTTGCAAAAGGATTTACCCAAAAGGAAGGAATAGACTATAACGAAATTTTTTCACCAATTGCAAAATACACAACTATAAGAATTTTGCTTACCTTAACTGCCCACTTTAATTAGGAACTTGATCAACTAGATGTAAAAATCGCCTTTTTAAATGGGGATCTTGATGAGACCATTCATATGAGTCAGCCAAAAGGTTTTGAAGAAAAATCTAAAACTGGAAAAGTTTGCCTATTGAGAAAATCATTTTATGGCTTGAAGCAGGCCCCAGACAATGGTATAAGAAGTTTGATTCATATATTCAAACCTTGGGTTTTGTTAAAAGCAATTATGATTCCTATTTCTTCTTCAAAGGGTCAAGTGGACCAGAATCCATCTATTTACTTCTATATGTGGATGATATGTTACTGGCTTGCCCAAATAGATCTGAAATTGATTTTATTAAAGTAAAATTAAAATTTGAATTTGAAATGAAAGACTTAGGATAAGCTAAGAAGATTCTTGGAATAGAAAGAGAAAGGAATGGAAAAGATTTCACTTTATGCTTGAAACAGTGTTCTATGTGAAGAAAATACTTGAAAAATTCTCTATGACTGAATGTAAACCTGCTTCTTTACCTTTTGCAAATCACTTTAAGCTATCAAGTGAACAATCACCTAAAACTGCTGAAAAATTTAAAAGAATGGAAAATGTACCATATGCAAACACTGTAGGGTCTATAATGTACCTCATGATTTGCACCAGACCAGATCTAGCTCATAATATAAGTATTCTAAATAGATTCATGGCTAATCCTGGTGAGACTCATTGGCTGGCTATGAAATGGATTCTAAAATATTTGAAAGGCTCATCAGATATAGGTTTGCTGTTTAAAAACAGCAAAGAAGGTATAGTTCTTAAAGGATACATTGACTCTGATTTTGCTGGAAACTTAGATAAAAGAAGATCTACTTCATCATATGTTTTCACTTTGTGTGATGGGTGCATTAGTTGGAAATCCCAATTACAAAAGTTAGTTGCTTTGTCATCTACAGAAGCAGAATATATAGCTGCCTGTGATACTGTTAAAGAGGGTATTTGGCTTAGAGGACTATTAAATGAAATTGGATTCATAAATAATTCTGTTAGAGTTTATACTGACAATCAGAGTGCTATTCATCTCAGTAAAAATCCTATGTATCATGGTCGAACAAAACATGTTGATATTAAGTTTCACTTTGTGAGAAATATGGTTGAAAAATGCCTGATCAGATTAGTAAAAATTCCAACAGAATTTAATCCCTCTGATTTAGAGACCAAAATACTGCCTTTAACTAAATTTGAAAACTGCTTGAAGATTCTAAACATCACTTGAAAAGTAGTGGGTTTAGAAAAATCAAGCTGTACTACTTTAGATATGTACTAACTAATTTTTATTTTATTTTATTTTATTTTATTTTTATTTTTATTTTTATTTTATTTATTTTATTTTTTGTCTTTACAGGTAAAAAAGAGCAAATGAAACTAGCTGGAAACTAGACCCTAGAAATTACCAAGAATAATTCGACAAGGTAGAGATTGTTAAGAAATGGGTTGCCTCATATTCTTGGGCCTTAAGTTTGGGCCTGTGTTCTTATTGTGGAAAAGGGCTTGAACCCAGATGAAGAAATCGTAATTTCCTAAAAACACGCCTCTTCCTTTTTTAATTGTAGCTCGATCGTGGCTGTACACTTGGCAACCTTCTGACTGTTGATCTTGTGGCTGTTTGACTAAACGATTAAAGAGTTGTTTGGCCTTCACACTTGCATAACGTTTTAACTCTATGTGTTAGGGTTTCTCTCCTTCCTCTCTCTATCGCACCGTATATTCTTTGTGAATTCTTGACCTATAATCTGAGTGATTTTTGAGATTGATGTATATTGTGAGAAAGGTTTTTAGTGATTTGGTGTGATTTTGTAATGTGAGTTGAGGTGATAGGAATATCGAAGAAATCTCTAATTTCTTCGTACATACTGTAATTTCTTGGTGATTTCTTAGTGGATCTAGAGCTCTATCCACTTGTGGATGCTCAACGAGTGAGTAGGTATTACACCAAACATCCGGGCCCTTTTGTGACGAAAAATTCTTCGTGTTCTTACTTTACATTTCTGCAATTTTTCGATTTGTTGTTTCATTAAAGAAAGTGTTAAATGAGATTATGATACCAACACTATTTCATATTTTAGTCACAAAAATTGATACATATGAAACCACAAACTAATATGAACATGAGATTAGATATATACAATCAAAACAAGCCAGTTAAGGAAGCTTTTGGATGTTGAAGTGGTGAGGTTAATTCATTTGGTCCCTCCGTTTCAGAGAAAGAAAGTCATTGATATATTCTCTAAACTTGAATTAGGGTGTCCAAACTTATCAACACTCCAATAGATCCATTTGTCTCAGAGGTAATCAAAGTGAATTACAAGATAATCCTGGAAGATATATAAGATCAATTCGAAAGTTGAACTATCTCATAGTCAAAGGACTATACATATTTTTGAATGGTTAGTCAGTTTCTTACTTCTCTAAGAGTGGTCAATGATGCTGTGGTGTGTGTTTTTCAAGTATGTCAAAAATGCAGTGACGCCAATTGGGCCACATCTCCATTTGATAGAAGGTAAAAAGCAAGATACCATATATTCACCTACAGTAAAGCACTATCTTCGGAAAAATAAGCAAAGGAATGCAGTCCCCAAGGTGATTAAAATTGTCTGAAGTACCAAGCAATAGCTCATGATACTTGTAATTTCGTTTGGTCAAAAGATATGTCACCAGAGTTGGGATATGTATATTTTCAGTCTAGGACTTAGTTTATAAACTTCCAATTGATTATTTCTCTTATGATGATTATTCAAGCAACAAATGTAAAATCTACATACCAGTTAGCTGATCAAATCATCAAGCCATTGAGTGATCAGAGAGGTTGTAACATTTGTAACAAGTTGGAAATATATTATACGTGTTCCACCTTGAGATAGAGTCTTAAATGATACAATAGACCCTAAACATGCTGGATTAACTATGGTAGCAAATCCTAGTTCCTTCTCCTAACTCTTCATGTTACATGCTTTCCCATTTCTTACCTAGTATATTCCACAAGAATTTTTCCATTCCATTGTGATGTTGGACAAAATGCGGCACACAGTAAAATAATATTTTTTTCCATGGAATACAGGGGCGAAAAGAAATTTCATAACAATTGCGGCATGGACGACATCTTGAAAGTTGCAAGAACATGTCGTGATCAAGATTCGAAGTTAAATAAAATAAAAAGAGAGTGTCGAAATTTGACTCTCTTTTGTGGGCACGTTCTGAAAAAATATAAAATTTCAATAGTAGAAAAAAGTCAAAAGAATGAAAGGCTTCGTGCCATTTAAGATTCACCGAAGAAAAATTGAACGCTTACCTGATGTCCGCGTGGCGAAAATAACTGAATTTTAATCATCTCTAGTTCGTAAAATGAAATTCCATTTTCAAGACTTTCATCCTTCTCTAATATCTCTGCCCAAGTTGGGATATCTTGAACTGGTTCCTTTTCATGTTTATGACCGTTGATGTGAAAAATGCCTCCTGGTATTTGTTCTTTGGCAATCTGATTTACATGAACATTGCTTGATTGACGGCCAGATATATTCTTCTGGATGATAAGAGTGTTCTTCCATAGATGCAAGTCCTACAAGGCTTTGTATAGCAACATGAGCAAGAAATAGATTTATTGAGTTGAAGAGGTAATAAGACTGGTAAATAAAGTGGAAGTATTCTAAGTAGAAAGAGATATGCAATAATAATACACAATATAGATATATAACAAAAGTACATATTAAGTTCAAATATATGCAATATTTAGTTTAGCAGCCATGGTAAGACTAATCCATGTTTCACTTTTTGGTTTAATGCTATATGTTAAGCAAAAAAATATGATAAAGATAGTTATCTCAATTTAACTTTTTGGCAAAATACATTGGATGAGAAGATTGTATTGTCTCCAATTTCGCCCAGTCCCCTCCTTATTCTGGTCTTCATCGTCATCAAGAATGGCAACCCAGTCCCATAGATGAGCAAATATCATGGTTCAGACTTAGTGCTATAGTTCTGATGGTCAAGAGGTACAAAAATTGAACAAAGAGATTCCACCTTTTCATTACTATCATCCTATTCACCATCGTCGCCATCTTCATCATTGTCCTCATCATCAAAATTGCTATCGTCATCATCCAGCTCATCTATACCAAAATCAATCTCCTCCATCTCACTGATTATTTTTTGCTTTCTCTAGTCCAATAATGACTTGCTGCATTGTTTTAAAAGTAAAGTAAGCCTCCATAAATTATCAATGGAAGTTGGAAGAACCCATTAGTTTCCAAAACTTTCTTTTTTCTCGTCCAAAAATAATCTCCTTCCTCTGATTTTGTTCGTCTTAAACATTAAGAGAAGAGAGCAAACACAACTTATACTGGTTGAACCTATTATTCTCCAAAATCATTTTTTCTCTTTCCGATAATCCATATCCTCGGATTTTATTCGTCTTTGACATTAAGCAGAGAGTGCAAATATAATTTGTAGCTTGGCAATCAAGAGTGTCCGGATATTGCATAACACATATCTTCTCATGTAGATTTCAAGCTAGCACCATAGGTTCTTTCTACAAGAAGACCGAATCAAGATGCCTTAGAAATAGAGCATAATAGCTTTACCATATACTTGTATATATGAGAAAGCACATACCAGACTAAGAATTTGATATGTAATTAAAAGAAGATAAAAATAATGTTGCATTCAAGCTGTAAGTAACGTTTTTCAGATTTACATTGCTAACATATCCAATAAAATTATACAACACTGAGAACGCAACTGCAAATATCTTACTTCCATTAAATTGTCGCTCTTGAAACCTGAAAAAATCAATGTCGTTTTGCTGTTCACCTAAGAAATCGAATTTCAATACAAAATTAGAATCACATATTTTGTTAAGAGATTTTTTGCTATAAAATC
>NC_036249.1:16181654-16183084 GCF_002742605.1 Olea europaea var. sylvestris | reverse complement strand
GTGATTACCCAATTTATGAAATCTCCCTTGATTTGTGAACGCCACAAGAAATTACTTTCTTAATAAGTTCGAATTGTCCATTTAAGAACAAAGTTTGAAGCGAAGCTTCACGAGAAAAATCTCTATTTTCAATAATCAAAGTCTTTTTTTTAAAATACAATGAAATAATCCTATTTATACTAGAAAATATAAAATCTAATTAAAATAAATTAATATCCTTAGAATAAGGTAAAAATGAGATTTAGAACTCCTAGAATATGAAACTTGCCAAAATTAAGAAATCTAAACAAAATAGGATTCTCGCGCACAAGATAAGAAATTCTCCTCTGGCTTCAACGGTGCGGCCGCATGGCACAAACTGGTGCAGTCGCATGGTTCATATGATTTTGGCCAGCCAAATCCTCGCCTCTTGTTGTGCGGCCACGCGGTTGCAATGCTGTACGGTTGCACAGCTTGGTATTTGCCTCCGTTTTTCGGCTACTTGTTCCACTTCGTTCCAATTGCTTCAGACCTTCGTTCCCAACACATGACTTGTCACTTGGCTCACAATCTTCAATATGTTAACTATCATGGCTTGATGATGATATTGATTGGCTTTATTATCCCAAATTAGTACCAAACTTAGCTCAATTCTTGACCTTAGCTCCCAATCAAAATGTGTCAATTCCTTGAAACTTGGAAGCCTACCTTGGATTATATCATCCCCTCTCTCTTCGAAAGGATTCGACCTCGAATCTGAAGCTTGATCACCCAAATTGTATCCTTTATTTTCGATCATGGCAATTACATGGAATGGCCCGTCACCTCTTGGATGAAACTTGGACCTCCTTTGAATCCTTATCTGCCTCTTGCATAAATAAATCCAATCACCCTCACACATATCAAAGTGCACCCGTCTCAATGGCTGCCTTTTGCAAGCATGAAATAATCTAAAAATAACTTTATTCAATGAATTTTAGTGCATATTCCTTGCTTTACTCAACCTAGGCAATTTTAGTGACGTCAATTCAAAAGGATGCATTTTTTTCGAGAAGTCAATTTTGTAGCTCAACTCCTTGTGTAAGAATTCCTTGCACATAAAGTCCTTCCACGGCATTTGAAACTTTGTCACTTCCTCAGGGATCACAAATTCCACTTGCTGTGTCATGAGAATGTTCCAACTAGGATGTTATTGCTGATCAATTCCGGGGTCGGGTGGCATTCCAGTAGGATTAATTTCTGAAATTAAATCTTCGGTACCTTGCAAAACAAAATTAGCAAAGCTGGGGAGGGAAATGTTAGTTTTCTCCAACGCCCCCTCAACTTCACGCTTCTATTCATTTAAGCTCACTTTCAACTCCTCCTTCCCCTTCGAAAATTCTTCTTCATTTTCTTTCTGCAACTCTACTTCCCCTTTTTAATTTCACGCTCAATTTCTCTTTCACTCTCTT
>NC_036249.1:16180598-16181554 GCF_002742605.1 Olea europaea var. sylvestris | reverse complement strand
CTGTGTTCTAAAAATGATTATTAGAGGTTTTTCAGGCCCGCTTTCGTGCACGTAGGGGGCTAAAGGCCCGTGGCGAAAGTGCTTAGCCCGAAGGACGGATTTCAGATTTTAGTCAAGGGGTACATTTTTTGTGGATCATATGCGATGTGATGAGATGATGATATAGATATCAGCTGATAATTATGTCGTGAATACGAGATGATATTTATCGAGTTATGAGAATGTCTCATTTTTTACTATAATTGTATGAGGCGATCATGTGAATTACCAAACGATATGAACTTGATGTCTATGTATGCGAAAAATGCTTAAATGAGAAAGTATAATTATTTTCAAACTCTTCCACTCACTGAGCTATAAACTCATATTTTTCCATGATTTTTCATACAGGTAGTATTGGTCTTTGATAGTTTGAGGAACTTGGTGGTTTTAGAATTAGAGCCACATGGCATATTCAGTGATACGATTCATTTTGGTAAAACATGAAGTAATTATTTTGAGCTCATTGCATTATATTTTTCATAAACATTTGATTTTGGTACATATTTTGTAGCAGCTCATGGTCAACCTTGGTGATAGATTTGGCATCTAGTCAGTATCTATTATCGGCACACATCACGTTTCGGATCCACTAGGGTGATTCGTGACGGGTCATGTCAGATCACTAGCTACAATAAGTTAATTCGATTGTTGACACGTATGAAAAAGGTACTGCATGAATTTAAATTAGATGGACGTTAAGAAACCAAGTGAAGTCGAAAATCCTAACCATTTAACCTCATAATTTTCTCAATTGGATTTAATTAGGTTATTTAATTTAGTTCAAGTATAGCTACAAAACACATCTTGAATTGATTTTGGTTATTGTTTTAACATAAATTGAAGTTAGGTTAGTTTAAAAAATTGATAGTGGATAGTACTATGTGTGAAGATGATACTGAATTAAAAATTCATTT
>NC_036249.1:16168117-16171292 GCF_002742605.1 Olea europaea var. sylvestris | reverse complement strand
AAAGAATAGCCACATGCAGCATTTTCACAAGGTCATTTTTTTGCCCAAAACCCAGAGTGGGGGAAAAAAAGGAAAGAAAAAAAGTTTCCTCCGCCAGTCCTTGTTTGAGTAGCTATCCCACTGATGAAACCATGTTGAATCCATCTTCGTGTGAGTAAAATGAAGGGTCAAGCTCTTTCTTGTCAGATGATAACTTCAACAGAAGAAAAACAAAGCTGTACGCATTAGTCTTATTGGATACCCAGCCTCTCTGCTCTTATTCAAGAACTATGTATCCATAAATTCCAGCTGCACGAGTGGTAGCATGAGTTTTTGTGGTATACAGAAATTTTGACAATCCATGTTCAGACAAATAAACGTTTCTTTAGTTGTCCACAAAATATTACTAGGCTTGATGTCTATGTGGATTACAGTGGTGGTGCAGATAAGATAATGCAGAGACAATATCGAGGGCAGTCTTTTGAGTTATTCTCCAATCAAATGCTCTTCTGGATCTTGCTTCAAAGTATTTTTCTAGACTACATTTCTCAGAATCTCGAATGGGATCTGCAAAGACGAGTAATTCTCACAGGTTGTTCGCTTACAAACAGTTTATTTATCCTTAAAGTGGGCCAAATTGAAAGGAATTTCATAGTTACTCAAATTGACTTTCCAAAGAGTTAGCAGAGTGTAATGTTATCAACAACTATGGCACTTGGAAACATGTTAATCAAATAAAAACAAGGCTCGGGCTGAAAAAAAAAAAATGGAGAAAAGGGAGGGAGAAAGGTAAGATAACATACTAGAATAGTTCAAGCCCCTGTTTGGTGGCTTTTAATTTAATTTACTTTAATTTATCTCTAATACTAATTTTCAACCACACATTCACATAATAAAACATTCTACATGAATCACATATTCTTCAACAAATACTATTCAAGACATAGTTTTTTTTTTTTTTTTTTTTTTAAATTAAAGGCAATCAAATAGGTGCTAAAATACTTAAGTTGACAGGAGCCTTCAGTGCGCTAAGAACTTGGCAAAAAATTAGTTGCACAGCATTTGCTTCGATATTTGATTGCTTTGGCATGATATTTTTGTTAAGTTGTGGAGCCTAATTATTGCTACTTCATGAAGTTAGTCATGGATCGACCTAATTTATCTTATAAATAGGGAGCTATCATTAGTCTTTTGATAGCCATCATATAAAAGAGAGAAAGAGAGGTTATAGAAGGTAGATGCACAACTTGTAAACCTCTTTTCATCATAATGAATATTGTAACAGTAAAAGAGAATAGGATCTCCTACTGAAACGAACATCTATGAATTTTGCGTGCTCTCCAATGTTTTTCTTTTATTTTAGCGAATTGATTTCTCTCGATGTAATAAATTAGTGTTTCTAATTATCAACATTTTTTGCATGCTTGTTAAAGGATGTTGGGTCAAATAAGCCCTTTTGAATAAATATTCAATCATGTGTGAACTTTCAATTATAACTGAATATATTGTGGCAAATTGTGGAGAATTCGTAGGAATTCTATACATATTAAGTTCTAAGTAACATGACTAAAGATAATTTATACTGTTCTACTAGAAATTCTATATTATCATTGCCCAAGATTTCAGGAATTATATGTAGGATACTTTATCAAGTGGAATAATTTTATTTTATTTTTTGACATCAACATGCTAACAGCTAATTTTAATTGTTCGTCTTTAATAATTTTGACATCAATATGCAACATATGCATTGGTTCAGCTTTCATGAAGTAGCTGTACAACAACCTTTCTTATTGCTAAAAATACTGCTGTGTCATTGTCAATTGTCAAGCTCATTGGAAAGAACATCCTTGGGGTTGTGGTGCAACTGACAGTAACAATACATCGGATTGTTTCTTGATCAACAACATAAATATACTGAATTGATGGATTAAAATACCCAGTTATTTGCGCCTGGGTTGGGTCGTGAGATCTGGGCAATACATGCACGTTGTATGTTCATGATGTGCACACTACATATTTGCTACTACCACCACATCACAAACTGTACATGCTGCTGATATTGCTTGTTTACCTCGAAAATGATATTAACAAGTTCCTTTTAAAACAGAGGTTTTTTATGTGAATGGTGCAATATGTTAGACGACCCATGGTGAGTGGTACATCTGTTTTCGACATGGAACATGAATTTGGGAGTCCTAGCAGATACCTTCTGTATGTCCCTTGTTTGTCCACAAAATGGGCATGTGGAGTCATGGCTATTAATAATAATGTCAGCAGAAAGGCTTCTTTGAATAATCTCTTTGACACAAATTAAAAATCATTCATTCTGTAGTATATTCGTCCATTAATATTAAGCTTACTCTACCAAAAGCTAATAAAACTGCCTCAATGACCACTGATTAGTAAACTTTCTGATGCAAAGTCAGTTAATTTGCATCAAATTTAATAAGGATTGTTATAAAATCGTCCCATTAGATTTATGAAACAGAGTCTATTGACTTATTAGCTGGGTGAATTTTACACAGACGCCTACTAATAGACTAAAAGTAGATTACATTTGTGAACAAGCATGTAAGTTGAGTGACAAACAAGATTTGAACCTATTGCTTGTGGTTAAGGCAATAAAATTTCGCTATTATATTTTCAAAATTTACAAAATGGTACTTGTTTGGGAAATATTACTTACGTTGCATATATTAAGAAACTATAAACAATATAGGACACCTCATGGCACAACAACATGGCGTTTTACACATGCACAAAGCCTATTGGACGTGCATGAAGTGGCTGGGACAGGTACATGAAGCTTGTCAGACACATACACAAAGCTTGCCATACATAGGGATGGCAATGGACGTAGCCGGCATATACCCATGAGCTCGGTTTGTCATCTTGGCAAGTCAAGCTGAAGCTCATTCAAGCACGAGCCGAGCTTGAGTTTGGCTCGTGCTCAAGGGCCGAGCTCGGCCCACAAGCGCATGAGCTCACGAGCCAAGACCAGTCGAGCCCAGGAGCTTGAGTTTTTCTTCATTGTTATTTATTTATTTATTTTTTTATTTTTGTTCACATTTTTTACTAGCCCAAGAGCTGCTCGCCGAATGATCTCCTTGCTTGGCTCAGGCTCGTCCCAAAATGAACCCGACCCGTCCATAGGCCGAGTTTCGACGAGCTACTCAACCCTTTTGTCACCTCT
>NC_036249.1:16151664-16166940 GCF_002742605.1 Olea europaea var. sylvestris | reverse complement strand
TTATTAAAAACTTTAGAAAAGCACTCCAAGTTCTAAGCAAAGAGTAACTTTTGTGCCACTCAACTGAAAAATGTTGTGTAAGTTTCATAAGAACAAGAAAAAATGGCCATGAGAACTATAAAAATCTCAGTAGTTAGAAGCAACATCAACCATGGAAGATGAACAGCCACAGAAAATGGATATCAGTGCGCAGATAAACCTGTTAGATGCCATAACGGTGAAAATCCTCTCCTGACTGGCAGCTAAATCAGTGTTTCAATCCATTTTAGTAAGTAAATCCAGGTTTTCCATTGAATAAGAACAAAAAATTTAACCCAATTTTATGTCTAAAAAGGTCTCAGATTTAATCAAAGAAAAAAAAAAGCTATTGAGGACGTCTCAATGGAAAATAAAAATATTTTAATCCTTTGGTTATCTGCCACAGTCGACGCTGCAATGTGGTTGATGAAATAGACTTCATTCACGAGATTGAGAGGTTATTTATGTTAATGGTTCAATAATATATTAACAAAAAGGTACGAATATGCAAATGCTCATGTTTCATGAACTAATATATCTTACAATACTAACATGCAAGGAATTCACAAATTACAACAGGCAAATTGGATGTATATACGCATTACACTCTTTTCTATGAAAATATTAAATACCATTTATGGAGTGGTGAAAAAAACATTTGCATAATAATTTCATTGTAAATAACTAAACATACAAAAAACAAATAAAAAAAATTCAATTGAAAATTACAAATATATAAATTACATTATGTAACACTTAACAAATTATTTTTTAGGCCCCGTTTGGTAGGGATTTTTTGCCCCAAAAAATTGATTTTTTGACCGTTATTTTACTATTCAAGCCGTAATTTTTGACTTCTTCTCTCACATGTGGACCCCACTTTTCTTCTAACGATCAAAAAATCAATTCTTAAAATCCCTACCAAACGGACCCTTAATTATTTATTGTTCAAAAGTACGTGTACTTCGTATAGAATGTAAAGCAACCATTTTGTCTGCATGTTTTTTCTCAAGATTTATCCAGCATACACTACACCAGTAGAAGAGTACCAATACATCATCCTTTAAAGCATCTACACAAGGAAGTATAATTACAAACCTTAAATTTACTATAACTTCGAATGTTAACAAATAAAACTCCTCAGGCAATGGCTCACAGCCAACACCAACAAGTGAACATAACAATGCACGGCTACAAAGCAAACATTGAACCTTTTGAATGAAGGCATGCCTACAATTTTAAATACGTACCTGAAAATGAAAAATCCTTGCCAAGAGTAGAAGATGATTCAATAGATGGCCTTGTACTGTTCAGCATCAAGATGTCCAAAAGCGTACTATAGGGGCATTACTTGTGTGTTAAGTAGGTACACAAAAGACTTGCAAAGGGATCCGTAGGATTGTATACAAAACTAGATTGGGAACACTTCATAGAACATTTTCACTGAAACTATTAAATTAGAGGGGTTCCTCGACAGACACTAGTCCCCTAAAAGCTATTTCCTAACAATAACCATTTGAAGTATCCTTACCAAAATATAAAGATTGTTCAAATGAAATATGATATGCATTATAATTATAAACATTTTCATTTCAAGTATCCATTTGCCTAAAAAACATCATATGCAGAATATGAATAGTCAGACTTCAATTTAAAAATGTACATGCATAGAAAAATGGGGAAAAATGTTGTTATTAGTTATCATATTTATAACCTGCTTAAGCCTAATTTTTTTTTTTTTTTTTTTTTTACTGAGAATGCATTTTGAAATAGTAAATTGATAGGGAATCTTTATAATTAAAATTAAAATTCAAACTAGAATACAATGCTCATCCTAACTAATATTAAATTACTCATAATGGGAGAAAAATAATATAAGAAAGAATTAAAGTATATTTTTGGATTTTACTTTTATCTTTTCCTCTCTTTCGGGCTCTCTTTTCTAGTGATATGAATATTTATCTCCATGAGGCTCTCTTTTTTGTACCCTAAACGAGGTCTATTTATAGGAGAGGAATAATTTTAGGAGTTGTGCTTCAAAAAGGAGTAAAAAATGGATTACAAAATAAAAAATAATAAAAATAAAACTTAAAAATTCATTAAAATTACTTCCGTTTCTTTTGTTCTTCTGATTGACGATTTTAACTATAGTCGTAGATACCTTCTGAAGTAAAAATATGTAAACCCTAGCATAAAGACATATACATATATGCACACTACATTTTGCTCCCTCCATCACTTCACAATGAAAATGTAAGCATGGAAAATATTGTAAGAAGAATCACTTTACTACATAGTTGTCTTTGTTTAGAGACCATAAATCCTTGAAATCAGGTCAAATTAAACAATAATAAAAAGAAATCGAACAATATAACACTATTGTCACACTAAGAAATGCTATTTAGTAGAGTGGTAGAAAAATTATAACATGGCACAACCTTTATTGAGATTCTTAACCCCTATGCAAACTGACAAAACTGGTACTTCATAGGAAATTTTGATTCGAAGGGTTTAAAAGTGGGCCCTACTAGATGAAAATGTAATTAAGTGTAACACTGGCTCTTTCCCTGGAACCCTGGAACCCTAAAAATATTAACTTCTATAGAAATTGTAGAAGCCGAACACCTTTTTTTCACGGAAATAATTTGAGACTCAAGAAATCTTATGCCAACTACGACATCAATGTGGGGCCTATATTTTTGAAATAACTATCTATCACGTATATTTTGATCGTCTCATACAAGCTTAGAAATCGGTATTTTACATTCCAAATAACATTACAATGCAGAAAAAATTGTGGAATGAAAAAGAATTGGATCGGAATAGAAAAAAAGTAATAGTGCGGAGAGAGCACCCGAAATTCAGTTTGGACTCGTAATACCATTCTGGAAAGAGGACTACGAGGTGAGTAGAACTCTTTGCTTTGCCATGATGTACAATTGATTTTGACCATCCGATTTCGTTTAGGATTCGAAAACTGCTTTTAAAGTTTTAACACTACTTTTGTCATTTAGCTTATTTCGAATTCTTTTTAATTTTAGTTTGTTTAAACTAGATTTTCATTAATTCTAG
The DNA here is from genome assembly GCF_002742605.1 of Olea europaea var. sylvestris. NCBI lineage: Eukaryota > Viridiplantae > Streptophyta > Magnoliopsida > Lamiales > Oleaceae > Olea > Olea europaea. Next base: position 16,163,850 of record NC_036249.1, on the reverse strand, counting down.
TCTTCTTAAACTAGGTTGTTATGTAAACAAGGAGATATTTCATCATTTTTTTATCATCTTTCAATTAGTAAAATTCATGAGTTTATTTTTCATAATTTGGTGGATTCCAAAATTCGTGGCTTTCGTTTGAATTCATTGTTACGTAACGTCAAGTGGTATCAGAGCTGATTTTTCCTTCTCTATATCTTTGATTTATAGCCATAGGTGATGTACCAATTATTAGGACAGATTTGAACGGTCAGAATCGACAAATTGACGATCTTAATACTCAGATCAAGGAGATCCATCAATTGTAGCTACAGGCTATTGTAAACAAAGGGAAGATTGAACAATATAAAATCAACAATTAATAGTTGCTGAGCCTATAGTTTGGAGAGCAAATAATAGGAGACTTGCAGTAGAAGATAGCGAATCATAATCAAAAAAGAAATTTGAAGAGCTTCTGCACAACTGTAATCATCAAAACAAAAATACCTTTGATGATTATCGTATTACAGCAGATATTCCCACATTCTTTGGTAATATGAAGATCGGTGACTTCTTGGATAGGTTAGTAGAGTTTGAACAATTTTATGAAATTATGGATGTTTAGAAGGATAAGATGGTTAAGATGGTGACATTCCATTTGAAATCTACAGCGGTGGTATAGTGGGACCAATTACAGAGTGCTCGTAGGAGACAGGGAAAAGCTCAGATTCGAACTTGGAGAAAGATGAACCAGTCTATGATGGATTGATTTCTACCCACAAATTATTAACAGAATTTGTACCACATGTTCATGGGATAAATGTATACAAAGTAATAGTATCAAACTATGCCAATGAATTATATAGTTGGTAGAGCGGAATGGCCTATCAGAATTAGAAAATCAAATAGTAGCCAAATATACTAGTGATTTGAAGGTAGTTATTCAAGATAGGAATGGATTGCAGAATATTTGAATATTGCAAGAAGCTATTAACATAACGATGAAGGCTGAGATGATAGAATCCGATAAGAAGGTGATTTTTTATAAGAGAGCTTCCCCACCAGCCGAGCCATTATTCGTCCGTTTCTTTAGACAAGGGAAGGCCCTTCAACATTCTCCAACTAATCCTAACATGAGCAACATTGACAATAGTGGTCAGTTTGGACATAGAAATCAAACTCAAGGTGTACCTCAGCATATAAATTCGTACGCTACGCCCACGTGAGATATTTGTTCTAGATGACACAAACCTAGGCATCGTTCCAATGCCAGTCTAAAAGAAACCAGGTCAATTTGGTAGAACTAGAACAAGACACTAAAGTGAAAGATGTGTATGCAGGGTCGAGTTTGTTGTTCAAAAGGTGTGGAAAGGTTCACTTTGGTATTTTAGTAGGTCTTTTAATTGCCTAAGGAGAAGGGAAAACATCACTAAATTTTTTGTTCACTTTTGTATTATCAAGAATAAAGTGTGTGAAGTGACTTAGACAACTGAAGCTGTGAGAACTTTGTATCGAATATGTTGGTGAATTTGTTGAAATTACCAAAAAGAACATCCTAAATCGTATTCTCTTGGGTGAAGAAAGGTCCTTTCGTTCAAGTTGCTAAATCTTGCAAAGCACCTGTTTTCATTGGTAAGTATTAGATAGATGAACTTATGTGTCATATCTTAGATATAGATGCTTGCTATATTCTATTGAGTTGCCCATGATAGTTTGATGTAGATTAAACTCACAAAGGGCATGATAATATCATACTCTTTTTACGGAGTAGTCATAAGATCACTATGGCTCCTCCCAAGCAAGTCGAAAAGCTTGAACGACGAACTAAGAGTTTCCATACCCTTACAAGTAATGAGAAGGAGATTGTAGAGTCTGAAGAGAATTTGATTGCTTTTATCCATTTGTGGTTAAAGAGGCTTTTTCAGCAAATAAAAAAGATGAGGGTACTCCACCTGAGGTGCAATAAATATTGACAAAATTTGAAGATTTGATTTCCAGTGAATTGCCAAATGGGTTACCTCCTATGATGAATATTTAGCACCAAATTGATATGGTACCTAAGGCTAGATTCCAAATTTGCCTTATTAACAAATAAGTCCAAAGGAAAATGAGATTTTGATGGAGCGAATTGAAGAGCTGTTGAGAAATGGATTCATAAAGGAGAGTATGAATTTGCTTGTAGTAATGTCCTCTTAGTGATCAACATGGATGGAAAGTGACATATGTCTATTAACAGTCATGCTATCAACAAGATATCGCAATAGCTACCACCAAATTCGTATGAAATTTAGGATGAACGACTGTCTTCGCGAGTAAAGATAGACTTTATGAATGATTGGTAATGCCATTTGGGCTCTCATATGCCCGAGTACCTTCATGAGATTGATGGAACATGTTCTTTATCCATTGATTGATCTTTTATTGTAGTTTATTTTGATGATATACTCATTTACAACAAGTCCAAGGAGGATCACCGAGTTTAATTGAGGCAATTCCTAGATGTTTCAAACAAAAATTAGTTGTACATCAACCTGAAGATGTGCATTTTCAGTACACATAAGATATGTTTCTAGGCTTTATGGTTGGTGAAGATGGTTTATAGGTGGATGAAAAGAAGACGAGAGCAATATGAGATTGGCAAATATCAAAGTCAATTTGTGAAATAAGGAATTTCCATGGTTTGGCAACTTTCTACAGGCAATTTATCAGGCATTTTAGAACTATTGTAGCACTGCTCATAGAATGTTTGAAGAAGAGGAGATTCAGTAGGGGAGAGGAGCAAGATAGGAGCTTCGCCTTCATAAAAAAAAGTTGTACTCAATTCCAGTATTAACTTTACCAAGCTTCAGAATATCTTTGAGGTGAAGTGTGATGCTGGTGGTGTGAGTGTTGGGGCTCTCCTTTTCGAACAGAAGAGACTTGTGACTTTTGTTCTAGAAAACTTATGAGATGCAAAGTAGAAGTGGAGTACATATGAGTAAGAATTCTATGTAGCGGTGAAGGCTTTGAAGCAATCAAAACAATAACTTTTACAAAATGAGTTTGTTTTGTTTACTGATCACCAAGCAGTAAATTATATATTCATATTTAAAAACGTACAGTAAGATGCATGCTCAATGGGTGATTTTGCTCCATAAATTTCCTTTTGTGGATAAACATTAATCTGGAGGTACCAATAGAGTTACAAATGGCCTTAATCAGAGAGTGTCTTTATTGGTGACATTGTTACAGGAATTTATTGGGTTCAAGTGTTTGAAGGAACTATATGCAGATGATCTTAACTTTAAGGGATTTTGGAGCAAGTGTGTGAATCGTGAATCAGTGGTGTATTTCTATATTATAGATGGATATTTGTTCTAAGGTAATCAGTTTGCATTTCCATTTCATCTCTATGTGAAAAAGCTGATTTGAGATCTACATGGGTGGAGGTCTAAATGGACAATTGGGGCTTGACAAGAAATAGCCAGTTTGGAAGCTAGATATTATTTACTATAATTGAAGCAAGATATTAGAGTTACAATAAAAAAAAAAATGTTGTACTTGACAGGTTTCAAAGGGTCAAGTGTAGAATTTCGCGTTGTACATGCCAATTCCTGTCAATCTAGAATTACCTCATAATCAACGAGACGTAAATTTTGTTTTTGTGTCCATTCTCATATTTATATATTTGCTTATAGCACTTGATTTTGCTATCCTCTCCTCTTCTAATATTATATGATTAGGGATTAAGGATAAATGTTGTGTGCTTGTCAAATTTTTTTTAAAAAAAACTATGCAATAACTAAATCAAAATCCAAGGAAAAGTGTAAGACAAATATTAATGTATGAGGACAAAAAAAATCAATGGATTTAGAGGTTGAAGATAAAAATGATACACATAAACCATTTTCTTTCTGTTTATTTCAAGAGTATTGTGTTTTTGTTAATTTGTTTTTAAGTATGTTGCTCTTTATTTCAAGCAATTTATCTGAATATCAAACAAAATTTTCCATCTAAAATTTGAGACAAAGTGGTGTTGGGTATTGATACCCAATAAACCCCAAGAAAGAATATTAAACGGTTTAAAATAAATTTCACATGCCTCAACAGATTAGAGATGGCAAAAAACTTGTCAAACCCAATAAACGTGGCCCCACGCCAAATGGGATGGGGATCACCCACTTAATTTGGTATTTGGGTAGGGAATGGGGCAGGAGGTTTTGCCTCAGGGTGGATACAAGTAACAAGGGCCCGCCCGCCCTATTTAACTTTTTTTTTTATTAAGAACTCAATACAGTAAATGAAAAACACCACGAAATTTCATTAATTATAATAGAAGATGGTAATTAAGATTATCTAAAGAATATGATAAATAATAAAAACCTTAGTTTATCAAAATTTTTCAATAATTTTACTTTTAAAAATAAATAAATTGAAAAAATTAAATAACTATATTATTGTCTCACTTTAATAAATGAGGCACTAAAATAAATTATCAAAAACTAAAAATTAATTAATTAATTAAATGGGGCAAGGGCCCCGCCCCTCCCCACCATGCCTTAAACGGGTAATAGGTTGGAAACGGGATGAGAAATTATCCCGTTGCCATCTCTACAGTGGATGAGTGAAATTTTCAACACATCAATCGAATGGCTTGACCTAAAAACGTGGGTTATTAGAAGCAACCAAATGAATTGAGCTGCCCATGGCCCAAGATTACTCCTTGGATGGGTCTTGTAATTGTAGCCCATTTACCCTGTGTCTTAGCATAATATGATTTCACCAATCTATATGACTCTTCCTTTGGTTATTGGAAACGTGTGTGTCTTTGCTTTGAAAACTTGGCTGCCATCTTTCTCTACTCCATTTCTTTTTTTTCTTGAGTATAATCCAGTTAATCCATTGTTCTCCTTTCCTTTGTGGCTGCGAACTCATTACCATAACCACCAAATCGAAGATCTTGGAGCATACTTTTCTTTCCTTTTTATTTTATTTTATTAATTAGGGTATTACAACTAAATATTTGGAAAGTCAATACTGTCTGCCAGTTAACTATCTTCGAGAATGACTGTCTTTACAAATCCCTTTGGAATTCTTGAAAAACTCAACTATCACAAAGTCAAATATGTCATGCAATAAAAAAAGTTAAAAATAAACAAAAAAAGGTAGGCTGTGAATTGATATAAATCAATCCACCTGTGCTACAAATATCCAAATCCATTTTACACACACAAACATGCACAACACACACCAAAAGAAAAACGAGAGCAAGGAGAAAAGAAAGAGAAAAGAGGAAAGAAAAAAAAATGAAGAGGAAGAGAAAAAAAATAGGAAAGTTCGACAACATGGTTTAAAAATAAGTGGTTTATATTATTAAGCTTGAATTATTCAGTTTCAAAAGGTAAGTTAAAAAGTTACTTATGGAATAGTTATGTTTATTTTAGGGTTGTCCAATAGTTAGTTTAAATTATATTTTACCAAAGGAAAATTATTGCACCAAGTATTGTAAGTTATGTAATTAAGTTAAATGAAAGAAAAATTAACTCAAGTGACTAACGTTACTTTAGAAATCGCTTAAACATGAAAAAAATTAAGTTTTAGTTTGGTCTATGTAATTATTGAAATTATTTAAAATGGTTAATTGTTAATCTAAATATTATATCATATTTTAGGAGGGAATATGGATATCGGGACAACCTACAAACTAAGGTGATTTTGTATACATAGTTATGTGGGCGAAAAAACTTATATATTTTCAAGTATTAATAAATTAATTATACTACTACATTTTGTGCAATTATGTGAATTTCTTGTACAATTACATGATTATTATGAAAGGTTTCTTTCATTATGATATAAAATATGTGAAATCATAAAGGTTGTATATGGATTACCTATAAATTGGAATGTAACATGCGATATTGAGATTGACCAGAAAAGTACCTATGATTATATACTTCTTCTAATTCATGAAAGGGACTTGGTCGTGTTCTATCCTACACCGAGGGTCTTGACTGGACATTGGCCTTAACCGTTTACGTATAGTTCGTAGAGAGGCGTTGGTCATGTTTTAGAATTGATTATCAAAGGTCTTGAGATCGCTTTCGTTCATGGAAGGGGTCTAAGCCCGTGACGAAAGTTCTTATCCCAAGGGCTGGATTATATACTTTAGTCAGAGGGCATATTTTTGTGGATTACATGTGGTGTGATGAGATGATATTATAAATTTGAGTTTAGGATTACATCATGACAATGAGATTATATATTTCAGCATTATGAGGACGTTTCCCATTATTATTATTATTATTATTATTATTATTATTATTATTATTATTATTATTATTATTATTATTATTATTATTATTATTATTATTATTATTATATGCTGATCATGAACTGTTAATTAATGTAAGCTTATTTTCGATATAAATGTATAAATGAAAAAGTATATTTATTTTCGAACTTCTCCATTTATTGAGCTATCAACTCATATTTTTTCACGATTTTCTTATCACGTAATAGGTGAGTTTCTATGCATCTTTTGGAGTTGAGCCTTTGATTTTGGAGTCAGAGTCACGCAACAAAGTTTGCTAATATGACTCACTTCATAGAGTATATAGCTAGTGTTTTGGGACACGTGTTCATGTTTAGATGTTATTTTGCATCACTTGTAGATCGTTATGGAGATCACTATGTATTTTGTATGCATATATACATTTCATGTTATTTTCATAGTAAAAATTGAGATATCGGATTATATTTGTTGTGTTGCGTTATATATTTTGGGATTTGTGTATACTGGATTACAGGTTGATTAGTCCTATATACAGTGAAAATAATGCCAGATTTCAATTAAAAATAATTTATAAAAGTTGTATATTGTAGTAGCCTTAATGGTGGGTCAGACTTTTAGTTGGCATCTATTGTCGGAGTACATCATGTTCCAAGCCCACTAGCATTACTAGGAGTGAGGCATGTCAGTTTGGTAAGCTTTAGAGTCCATAGACTTGCATTATACATACATTCTGATGTTTAGCATATCATGCATAATTGTAAATGAGTCATGGCTCGTGGTAGCAAAACTTGAATGCTTCAAGATCTGTTGCCATAGTCTCACATTGCTCTTGTTAGAGATGAACTTAGAGAGTTCGAGAGAGTAGATGAATCAGTTCACCAACATCCTGAACAACGAGGATAAGAAAATGTGATTGGAAATGATCCTATGTTGTTAAAAGAATTGCTACTGCTTTTGCCTTTGCTATGCATAGTACTGACAAAGATTTCAGTATTGAGAGAGCTACAAAATTAGGGGCTAAAGTCTTCACAAGCACAACCGATCTTATAGTTGCTCAAGCATGAATGATCAAGATAGAGAGGTATTTTATGTTATGGGTTGCCCAGATGATCGGAATTTGTATCTTACCACTTTCTTGTTAAAGGGTACATATTATTTGTGATAGTTAGTACAGAGCACATATCGAGACCTTCTATTATCTGTTGGACAAATTTCAGAAGTATCTTTTATGATGCTTATTAACCTCATTCATATAAAGATGCTTATTAACCTCATCCATATAAAGATGAAAAGTATTAGGAATTTTTGAAGTTAGTATAAGGGTAGATGATTGTTGCAGAATATTAGGTAAAATTCATTGAACTTTCGAAGTATGCTCAAGTTTTGATTAGCAATGAAATTGATAAACGCAGGCAGTTTGAGAATAGATTAAGAGAAGAGATCATATCGCAACGGTAGCCACAGGTTGGAACAAATTTGGCAAATTGGTTAATCAGTTTTGAGAGTAGAAAAGAGCATTTCTGATAGACCAATTAGTAGAGAACAAATAATGTCCAAAAATAAGTAATAGTTAGACATTGGCAGGTGCTTCTAACTATAGACCACCAAAGAGAGACAATAGAGGATTTGACCTGGTGTGTCCAGTTCAAGTCAATTCAAGTCTCGATCACAGAGAAGTCAAGGGTTCCAAATTTAGTCACAATATTGTAGCAGCCATTTACTAGTTGTTCTCATACTCAAGGCTCTTTTCAACGATCATTTGTCTCTAGGCAGAGTAATAGCTCCAACAATGCCAATTTCCTTATTATCAGTTATGTGGAAGATCTCATCTTAGAGAGTGTGTAAAGTTCAAGGAAGTTATTGTTTCCTATCGTTGTGGCCAAGAAGGACACCTCAAAAGGAATTACCCAACTGTTTTCCAAGAGAATGACATGGCACATAGAATGTTATATCTGCAAGTGCTGTTAATACAAGATAGAATCAAATTCAGAGAAATGCTTTGGCTAGCACAGAAGGTGCAAACATTTGAACATTCAAAATGAAAAAATAAGTGGAAGTGTAGAGTTTAAAAAATTTATATAATCTTCTAGTTTGGATCCACATAGCTCTCCGTAACCAAATAAAAACGTGAACATAAAAATTATTTGTTCCCTCAATTATAAATATAAATTTTATGAGCCTCAACTGCCATATCTTCTAGGACATAAGGTTTAAGATCATATATTAAAAGATAACGAAAGAAGATATTAGACCCCATTTCTAATTGGGAATTAGGACCCTACGACAGACAATAATATGTGGATTCACAAAAATAACATACGTAACATGCCTAAGTTACATTCATACTATGCCCCTGTTTAGTGGAAATTAGAATGAATTTTTTAATAATTTTTTTTATAAAATTTGATGGGATGTATAGCTAAAGAAACTTTGAATCCAATAAATTATAATTATAATTAATTATCGGTTTTGATTTAAATTAAAATCTGAATGTTATTCCTACAAAACAAAGACTAATCATTACTTGCCTTTTAACTTAAAGCATTTGCATCGGTATGATAATGATTGTAAACTAATATACCATATTTAATATGCTATAGTGAACATAATTGGAGAATTTTTAAATTTGTTTATTACGGTTCAATTTATCATATCAAACATATTCGATCATAAAGTCAAACAATAAAAATTAATACAAGTTATTTTTGCAATAGAACCTTTGCCAATGGTATATTACTCTTCTAATTCATATTGTACATGAAAGGGACCTAGACCACTTTATGAATAAAAATTATTGAGTCTGATTAGACAACCTCGTCCATAGGTAAATAATAAGTGACAAAGGTGGGTGGATTTAAAAATGGATAGGCAATGATCAAGATGTTGCAACATATAATTTTGTATCAAAAAATATTTTATTTGTAGAGTTTTATGATGAAGTTCAAAAAGCTATTAAGGTTGATTCCGTTATTTGTGATATCAAGATGAAATTTTTCGTTTCTAGCATGATAAAACTATGAGTTCCGCCAAGATGACTTGCAGCACAGATGTTAGTTGGTTACTCTCTTTGAATGACCAAGTTCCAATTTGTGTAACTTCATGTGAAAAAATGATTATGTTGATGATCAACAAGACATATAGTTTGCTATGATAAATGATCGGGATAATCATTAATATGATTCAGAAGTAGTTGTGGATAACAAAAATATATATAATTTAATGCAATATGCAAAAAGATGAGTTTGATGACAATTATAAGCAATCTTGTCTCCATTTAATTAAAATTGTGAAAGTAATTGTGTGAACATCACATCTTATGACTATTGGAATGGAGTAGAAATAGTGCATGACAATCACAAAGATGATTTTCATGTGATAAATGATGACAATGTTACTCATCCTATACAATTTACATTGGTAAATGAGATTATTGGCACTTCACAAGTTGTTTCTCTGAATCCTCGTGGACCATAAATTAAGATTACTAGCACCAATTATGTGCACATTAGCCAAATGTTTACTACAAGAAAGTGTTGACCTAACGGTTAACTTCTCGTTTTGATTATTAAAAACAAATTGCGTTTATCTCTAACAAATTGAATTTGATTATTGATAGTAATCAACTATGAATGAAGACATGAGAATCGAGATAAAGAATCATGCATAGTGAAACCATTTTGGCGCTTGACGATCAACATGGAAGCAAATAGGTCATTGACGAACGTAAAGATGGAAATCGATTCTTCACGTCAAAAATCATATTGGAGAAGAGATTGATCGTCAAATTCAAGACATTAGGTATGGATGTGATTTGAACTCAAATGTAAGGGTAAAACATTTCAACATTTTGCATCGACTATAGCTCAAAGAATTTTTATGCACGATAACTTTCTAACGACACAAAACAATCCTTGCACAAAAATTATTTTCAAAAGATAAGTATTTCGATTTCATGATTAAATATTCATACAAATACTTATCTATAGAACATAAATAAGAAAATCCTTCAAGTGTCTACATAGAGAAAATTCATCACGAAGGAAAAAGTCTGAAGGGCAGAGTTTTGTTTCAAACGGCAACTTGTCTAAAACCCAACCGAATGTCTGGATCGATAGACTTTTGACCGTTTAAGAGCTATAAATACTACCTCTTCTTGCACATTTGATAGAACTTTTTTGAGCATTTAAGTGAGGCATTTTTTTGATTTTTTTTACCTTATTTTTCAATCTTTAGAAGGTCAAATTATTTAATTCTTGAAAAATGTTTTGAGTGGTCGAAACTTAAAAAAATCTTTTATCTCAATCAAAAATAAACACTTGAGCTATACTCTTCGCAATTTATTGCAGGGTTGAGCCTACTTCTCTCTTGATACTTATTTGTGTTCATATCATTTATTAAGAAAGAAGCTTTCACTTGTAATATTTCTTTTTTTTTTTTTTTTATTGTGGGCCGTGTTGAGGCCCCGAAAAACTTAACATTGTAAAAGGATTGGTGCTTCGAGGTTTAAGTCATCAGATACATTATAAGGTTTGGATTGAACCATAAGTCAATCAACTATAGTGAAAAAGACCTTGTTCATGATGGAGAGCTCAATAACATAGGACGTAGCTCGTTTTTTGGATCGAACCTCCATAATTACATCGTCTGTGCCTTCTATTTCCTCATACTTATTATTTTCTTGTGTTACCATGCTTGCATATTATTTTATTTGCTAACTACTTAAATTTGCATTTATTTTTCCAAAAAGATTTAGATAACCAATTCACCCCCTGGTTAGTCATTCTTGGGCTTTTCAATTGGTATCAAAGCTTGATACTCACTTTCAAAAGATTTTACAATCTTGAGGAATGGCTAACCAAGTGTTTCAATATCTTGAGAGGCACTCCACAAACTGACCTCCCGTCTTTGATGACACATACAATAATTATTGGAAAACTAGAATGATGATATCTATTAAATCAATTGATTATAATATTTGAGAAGTTATTGAATACGGTCCTTATATGCCTACGAAGACCATTAAAATAGATGGGAGATTGGATAAAACTATTCCTAAGTCTAGATAGGAATATGATGAAGTGGATAAGAGAAAATTATCGTTAAATGCCAAAGCTAAGAATTTACTTTATTGTGCACTAGATAGAAATGAATTTAATAGGATTACTACATGTGAGTCCACATATGATATTTGGCATGCACTTGAAGTTACTCATGTCGGCACAAGCAAAGTTAAAGAAACAAAAATAAATTTGTTAATTAAAGAATTTGAAAAATAAAATTGAATAAAAAAGATGAACCTATTGTTGATATGATTACACATTGTAATGATATTCTAAATGGCCTTAAAGGTTTTGATCGTAAATTTACTAATGGTGAACTTGTTACCAAAATGTTTAGATCCATATCGGAAGAATGGAGCCCGTTGAAAATGTTGATCGAGAATACCAAGGATATAAATACATATCCTTTGGAGGAACATGGTACATTAATGACCTATGAACTCAACAATGTCGAGATCAAGGAGAAAATAAGAAGAATCAAAGGAGCCTTCCAAGCGACAAATTGCCTTAAAATTGGCTATTGAAGAAGGAACATCAAATGAAAACATGAGCGACAAAGGCGATAGGTCTTCGTAATAATTGGAGATCTCAAAAAGAAGAAGGATAAAGGTTAAGAAAGAAGCAAAAAAATTGTTTGTTACGATTGTGATAAGCCTGTTCACAAAAGAACCAAGTGCACAAACAAAAATAAAAATTTCAAAAAAAAAAGGCAATCCAAGCTACATGGGATGATAGCGATGATGAGGATAAAAATGAGAACGATAGCCAAGATGAAGTTGCCAACATGTGCTTCATGGTGATCGAAGACGAGGCAAACTTGAATGAAAAATGCTCTTATGATGAGTTATCAAATTCATATGATGAAATGCTTGAAAAATTCGAAAA
>NC_036249.1:16098671-16150591 GCF_002742605.1 Olea europaea var. sylvestris | reverse complement strand
TAAAAATCAAAAATAAAAAAATTCATTTTTCTTTTTTTTTTTTTTTTTACGCCTATGTCTCACCTTAACTCGTATAACACATAGTTTGACCTCCACACATCGTCACACATTACGCCTTTAAAAACACTGATTCTAAGTGAAAGACTAAGACCATCATCAACATTCTATGAAAATAGTGCAATGTTCACATCTTTCATAGTCATCACCGTCTTATTCATTAGTTATTATTTGACACTTGACTACAAAAAAATATAAATATTAAATTTAAAAAAAAAAAAAAAAAAGGCAATCCAAGCTGCATGGGATGATAGCGACGATGAGGATAAAAATGAGAACGATAGCCAAGATGAAGTTGCCAACATGTGCTTCATGGTGATCGAAGACGAGGCAAACTTGAATGAAAAATGCTCTTATGATGAGTTATCAAATTCATATGATGAAATGCTTGAAAAATTCGAAAAACTTGCCTTGAGTCATTCTATCCTTAAAAGAAGAATTATTTATTAAAAGATGAAATAAAGAAAATTTAGGAAAAACAAAAAGAAAATGTTGATCATGATTTATTAGTTGAGCAGAACATTTCTTTCAAAGAAAAAGCGAAAGATTTAATGAAAATTAGTAATAAATTCACCAAGGGAAAGAAATTTTTTGATTTAATGCTCGGTAGTCAAAAATACATTTTGATAAAGGGGGAACCAGATATAAACCCTCTTTAAAATAAAAATCTTTCAAAACTATATTCGTTAAAACTTCAAACACTACATGTAGTTTTTGTAATAAAAAGGACATGTAGCCTTTAATTGCCTAGCTAAAAAAGCTATATCTTGAAAATAAGTATAAGTGGATCCGAGAGTCCACTAAAACTAACTACCAAGGACCCAAGTTTGTATGGGTACCAAAAATCAAAACATGAATTGTTTTTGTAGTTATCAAAGAAAATAAGAAGCAAATGGTTCTTAGATAGCAGTTATTCGAAGCACATGACCAGAAATCGATCCTTGTTGTCAAACTTCAAAACGAATGATGGAGGCCACGTAACCTTCAAAGACAAAGCCAAAGGTAAAATTATCGGTATTGGAAACAGCGGTAATCACTCATCCCCTCAATTGAAAATGTTTTACTTGTTGATAATCTTAAACATAATTTACTAAGTATTAGTCAATTATGTGATAAATGTTATAATATAAAATTCGATTCTTCAAAATGTCTTATTAAGGATGCTACATCAAAAGATGTAAATTTCATAGGAAGCCAAAGCAAAGATGTTTATATCATAAACATTGAATTTGAAAATAATGAAAATTGTATACTTAGGGTGAAAGATGAATCATGGCTATGGCATAGAAGATTAAGGCATGTTAGCATAGATTTCCTTTTGAAAATTTCCAAAAATTGTTTTGTGAAAGGTTTGGCCAAATTTGAAATTTGAAAAAGTTAAAATTTGTGATTCATGTCAATTTGGAAAATAAGTAAAAAATTCTTTCAAGCCTAAACTTTATGCTTCAACTAAAAAACCATTACAACTTCTCCACATGGATCTTTTTGGACCTTCTAGGATGGCTACCTTCAGTGATAAACATTACGCCTTTGTTATTGTCGACGATTTTTCAATATTTACTTGGGTCATGTTTTTATGTTTAAAAGAAGAAGCTTTAAAAGCTTTTAAACATTTTTGCAAGAAAGTTGAAGATGAAAAAGGTTATAATATTACAACTATTAGAAGTGACCATGGTGGAGAATTTGATAATGTCGACTTTGATGATTTTTTGTAATGAACATGGATATGAAAATAATTTTTCGGCTCCTAGAACTCCGCAACAAAGTGATACAGTAGAAAGGAAGAATCATACATTGCAAGAAATGGTTAGGACCATGGTAAATGAAAATGATTTGCCAAAGTATTTTTGGGTCGAAGTTGTGAATACCGCTTGCTACATCGTCAATAGAGTTTTAGTAAGCAAAAAGAAAACTAAAACTCTTTACAAACTTTGGAAAAATAGAATTTCAAATATAGTATTTTAAAGTTTTTGGAAGCAAATGTTTTATTTTAAACACAAAGGATAATTTGGGAAAATTCGATTCAAAATCCGATGTAGGAATTTCCTAGGATATTCATCGACTAGCAAAGATTACTTTTGATGAGACTAACTCTTTCGGTTGAGAGAAAGTATTGATGATAATATAGGTTTGGAAGCTCCATTTGAACAAATGAAGATTCAAGACCAAAGCAAAGAAGCCTCTAATGAAGAACAAAAGGAGGCAAATGTTCAAGAAAGCAAAGAAAAACAAACTGAAGCACAAAGTGATCCCCCATTAGCAAAAGAATATAGGTTCGTTCCATCGCATCCTAAAGGACTAATCATAGGCGATCCATCGAAAGGTATAACTACTAGAACCTCTTTTAAAAATTTATCTCGGTAGTTGTGCATTTATTTCTCAAAATTGAACCTGAAAACTTCAAAGAAGCCGAGTTTGATGAGTTTTGGATTATAGTGATGCAAGAAGAATTAAATCAATTTGAAAGAAATCATTTTTAGGGCTTAGTCGCTAAATCAAACCATCAAACCGTTATTGGCACAAATTGGATCTTTAGAAACAAAAAAGATGAAAATGGAATAATTGTACATAGCAAGGCTAGATTAGTGGTCCAAGGTTACAATCAAGAAGAATGTATCGATTTTGAAGAAACATTTGCATCCCCAGATATATTAGAATCCATTCGCATGCGTCTTGCACTTGCATGCTATAAATGTTTTACACTTTATCAAATTGATGTTAAAAGTGCATTTTTAAACGAATTTATTCAAGAAGAAGTTTTTGTTGAGCAATCTCCTGGTTTCGAAGATCACAAGTATCCGGATCATGTTTTCAAACTTAGGAAAGCTCTTTACGGGTTGAAGAAAGCTCTAAGAGCTCGGTATGAGACGCTTGAGCAAATTTTTTTCTTTCAAATGGATTTTCGATTAGAAAAAGTGGATACTACACTTTTTTGTAAAAACTCATAAAGAGGATATGTTTGTTTTTTAAATTTATGTTGACAACATTATTTTTGGTGCCACAAGCATCCATCGTTGTGGAAAATTTTCAAATTGTATGAGTAAAGAATTTGAAATGAGCAAGATGGGAGAACTAAAATTTTTCCTCGGTTTTCAAATTAAACAAACAAAAGAAGGTATTTTCATAAATCAAAATAAATATATATTAGACACGCTCAAAAGAATTGATACGGATGAACTTAAGCCTATGAACACAACTATGAGCACATCCTAAAGCTTGACAAAGACTAGCAGGCACACCGGTTGACGTCACAAAATATCATGGTATGATTGGATCCCTTCTTTATTTAACAAACGTGCCATAAAAAGAATTTTTCGATATCTTAGTGGAACTAGAGTATCCAAAGGGGAATCACGTTGACTTAATTAGCCACTTGAATGTTGATTGGGTCAGATATAATATTGATTGAAAAAATACTAGCAAAAATAGTCACTTTCTAAGCTTTGCACTTATGTCTTGGTCTAGCAAGAAACAAAATTCCATTGCTCTATCTACCGTCGAGACAGAATACATTTAGGCCATAAGTTGTGCACAAGCACTTTCGATAAAACAAACTCTTTGTACTTATCACTTATCTTATGATCATGTACCCATTATGTGTGATAACACTAGTGCCATCAACTTGTCTAAGAATCCCGTCTTGCATTCACGAATTAAGCATATTGAAATTTGACATCACTTTCTTAGAGATCATGCACAAAAGAGAGATATCGTGTTGGATTTTATAAAAACCAAGGACCAAGTAGCTGATATCTTCACTAAACCTATAGTGCACAACCGATTTTCTCATATTCGAATAGGTTTAGGAATTCTTAATGAAAATGAAGTAGAATTAGTTTAAGTTCTCCTATCATGAAAATTTTTACATACATAACGTTCTATAAATTTTGATAAACTCATTTTTGCAATAACCATACATTAAAAAAAAAATCATTCGGATGCATTGTTGATCCGGACATCCGAGTTAGCGTTATACCAGACTCCTTTAAATGCAAAACAGTTCTTCTTCTTCTTCTTCTTCATTTCTCATTTTTTTCACTCCATTCTCTCGCTAGAATCACAACCAACTCCTCAAGTCATAATCCCATCTCCTCAAATGTGTTAGAAATCCAAAGATTTGAGGGATTAAACGTATAAATCTCTCAGAAATTTGAAAACTTCACTAAAATATCCCGAATTTTTCACTCCACTCAAACCCTACCTCTCACTAGGAGATTTTGCACAAAATCCTCATAGTACTTATAAAAATCAATATCTTAACATTTTTTGTCTCTAAATTAACATTTTCATTAAAATATTTGAGTTCTTTGCCTAGAAAAGAGTTGTGCCCTAGATTTCAATTTTGAGAATTTTTGGGAATTTCATCTCTTCTTCAAAATGTCTAGATCCCATCGTAGAAAATGGGTGAAATAAACTGCGAGGTGACTTACTCCATCGTCATCGAATGAAGAAATGGACTTGGAGCGAATCCTTTTGAAAAATCACTCATTCTTATCGATAATAATGTTGATTTTGCAGATTTTATTATTGAAGCTCTTGCTATTCATAATGAAGAGTGTTTTGAACATATGGGATGGGTATCCGTGGTAATAATGGAAAAGCACGCATACCCACGCCTAATAAAAGAATTTTATCAAAAGATGCACAATGCACCTCGTTCCAACGAGATTACATGTTTAATAAAAAATGTGCGCATTATGGTTTCTAAAGCATTATTTCGTGAAGTTCTCAAACTCGAGCCTTGTGACTTGGAAGTATTTTTACATAAATCTCCATTTACCTTTAAGGCTCCGATCCTTCCAAGGCATGTCGCCAAGTTATCGGGAAAGATTTCAAGAATATTACAAAATTGAATGCACATCAATTAACTCTTCCATGTAATGTTTTACAAAACATTATCGCCCATATTATTTTTCCTCATAAAGGCCACTGAGATGAATTTAATCACTTAGTTCTCTTTATTATGGATTCACTTTTAGTTAGGTGTCAAATTGATTTTCCGACAATTGCATTAGGACTTATGAAGCTTGTGCATGCATCACGATATGTTGAAACTTTACTTTATAGGATACTTCTAACAAATTTTTTTAACCACTTTAACATTTTTTTTGACGAAGAAGATTCTGTTAATTTATGCCCTACTGATACTATCAACATCCAAACACTAAAACGGATGAAGTTAGTAAAAGAACAAGGGTAATGAGTAGCTCCCACGAAAGGATTCGACCGGTCCATCTACTTTACCTTTCAAAGAAGAAGTCGAAGATGAGCCCGAAGATGAACCGGAAGCTCCTACTCTTGCTTGTGACATTCCCGACTCCAATGCACCCTGTCCTTCCGGAGGTCACTTATTGAGGAGCAGTATAACCTCCTTCACGGACGCACTGATTTGGTCACCTCATCAGTTGACAGCTTGGGTAGCCACTTCTCTCGATTCAGGCACAGCAGACTGCTATCCAGGACTGATAGGTCGAGATGCAGTAGCAATAGGTCAAGATGCAGCATGGACAGGTCGAGATGCAAGTGCAAAAGAATGCATTCTTCGCTGACTTTTATGGTTGATTCTTTCCTCCACCACTGCCTCCAGGGTCTTAGCTTCCTTTGTCACATTACATTTGTCCCATGTTATCTACTTTTGCTATGTTTTTATTGTCAGACTTTACATTTCTATTATCGTGCTTTTATGTTATTTGACTAGATGACACATTATGTATTGAATTTCCTAGTTGATTTCTTTATTCATTTGTGCTATTATTTCTTTTTGCTTACTCCAAAAAGGGGGGATATAAGTAGATGATTATGTAAAATAGAGGGAACATTGTAAGGAGGAACTTATAAAATTTTGTATGCATGTTGATAGAGGGAACTTAATTGAAAATGATCGGGGGAATATACTTGCAATATTCAAAATTTATGTTCCTTGTTATTTTGTGCCAATTCAATTTGTTTAATATTTATATTCCAAATCATCTTGTTTGTCATAATTAAAAAGGGGGGAGATAAATAGATGATTATGCAAAACAGGGAAAACATTGTAAGGGGGAACTTATAAAATTTTGTATGCATGTTGATAAAGGGAACTTAAGTGAAAATGATAGGTGGAATATACTTGGAATATTCAAAATTTATGTTTCTTGTTATTTTGTGCCAATTCAATTTGTTTAATATTTGTATTATAAATCATCTTGTTTATCATAATAAAAAAAAGGAAAATTGTTGACCTAATGGTTGACTTCTCGTTTTGATTATCACAAAAAAATACGTTTATTTCTAACAAATTATATTTGAGTATTGATAGTTATCATCTATGAATGAAGACACGAGAATCAAGATCAAGAATAATGAATAGTGACAAACAATTTTGGCGCTTGATGATCAACATGGAAACAAGTTAGCGATTGACGAACGTAAAGATGAAAATCGAACCTTTGGGTCAAAATTCACATTGGAGAAGAGATTGATAATCAAATTCAAGAAATTAGATATAAAAGCATTTTGAACTCAAATGTAAAGGCAAAACACTTCAATATTTTGCATCGATTATAACTCAAAAGAATTCTTATGCTTGAGAACTTTCTTACGACACAAAACAGTACTTACATAAATTTTTTTTAAAAGATAAGTATTTCGATTTCATGATTAAATATTTCCAAAAATACTTATCTATAAAAAATAAATAAGAAAATCCTTCTAGTGCCTACATAGAGAAAATTCCTCATGAAGGAAAAAGTTCGAAAGGCAGAGTTCTACCCATCCGAAAGTCCGGATGGGCCATAACGGTCACTTGTTTTACCCTTTTTTAAATGGCTATTTTACTCTTACGGATCCCAACCGGACGTCTAGATCCCAAGTCGGGATTAACAGGTTTTTGACTATTTGAGAGCTATAAATACCAACTCTTCTTGCACATTGGACAAAACTTTTCTTGAGCATTTAAGTGAGGCATTTATTGATTTTTTCTATCTTATTTTTTAATCTTCAGAAGATCAAATTATTTAATTCTTGAAAAAAATTTTGAGTTATCAAAACTTGTAAAAATCTTTTTCCTCAATCAAAATTTTTCAACCAATACTTGAGCTATACTCTTTGCAATTTATTGAAGTGTTGAGCCTACTTCTCTCTTGATACTTATTAGTGTTCATATAATTTATTAAGAGAGAAGCTTTCACTTATAATATTTCATTTCCTTGTTTTGATATTGGGTCATGTTGAGATTTTGAAAAGCTCAACATTGTAAAAGAATCAGTGGTCCTTGGTTGTAAATCACCGGAGGTGTTGGATTGAGCCATAAGTCAATCAACTATAGTGAAAAAGGCCTTGCTCATGACAAAGAGCTTGGTAACGGAGGACGCAGGTCATTGTTTGGATCGAACCTCTATAATTACATCGTTTGCGCCTTCTACTCCCTTCTACTTTGTATTTCTTGTATTATCGCTTGCATATTATTTTATTTGCTAATTGCTTAAACTTACATTTATTTTTCGAAAAAGATTTAGATAACCAATTCACCCCCTTTTAGTTAGTCGTTCTTGGGCTTTCAAAAAGATCTATAGGATTGCTGCAAATGCTTGCTTTAAGAAATTATTTTGAAGTCAAGGTTATTAAGTCAAATAAAAGTACATATGTAGTAGATTGTGTTGAGAAAATATGCAAATGGCATTTGCGAGCAACATGGTTGAAGGAAAATGATCAATTTGAAATTCGAAAGTATTCACATTACTATAATTGTTCATTCAATATTCACCACAAATATCACAGACAGCCTAATTGTTGGACGATTTGAAAACACATCATGTCAAAGTTAGAGGATCCCAACATAATCTACAAACATTGAACATTTAAAATGATATTATCTAGAGTTGATATAATTATATTAAGGAGTGGATAGCTAGAGAATATGCTTTAGAGGGTTCACTTGGTCGTAGTTATGATAGATTGACCAAGTATTACAATATTCGCAAAAAGAATAATCCTGGTACAATGATGATGTTTTTTGAAGTTGATAATGAGAACTATTTCAAATACATTTTAACGGCCTTAGGATCAAGCATATGTAATTTTCACTCCTAAATGAAACAGGTCATTTCTGTGGATAGAACATTTCTCAAATTCGAATCTAGAGGTATATTTCTTGTTGCCATGTGTCAATATGTAAATCTTCAGCTATATCCTTTCACATTTTGCATTGTTGAATTTGAAAATGATGTATCATAGACTTGGTTCTTCAATAAGTTGTATTAGGTAAAATATATTTTGGAAGGGCGTGTTTTTAATTTTGAGTTATGCTACATGTACATTGTGATGCCCATAAGGTGTCTAAAATGTACAAGTGGCGTAACATCATTGGAGAGTTGAAAAATAATTTTTTCAACCTCCAATCATGAAATTTCGCATGTACATTATGTACACCCTTATGGATAACATAATGTACATGTATAATAATCCTTTACTTTTTTATCACAAGGAATGCATAGGTAAAGCTATACCTAATGCGCATAAGGGATAATGCATGTGGCACCTACAATTAAACATAAAATCTAATTGTCATAGACTGATATTTTGCTATTGTTTATAGCAATAGTAAATGAGTATAGTTTTATTAATTTTGTTGTGGAACATCCCTATGTCGATTCAAGAAATCCTTTTATGGATATTTTTCTCTAAATAATAATTTTCCTTCATCATTCTAGGAATTACCTTCACAATGGGATGCACGACTTCTTGCAATTTTTCAAAATGTGTGCAACTCTTCATGCTAACGTATACGATTATAGTTCAATCGACAATGTTCACTTTAACTACAATCTCGTGCTTTGTATCCACATTACAAGGAATATACAACGAAGTACAAGAATTTCTTCATTTACTCCTCTCTAGACTTTTAACATAAATGTATCTTGGCGTATTCTTCAACCATTTAAAGTCCTCTATTGGCTTTGTTTCTTTCTTATGCAATTCTCCATCCTCATGTTGCACTTGTTAGTAAAAGCACAATCTTGTGTAAAAACAGCAATATGTGTCTTTGGCTGTGGCCACACTAAGTACAATGCTATGTCAGTGTGCTAAAAATGTATACAACCATTTAAGAATGCAATGCAAAAAAGAGGAGAATATAAAATGCTGAAAAACTTACATCACTGCTCAGCCATCCATATTGCTCTCATCTCTACAAAATAACTTTTTGGCTTCGTGAATGATGTCATCTCCACACGTTCACTACATGAATATAAAGAACAAAAAGAAAATAAATTCAAACTTCACCAAATAATTACACTAGGAATAGTTACTTGTAATGTGTATTAACAAACCAATTGTCGAAGTCTGATGCCTTAGTCGAATCATGTTAGATAATCAATAAACAAATATGAAGAATATACAGTTTGCTAAGTTACTTAGTAAAATCCATTTTCAAAAATTTTTTGGGGGGGGGGGGGATTTGGATATTTCAACGGCAAATAATAAGTTTCTTTGCTTAATTTCATTTACAAAATTTAAAGGAAAAAATTCTAAGCAAAACATTAGCATATGAGCATAGTATGCCATAACCATTAAAAAAGTCAAAAAAATGAGTCGATGAATTCTACAACCTACTTTTAAGTTCATTACCGCTCTCTTAAGAAATGGAGGCTAAGTTAAGTAGCTATATTTATTACTCGTACATTTTCACTTGGAAAAGATGAGGTCACAATGAGGCAATGTATCTAATTGTTCCAATAAGTCCTACATCAAAGTAGCAATAATCCTAATTTTGAGCATTTCTAAAAAAATATTTTCATAAATTACACCGGTAGCATAGTCGTGATTTATGTTCAAAGATCCAAAAACCCTGAAATTTTAGTCTTCCAAAACCTTGAGATCAATAAACTACACAAAAGAGTATTTAAAAGAAAAAAGATTAACCAAATCACCCAACAATTAAAACATTGAAAACTCACATTTTCATTGGCACCCAAAGAAAAATCAGCTAAATAGGATACAATAACAAAAAATTAACATGTCGAAATGTCGACATTTTCTACAAAAATTTGCACAAAATCTTAGTAACAATGGATATGATGAAACCTTTATACATGAGGATAGAAAACAAAGAAATTGGTTCCTTGAATTGGTTGTTTGCAATGATGGTTGTTCGCATTGCAGGTATACCAGTTGGTGGGTGTTCTGCTGTGGTGGTAAAGTTCAAAATGGAAGAATAATTGCACATAAACTCGATTAGAGGAAAGATACAGAAGAATATAAGGAGATGATGAAGGATTTTTTGGATGGTGGTGTTTAAAATGGGGGAAATTGTGGTGATGCTTGAAAGAAAAGAGATGAATTTGGTGTTCGAAGGGTTTCGATCGATTTGGAAAGGAAGGGGAATTTTTTTGTGTTAAATAAATGCGAGTAATTTAAGCAGTTTATCAATTTTTATTTATAGTATTTATTACAAAACTTTTATTCAGGTCACATCCTAAATTTGCCAAATGTATTATAAAATAGGCTATTTGACCTAATTTCCTTTACACCGAGAGAGATTAATATTACCGGGATGTACATTTCAATTTTGTGAAATTAAGGACTTATTTTCAACTTCATATTTTTAGGCGTGTGGGCCTAATTTTCCCTATTAAAAATTGGGAGCATATCTAAGATAGTTACAAGATACAATTTCGAAATTGAGAAACTTGTTTTTCAAGCTTCAAAAATCAAGTCGTAATTCCAATTTTATTAATTAAATAGATAATTAAAAATATTTTACTAATTAAATATATTAGGTCACAATATTATATAGTTTGTTGTCACAATTACGTACTAATCACAATCACAAAACATCACAATCGCAAAATATAAATTTTAAAGGTTACAACTTATTTATCGATCACAAATTATCAAATTAATATGTCACACATTATTTCTTAGCCACTAATTAAAAATTTTATAAGTCAGAACTTATTTCACGATCACAAATTATCAAATTATTTGGTCAGAATCTTGATCACAACTTATCATATTAATTGATCCAAACTTAACAATTATGAATCACACTTGCAAACTTATCCACAATCTCACATTTTTAGATCATATATTATTTATTTGCAACAAATTATCTATTTTGTATGTCACATATTATTTATTAATCACAAATTAATCATTTTATAGGTCACAATCAACCCACCAATTGATCACAAATGCACTTCAACTCACCTCACTCCACTCCACCATCCACACTTCGCCACACCACGACACGCCATGCCACCACCTCTATCTCACACCAACCACCTCCTCCTCCTCCGCCTCCACCTCCACCTCCACCTCCACCTCCAACTCCAAAGAACCATCATCACTATTCCTAACCTACTACTTCTCCTCAACAACCACCACCACATCCTCTAATCCACCATCACCATCACCTCCAGCACACCACACCATGCCTCCCCACCCCACCACTTCGACATCTACTGCAACTCCAACCAACAACAAATGAACCACCACCGTACCTGCACCATTACCACACACCCAACAACGATGTCACATCACCACTAACACAACCACCAGTTCCACCAACAAAATTCCAAAACAAGCACCGTGCATCTACACCTACAATACACGCAAAATCCATCCCAAAACTCAGGCCACCACAAAATCAAAAGAAGAGATAAACAAAGCCAGACGACAAGAAGGCCTATGATGGGCGACAAATGTCAAGGAAATTTCGATCTACCTCTGATCAAAATGACGAGAAGACCAGCAATGAGCATTGAATGTGAAGCGATGATGGGTACCACTGTAAAACAAAGCTAGGAGGCAAGAAGGCCTCTGATAAACAATGAATGTAGAGGAAATTACGATCTGCCTCTAATCTGAAAAAATGAGAAGGCCAGCGACGAGGGATGATGAATGTCGAACGCACATTTGCAATAGGCAGTGACATACATCACCATTGCGCGTTCAAGTAGCTGCGTGCTGCCATTGTAAAATAGCCTTTTGCCGTTCATTCCATCTTGACCGCTATCGCCAGCGTCTGTGGGGGATAGGGATCATATTTTGGTGTAGAGGCGGAGCTCATTATCTGTGATGTGTGATAAATTAGGGTTCTAGCACGAAGTAACCTTGCTGTCGTGCATTCCACTGCTATCGCTATTATTTGTGGAGGCAGAGATAAGATTGCAGTGCAAAGGAGGAGCTCATTTTCTGTGACTAGCGAAAATAAATTAGGTTTCCATCACGAAGTAGCCTTGCTGTCGTGCATTCCAATGTTGTCGTCAATGTCTATGGGAACAAGGATCAAATTGTGGTGTGCAGGCAGAGCTCATTTTTTGTGATGGGTGAAGATAAATTAGGGTTGTGGTGGGGTGGGTGGGATGGATAGGACGGGATGAAATGAGATGGGATGATTTATGAAAAATTAAAATTAAAATTTGATGAATAAAATCTAAATTTTAAAAATAGGTTTGGATGTATTAAAATTCAATGAAAAATGGAATTCGAATTCCAACTTTCCAATTTTTGGGTGTTTGATTGGCAAAAACTCCCAAGAAATTCATTTTCCATATTTTGGTGCCACATAGACTTTTTCCTTCTTTTGGAGGAAAATGAATTATCACCAAAATGGTGAGAATTCAATTCCCGGTTTACTGTAACAACTTTATTTTTTTATTTTTTTTATTTTTTTGGTAATGGAAACAAATTTTAAGAATTATTGTAAAAAAAATATTTCCCTTTAATTGAGAATTTTCATGTAAAACAAAATCAAACGAACACCAAAAGATAAATGATTTTCTTGAAAAAAAAATTTTTTGAAACAAATTTCCCAATATCAGTAAAATCTATCCCTTTAATTGACAATTTCATGTAAAACAAAGTCAAACAAACAGCAAAAAAAACTTTTATTTCAACATTTTTCACGTGAAAAATTATACCAATCAAACACAATAATTTACAATTTCCAGAAAAATAATTTCCAAGCAATTCAATTCCTGAAATTCATTTTCAATTCAATTCAATTCAATTCCAGAAAAATAATTTCCAATCAATTCAATTCCTTCAATTCATTTTCAATTCAATTCAATTCAATTCTATATTTTCAATCAAATATATCTTTATTGTTTACTGAATTAATAGCGTTCAATAGAAGCCCATTAGCCACGACCCAAATACTTTTCACTGAAAATTTAACCGCAATTTGCCAAACCCAATTTATACCATCCCGCACCCAAACCCCAATTCTCCCTCTCCCCATCTTCAGCTCGGCTGCAAATTTGCATTCCACTTTCACATCTGCTGTCTCCGCGACTCCGTCTGCAATTCCCCTCCCATATCTGATCTATCCCTGAATTCAATTTTTTGATCTTCCCTCTCAACTTCTGTATTTTCCATCTTCATAGAAAAATCCCTTTCATTCAACTTTCTCTCTCATTTTCATTATCATCATTCTAAAGAATTGGATTATTGCACGATACCACTGTGGTGTTCGAATGCAGTTCGTGGCCAGTTGGAGTATTCACGAATCATGAAGTTGGGGAATGCTATCTTGGTTTGGAAAATCCAGTGCGTTTCTTTACAAATAATAGAAAACTACTGAGTTTTTGTTAAATTTTGACGGAACCTGTGCAGATCTTTGAAATTTGAAAGTGAGTGATAGTCGTAGCATTTAGTTTGTGTCTATCTGTGTTATTTCTAATTTTAAATTTATATTTTTTCTTTGTACTTATGCTTTTGTGAAATACCGGTGAATGTAATCTATTGGGAAGCTCATAAATGGAAGTAATTCTGCCTGGTGGAGGTGGCACTTTATTATTAAACTTCAATTTTGTGTATCACTCTATATGTTTATACATACGTGCTAGATCACTGTCTACATTTTTGTTATACGTTAGTTTCCAATAGTAAGCTCTGTGATGAACTCATGGTATGCAATGTGTTGTTGAGTCCAATGGTTATGGTTGTTTAAAATCAGCACGGAAATCTGGTCTGCTCCTCACTTCAGCACTTGCTATTCTTCATTATGGCAGGTATGAACGACATTGAAGAGCAACGAAAAGTTCAAAATCACCTTAAGAGGAATACGGCATGAATAATCACGAATAAGAAGCGGAAATCACGTGAATAACATTTCAGTGATGGTGAATAATGAATGCAGAAATAGAGTTACTGCAAATTGAAATTCTACTTCATTAAAAATTTCCCGGTCAGGCAAATGCAAGCGTGGAGTGACCGTTCAGCGTCAAAGGGGAAAAAATAGAGGATGGACTGAAGTTTCAAGCGGCAGTGTGGTAGCATTTTGAGAATCATCGATGGAGCACCTTCACAGATTTGTTTACAAACAACCAGTTGATCATGTGAAGTTGATTCCTGATTATTTTAGTTATTGAACCAATGAATTTGGGAACGATAAATCGTAAACTAGAGGACAATAAATACTTTTATGAAGAGGAATTTGCTAGTGATATTAGGCTGACTTTTTCAAGTGCGATATGTTATAATCCTTTTGGGAACTATGCGAAAGAATTGAATATGATCTTTTCAGTGGGAGATAGAAATTATTCAATACAAAATTGAAGTACACGTGAAGAAATCTCAAACAGTTATGCGATGTAGATAGAATAGGAAAGAATGACCAAGATACAAAGGTCATTATAGAAAAGAAAGGCCAAAATGCAAATCAGTCTCCCCTAACAAATCTCGAGGGAACATCAGTCTTTGGAACAGCGGCCAATGTCGTTGGAGTAAAAGAAGATTTGAGTAAAAGAGCTTTTGAAAATATCGAGCAAAAAGATGACAGAAACTATAAGGTTCATGTTCGAAACGTTTTTTATGGCCAGACTGAAAGAAGAAAAAGATGGTTCTTATATTCATGTGATTGACAATGAAATTTTATTGAAGCTGGAACGAAAGAGAGATAAAGGTTCTTTGGATGCAATGAAAGAAAAGGTGAGTAAATTTAATGGTGCAGATAATTTGGTTGTGTGATTCTTTCTTCCTTTATCAATTCTGTGTAGTTTCTCTATCTCTCTCCATTTTTATTTTTTATTTTTGGGATTGCCACAATGTTGTCCTGCCTTCGTTGCTCTATCCATGTTATGTTGATCCTTGGTAGTTGTCACTAGACCTGTCTTTTCATAAATCCTTGATTCTGTAGGTTCTTCTCAACAGAGGAAGCCTGCAAGAACTACACAAAGTCACGTTAGTGAAAACTGTTCATAAGATCAAGACTTGACAGAATAAGTTTGTGCTTTCTGGTTCTTTCCATGACCTGATTGACCATGTATCTTGTATGCAGATAATGGCATTCAATGTGCATTTGCTGCTTCCAATAGAAAACAACCATTTGATTTCCCTGCAGTCGAATGTGCTGCAAGTGGTAGTCTGTTGTGCCAATGAAGCCTTAGATGTTCTGCTAAGCCATCTTTCAGTGATGAGTTAAATTCTTGTATCAGCTGTTAGTAGGTTCCATTTGTGTTCCTGTCAACCAATTTGGAGTGCTTTTCATTTTTATTCAGTTTTTTCTTCAGAAAGATCATGATCGTAATCACTATGGTGACTCTATATCTGGAAGTTTCAGCATGTTCTTGTTTCACCAAATAGTTTTATTTAATATAATATGCAACTTTTGGCTGATTGTCGCTACTTTTTCATTAGGATCGTCAGCTTAAATATCCCGTGACATCTCATACAAGATGATTGAAGCTGGATTCTAATGGTGAGAGCAAATGCTGTTAATTATATGTTTGTAATCGTGTATCTAGTTTTTTTTATTGTTTGAGCTTTGACACGCCACTGCCAATGATGTTTAGGACATGAAAATGTTTCCAATTAAGACCTACTGAAGTAGGTGTTTGGATGAGCTTGAGTTCATGGAGTTCTTCTTGTTCCCTCATTTTATCTCCCTATGCTGAGAGATATCTTGTTTCTAACCAGGCTTGATGGAAATCTTTCATTTTTCTGAATCTGATTATGAGTCTTGTCTTACTCCCACGGGCACACAAATATATGCATGAAATGTTGTAGATGTAAGAAAATGATGTAAGTTTGCCCCCACCAAATTCCAAGATCCGAGCTATTGAACCTTGGAAATATGAAGACTTGATTTATCTTATGTATTTGTTTTATAATGGTCTTCACTAGTTCATATGTTACAACTATATTCAGAGCTACACGACTCTCTTGAATCATGTAATGAATTTTTATGGCTTGCAGAAATTTCGGAATAGATACTAGGTTGGTTGAGCTCTCTTCGATTTGTGGACTTACTAATATCTCTGTTCTGTTGATTTTTGTTCAGGACGAGAAGATTAATCCTGTCAATGGGCACAAAGAAAAGGGAAGACTGGAAAGGCAGGAGCATGAAGGTGATCTAAGCATATCCTTGATTTAACATTATGGTGTATTGTCATATTTTTGTGTTAAAAATTTTTTCCTTCCTATGAACCTTTGAAACTTTTCGTACGATTTTTGCCTTACTGGGCTTTTATTATCATGTGAGTAGAAACGCCATTCGGCACTAGAGGCTTTAAAACACGATAAGTCCAGTTAAATAGATTATATATTCGTTCATATAGTTAACTTTAATTGGACTTACCCTTTAATGCCAACTAAACTAAAATAAATTAAACTAGTGTTTTAGCACCAATAGTGCTCGATAGCATTATTCTTAACTTGTGTTTAACTTTTTTTATTTTTTGATGATCAGTAGATGTTGCTCAAGATGCAGTTGGTTCACATCAAAATAGCAAGGAATCTTCAGCTTCAAATTAATGCAGAATATCTCAAAGAAGAAAGAATCATACCATACAGCTGACTTGTCTGCGACATTGAATTTATCACCTTTCCTTTTATTTCATCCAAAGAAATCTTTATTGCTCTTTCTGTCCAGCTTGGGAAAAGTTTCATTGTCGATCATGTCAATATAAGAATCGAGTTTTTCTTCTCTCAATCTGGCCATACAAAACTTTTCAAACACGGACCTTAAAGCTTCAACTATCTTTCTGCTTGATATTTTCAAAAGCTTTTTTCCTCAAATTTTGCTTTTGCTCTTAAAAGACTGTGGCCTATTGTGGCCGTAAAGCTTTATTAAGGCAATATTGTTTTGCATTTTGGCCTTTCTTTTTTATAATGGGTTTGTATCTTGGCCATTCTTTCCACTTCCTCTACATTGCATAACCGTTCGAGATTTCTACCGTGCACTTCAATTTTGTCTGCTGTAATTTCCATCTCCTGAAATCATCATTCAATTCCTTTGCATAGTTCCTAGGAGGATTGTTGTGTATCACATTGACAAAATGAACCTAACATCATTAGCAAATTCCTCTGCATCAAAGTATGTATTGTCCTCTAGTTTATGCTTTATCGTTCCTAAATTCATTGGTTCAATAGTTATTGGAACAGCAGTAGATCAATTGGCTGATTTAGAGAAGATCTGTGAAGGTTCCCATCAATGATCTCAAAATGCTACTACATTGCTGCTTGAAACTTCAATCCATCCTATGCTTCTTTTATCCCCTTTGACACTCAAGGATCACTCAACCTTACGCTTCTTGGAGTTACTTGA
Organism: Olea europaea var. sylvestris; assembly: GCF_002742605.1. Classification (NCBI taxonomy): domain Eukaryota; kingdom Viridiplantae; phylum Streptophyta; class Magnoliopsida; order Lamiales; family Oleaceae; genus Olea; species Olea europaea. The sequence continues at coordinate 16,133,004 of NC_036249.1, read as the reverse complement.
CTAGGAAAATTTAACTAAATTAGATATTTTATTTGCATTAACTCCATCTGTGCATTCATCAATGTGAGGTTTTTCACGTGATTTCTCTTGTGATTTATGCAATATTCCTTTTGAGGTGATTTTGTACTTTATGTTACCAACAGTTGCCACAAATTTAAATTCGTGATTTAAGGAGAATTGCAAGTTCTACAATTAACAATTTTGATGTATGTGCATCCATTTTGTACTACTGGATTAATTCCTCCATTAAATGATCCAATATAACATCACGTTTACGTTCTCTTTTCATGAATTCTTTCGTTGATGCCCTTTTTCTATATTTTGAGAATGTGAAATTGAGTATGATAACACCCATTTTCAAACTTCTAAGTGCAACATGAATTCACATGTAAATTCGTAGTCCAAAAATTAAAGTACAAAGAGTTAAATATCCTGACGCTATACACTCATATGTCCCGAGCTCATAACCCTTTTTGTATAAAAGTTGTTTGTCTACTTAGAATTATTTTGGCACATGCCCTTGTTACCTCAATTTGCTTTGTTTCATTTTATTCTTGTCTAATGATAATGACATATAATATTTGTTGTATATACATGTAAATTATGAATAATAAAAGATAATCAACTAAAAATCAACAACTTAATAGAACCATGATAAGTCAATTAAGATAAATCAGTTTATCTATCTTGTATCAACGTCTAACCCATATGAGAAGTTTAAAAAATAAAAAATTTAAAAATTTGAAAAAGAAAAAAATTCATGTCATGTAGCAACAATGGAAAACCAAGTTTCAAATTTTATTATAGTCTAATTAAATTTTTTGCTATTCATCAAATCATTTATTTGCATTAACTCCATTTATGCGTTCATTTTTTATTATCACTGTGATGTTTTTCATATGATTTCTCATATGATTGATTTCTCATATGATTGATGTTATATTCCTTTTGAGATGATTTTGTATTTTATTGTCCTCTTCTGTTACCACCCACAATCGCCACAAATTTAAATTCGTGATTTAATGTAGAATTGTCAGTTCTACAATTAACAATTTTGCTACATGTAAGTTCATTTTGTACGACTAGTTTAATTCCTCCATTAAATGATCCAATGTGACTTCACGTTCCCTTTTCATGAATTCTTCCGTTGATGTCCTTTTTCTATACTTTGATAATGTGAAATTGGGAGTATGATAAACCCATTTTCAAACATCTAAGTACAATATTAATTCGCAAGTAAATTTGTAATCCAAAATTAAAGTACAATGAGTTAAATATTTTGATGTTATCACTTACATGTTGCGAGCTGATAAACCCATTCGTATAAAAGTTGTTTGTCTATTTAGAATTAGTTTGGCGGTTATTTCTCATTTCTTCAAAAATTTATGTTCAAAGAAATATCATTTTCTCCAATTTAGAAGTGAAAGAAATTGTAATTTGATTATAAAACTTTAAAAATGAGATTTATTGATACTTTAACAAAAATGAAAAAGAAAGGGCATCAAAATTTCCTATTTTTCTTCAATTAATAACTAGCAGTTATCATTATTTACAGTGGATGATTCTCAACTAAGTTTGACCCTTGTTAATAATTTTATTATGGTTGTGCAACATGTATATAATACATTTATATAATGATTTCCTCTTTTAACTTAGAATAATTTTCAAATTACTAACTAATATTATAAAAAAAAAATTGGATGGTTATATTATCACCACAATTGTTAATTGATACATTACATTTTAATTGTGGCTAAACTCCTCAATTTTTGTTCATTGTAGTAATTATTTTCTCTAACTTTTTTGTTGAATTCTTATCTTCAACATTTAATTAATTAGTATGGACCAAAATCTGGAATATAAATAGTCGGAGAGCACAAACGACATATCCTAATGGATGGAGACCAAAACAATGCGTCTTAATAATTGGATTTTTAAAATGATGGAATTCAGTAGTTGGAGGACCAAAACCATGATCTCAATAGTGGATAACTGAAATGATGCTTCAAAATAGTTGGATGACTAAAACAACGCATCTCAGTAGTTGGGGGAACTAAAAAGAATATAGACGATAATTATAGCACAAAACGACTTTTTTAAATAGCTCGAGGACCATAACGACCCATCCCAATAGGTGGAGGACTAAAATGCCATCCCCATAGGTGTAGGATCAAAAAGACCCATCCTGATAGATGGAGGACAATAATGACCGATCTCCATAATTGGAGGGTCAAAGTATATGAAGGACCAAAACAATAACCATAATAGATGAAGAAGCAAAACAACACAACTCAATTGATTGAGAATTTAAACTATGTAGTTCAATAGTTTGAGGACCAAACCTACACATTCCAGTAGTGGTAGGGCCAAAATAATTTATTTAACTAGTTGGAGTGCTAAAATAACGTATCTCATTAGATGGAGGAACAAAACAACGAATTTTAATAATTGGATAGACCAAGTGTTGAAATTCTTAGTTGGAGATTAAAACTAGGAAGCTCAATAGATGGACAATAAAAATATAAGTAGTTTGGAAGACACAGATGACGTATCTCAATATCTGAAAGACCTAAACAATATGTCTCAATATCTGGGGACCAATAGAACGCATCCAATAGATGGAGGACCATAACAACACATCTCAATAAATTGATTGTCAAAACAAATGGAATTCATTGTTGGAGGTTAAGTTCCCATTTGGTAGTAATTTTTCACCAAAAAATAAATAAATTTTAACTATTATTTCACTATTCCAACAGTCATTTTTTACTTATTCACTTACAAGTAAGATCCACTTTTCTCTCTAAAAATCAAAAATAATTTTCAGGATTACTATCGAACATGCCCTAAAACTAAGAATATCAATAGGTGGACTTAGAGAACAATACTTCACAATAGCTGAAGGACTAAAACAATTCATTTTAGTGTTGGAGGACAAAAAATATGCATCGTAATAGATGGATTACCTAAACTACTGAATTCAATAGATGGAGTAGCAAAACAATGCATCTCAATAGTTAGAATATTAAAAACATGATAATCAATAACTAGAGAACCAAATTGACAAAATCTTAATAAGTGAAGGACTGTAATGTCCCATCCCACTATGTGAATGACAAAAACGAGCGATCCATGTAGGTATAGGATAAAAAAAAACCCCTAATAGGTGGATAAACAACATGGCCTTCGCAATTAATTGGAGGTTCAAAAGGATATATCTCAATGGTTGAAGGGCAAAATGATGCTTCTCCATAGTTTAAGGGTCAAGACTACCTATCTCAATAGTTTGATTTCCGAAATGACCCATCCCAATGATTTGAGGTCCAAAACGATGCATCACAATAGATGGAGGGCAAAAACGACATAACTCAATATCGTAAGACCCATACAGCCCATCACAATAGTTGGGGACAAACAAAATATTTTGAGGACTGAGCCAACGGTTACTATAAATTCAAAAGCAAGCCCCATTAGTGATCCCAAATCCTACCTTACAACATCAATAATTTTCCAAATTTCAATTCGAAATATTTCTTGTTACAATTTCCAAAAGTTGTTGAAACTGAATTGTTAGTGGATCTAATAGAATTGGGGGAAGGGATTTCCGACAGACGATCGTCTTGAAAGGTTAGTGTGTGTAAAAACGGGCTTTATATGTTGATTGTTAATTTTTACTCAAATCGATTGTTGTGAATAATTTGATTTGATCCACAGAATTTATTATTATAATTACAATTTATTTATTTTTTTTTTTTTTTAAAAATGTTGTTTCTTGTTTGTATTCTTCTTACCCAACAGCGATTTTTCTTGACAATGTCTCTCTAGAATTTTTGATGTGGTTGCTTATGATTTTCCCCTTGCATAAACCCTAATTGCCATCGCCCCTGTAGATTATTGTTTATGTTGTTGCTTACAGATATTACAACCAATGATTTCGTTAGTGGGTTGTTGCTTAGTTTTGGCGCTTTATTTTTTATTTTTTTCCTAATCGTATTTATGGAATGTATGGATTTTTTATGTTTTATTTCCATTGATTTTTCCCCCTTTTTCGTTATTTGATATGTATATTTTTAATGATTATTGATATTTTGATGTCTACTACCTATGTAAAAAATGAAGTTGATTTTTTATTTTTTATGTTCTGTGTTATGTATTTCAGATAAAAAATTAGTTTTGATTTTGAAATGGTTACCTTATACTGTAAAAAGTTTAGTTTCTCTGTAGCTCCTTTTATTTATTTAATTCACTACTTCAATTATCTATTTCTGTTTGTGATAATGGGTCTGCGACCAAAGTAATAAATTGTGTGGGACATATTATGTGAAATTAACTACTACCAATTCTCATGATTAAAAAAAAAAAAAAAAATCCATTTGTTTGCTTATTGTTCGGCCCACAATAATATTCTTACTTGCTTCTAAATAATGTGCAGTCCAACAGTTCTAGTTGCTGAGAATCAATCTTGAAATCTAACCTGCTCCCCACAACAGCAGTTACAATTCTCCACTATGGTTGCTGTTGATAATACTGTGCAGAGGAGCATAAAGTTCAAAATCACTTCAAAAGGAAAACGGTGTGAATTAGAAGACAAGTCAAGTGGTAACATCATGATGATAGTGAATAATGAATGTAGAGATGGAGTTAATGCAAATGGAAAATCTATTCCAGTCAAATATACTAAGTCAGGCAACTCTAACAAGCGTAAACCCGGAGTGATCCTTGAGTGCCAAGGGGAGAAAAAGCAGAGGACAGAACAAAGTTTCAAAGAGCAATATAGTAAAATTTTGAGATTGTTGATGGGGCACCCTCACGGATTTGCTTTCAATCAACCAATTGATCCTGTGAAGCTGAAGATTCCGGATTATTTTTCAATAATCACCGAACCAATGGATTTGGGAAAGATAAAGTGTAAACTAGAGGAAAATAGATACTTTGATGCAGAGGAATTTGCTAGGGATGTGACGCTGACTTTTTCCAATGCAATGGTGTACAATCCTCCTGGGAACTACGTTTATAACTTCGCGATGGAATTAAATGATCTCTTCAATAGGAGATGGAACTTATTGAAGGCAAAATTGAACGTGATCGACGAAGGAACTTCACTAGAGCTGGAAAAAGCAATAAAGGTTTCTTTGGATGTAAAAGAAGGAAAGGTGAGTAAATGTAATGGTGTAGACAATCTGGTTGTGTGTATTGGTGTGATGTTTTCTTCCTTTATCAATTTTGCACAGCATTGTTTTCTGATTGCCACAATGTTGTCATGCACTTACTTCCTTTGCTCTATCCTTAGTTTGTTGCTCCTGTTTGTGGTCACTAGACCTTTCTTTACATAAATTGTTGATTCTGTATGTTATTTTGAACAGGGGAAGCCTGCAAGAACAACACAAAGTGGGTGCCCCAGGCTAGTGAAAACTTATCATAAAGGTTAGAGACGTGACAGAATAAATTTATGCTTTCTGGTTCTTTACATGACTGATTGGCCATGTATCTCGTATGCAGATAATGGAAATCAAAGTGCATTTGCTACTTCCAATAAAAAGCAACCGTTTTATTTCCCTGCAGTCAAATGTGCTACATGTGGCAGTCTGACGTGCCAATGTAGCCTCAGATGTCCTGTTAAGCCATCTTCTAGTGGTGAGTTAAATTCTTATAACAACTTGTAGTATGTTGCATCCGTGTTCGTGTCAACTAATTTGGAGTATATTGCATCTTGTTTCAGATTTTTCTTCAGAAAGATTATCTGATCGTGATCACTCTAGTGATTCTAAACTTGTAAGTTTTAGACTCTTCTCGTTTCACCAAATAATTTCTTTTTTAAATATATGGTGGTACTTTTTGTTGATTTTTACCGTGTCTATTTACATCAGGATTGTAAAGTTAAATATCCTTTGACATCTCAAGCAAGAGGATTATCGCTGGATTCATATGGTGAGAGCAATAGTTGTTACCTATATGTTTACAATTGTGTAGCTTGCTTTTTGATTATTTGAGATTTGAAATGCCATTGTCTTTTAGGGCATGAATGTGTTCCCAATGAAGACAATTTTCAGCAAAGAGTCTCTTCCCCAGCCACAACTGCTGCAATTGATAAAGGTAACTATTATCTAGATATGGAAGTGCATTTTTTAGTTTCTTTGTGGAAGACCATAGCTCAGTGTCCATATGTATTTTGAAATTAACCTTTTACTCCCACTGGCACACCCAGACAAGCATATATCAGTTCCGCGTGTAAGAAAATGAGGTCGCTTTTCCTCTACAAATTCCAAGATCAAAACTACTGTAGTATCATTCACACCTTGGAAATATGGAGATTTGATTTATATATGCCTTTGTTTTAGGATGGACTTCCCCTGTTAATATGTCGCCAAAGAAGGTTTTGCGTGCTGCCATGCTGAAAAGCCGCTTCGCAGATACTATCTCCAGAGCTAGACATCATGCTCTCCTGGATCATGTAATGAATTCTTATTACTTGCAGAAATTTGGCTTACATACTATGTTGGTTGAGCTCTTCATTTTGTGGACTTACTAATATCTGTCTCTGTTGATTTCTGTTTAGGACAAGAAGATTAATCTTCTGAGTAGGCAAAAAGAAAGGGAAAGACTGGAAAGGCAGCAGTGTGAAGGTGATCTAAGTATATCCTTGATCCATTATTATGGTGTACTGTCATATTTTTGTGTTAAAATGTTGCCTTCTTATGGAGCTTTTAGTGTAATATTTGCCTTTTCGGACATCTGTATATCTTCTTGTCTTGTATTGAAATTCTTTTTCTTGATGGTCAGTAGATGTGACACAAGGCATGTGGCTGAAAATATAGTTTAATTATATACTCTTGTGTGAACTGTGAAACTTTTCTGGTTGTGAATGAAAGACGTGTCATTAATTTTGATTTAAATATCCTACTTTCATTCTGTTCTTTTACGGTACAAGTATTTCATTAGTATTTCTCTTCATTTGGCAATGTTTTGTTTACACTGGATGTTTGAACTTCTGCAGAGAAGGCTAGGATTGCAGCTGAAAATAAAACTGCTGTAGCAGCCTCCCGAATGAGGGTAGAGATGGAGTTGAAGACGAAGCGTGAGAAGGAAAGAAAAGCAGCCAGAATTGCATTAGAAAAGGTCCATTTTTTTATTTTTTTTTCTTGATCCTGTGTGGTTTTTGTTATGATTTGCCTCGTTGATAGCAAAAAAATTTAGCCCCTGTTTGACAATCATTTATTGGAAACTTTTTTTTATATACTTATTTTCAACTACAAATTCATACAATAAAATATTCTGCATGTAAATCTAATATTTTTCCTATTTTTTGATCATAAATGCTCCTAAAAATCACTATTCAAAACATTGTTTTCATCAAATAATGGCCATCAAACTGGGTATAAATTTACTGATGTTTGTTTCACTCTTATTTAGATGGGAAAAACAGTTGATATCGATGAGAATCGAAATATTATGGAGGAGTTTGAAGCAATAATTGGAGGCTTCAGCAGTGGTAACTTGAGAAATCCCCTGGAGCAGATTGGGTTATACATAAAAGATGATTACATGGAAGAAGATGAAGAGGAGGCAATTTTGCAGGGAGAAGAGGGGGAAATTCTTTCATAGTCTTAGCTGCAGAGATGTATAGTTGAGGTGTTAATTGTAAATTAGTATTCTTTTTGTGGGCTGTTAGGAAAAGGCAAGTCTCTAATTAGTCAAACAAACATTTTAAGTACAACTTGTGCATAATTTCTTGTAGTTGCTGTCGAACCAAAATATAATACAACTCGTGAATATCTTTTTGTGTATGTAGAATCTGTCCAAAATATAATACAACTCGTGAATATCTTTTTGTGTTTGTAGAATCCGTCTGTATCTCTAAAAGACTGTTTAAACATAAAACTTCTTTATTTTAAAGAGTCAACTCTTAAAATTATGTTTTAAATGACTTTTTAAATTAACATTTTAATTTTCAAACTCACTTTTTAAGATTAAATGCATTTAAAGTATTTCAATTTTCAATGGAAGAAAATAATATAATAATTTGAATGGAAGCTAGTTAAAATAAAAGACATGGAAAAACAATACATATTTTTTTGGGGAGTAGTAAAATGAAATTCTAAATATGAAGAGTGCAGAAATTAGGACTGGGCAAATCTCCCGAACCGAACCTGAACCGAACCCGACGGTTCTTATCAAATTGAATACCCGAACGGGTATCTGAATTGAGAACCAACGAGTACGATTCGGTTCTCGGTTCTAGATCAAGAACCGAATAAGAACCGAATCTTTTTAATTTTTTTTATATTGAGTAAATCAAATTATTTTAATTTTAATTTTTTCTAAACAAATTAACAAATTAACGATTTCTAAATCCAAATTTTTGTCCCCATAATTTGTTTCATTTCTAATTTTTTAATTTTTGGCCCAATTACCCATTTTATTGTTTCATTTCTTAGCCAAACAAGATCAAATCCACTAAATAACCTTAAACACCAACACTAAAGTGCATAACGTTGTCTCGACTCTCGCAGCCTTGCTAATATTCCAAAACCTATACAATCATCGGCCGACACTGTGATCTCCGATCGAAGCTGTGACATTCGCCAACCGAAGCTTTGATCGTAGCGATCATTTGAACAAGGTAGTTTACTAGTATCTGACATCTCAAAATCATTGAATGTATCATTAGTTATATTTATATAATGTTGTTATAAATGTTAAAAAATTTAATTATAGTACAGAACCGAACGGAACCGAACCCGAACGGTTCCATAATTATATTTGGACCCCGACGGTTCCATTTACTAGATACTCGAAAAGTTCGGTTCGGTTTGGTTCAGTTCGGTTCTCTTTAGAACCGAACAGAACCGACCTGCGCCCACCCCTAGCAGAAATACTAAAAAAATTTTACTTCGTAAATTTATAGATGTTCTATAAATTGTAGAATTTGCTCTTCCAAAATACAATGTCTACTGGAGATGCTCTAAATCAGTTTATTCAGCATGGTGCTGCCATTGGATTGAAATTGGGATGCGTAACATAATAAATCAGTATGCAGCAATGTTACAAGTTTTTGGCTTGTATATATCCTTTGAAGAAGATCGTGAAAAGGAAAAAGCAACATATATATGCACTAATAGCTTTGTTAGGTAATAAAACTCAATTTCATGCATAGATATTTACAGTTACAATCTCTACCCATTTTTAAAGACTAGCATGCGTAATTAAGCAACCTTCAAGTTTGATTTTTTCCTGAAAAAATAGGTGGTTGTCCAGGAGAAAATGTCACAACAAATGGATTCTCTCCGAGACTTGAGAGCATGAGATAGCTCTCTGATCACAAAGTATAATGGGAAATAAAGTAATATTTCCATATAATATAGAGAAAAAGCTATGCCTGCTTTAGTAAATTGCGTCGTGTTGAATCCAAATTTTCTGTCCAACATAGTCGAAGAATATTTTCGTGTTTCAAACATCATCATCGAGGCCCCAAATTTTTATATGTTTTGCAAATATGAATGTTTTAGACTCTAATAAAATTTCATAATTTTAGCTGGCGTTTGCCAGGCTGAACTTATTTTTCTTTTCGCTACTGCGCAATTGGTACTTGTTGATTTTTTCCCCAAATTTTTTTTTCCAAAATCAAACTTCACCTTAATTATCTAAGTCTATATGGACAAATATATCTCATTATTTTTATATATCTCAAATTCAAAATTTTTTCTCATTTACAAATTATTTTGATTAACATCAAAGAGATCGAACCAAAGTAAGATTGATTTTTTAAGACTTGGGGTTCCGAGAATTCGGGGCGTTACACTCAGATTTCAACCACAACCAGCTACTGTTTTCTCCTTCAAAATGCTCTCAAGAATATTGTTAGAAGCGATGGATGTTGAAGTGTTTTCCGATCCTTGTGTTGTTTCTCCTCCGTTGTCCAAGTTGTTGACATTTTGTCAAAGTCCAAAAAATACAACATCCAAATCCATTTGTGTGAGTACAACTTGCACCTTTACTTGCCATTACGAGAATTTTGTATTGCAATCCAAGAGTAAAATTTCATATTTCATGACTACCATCAATAACAAAAAAAACTTGAATAAATCACAACCAATAGCTCTGATATCATTTGTTGGAAAATAAAACAGATCGAAGGTAATATATATGACAGAAAATGAAGTATATGATTGCAAACAAACAATAAAATAAAAGTCAAATAATTAATTGACAGAATAATGGAGTATTTTATTCAATTAACTAATATGAATAAAACAAATAAAATAATTGTGTCTAGACAATTATTTTATATTTAGCAAAACAAAACTTGTGAAAAGAATCTTGTGTTCATAACGGTGCATGCCAAATCTTAGAAACACCACAAAGATGGTAACAATATATAAAATCACGTGGAATAAAGGAAGTAATATTTTTGCAATAAAAATGCATGAAATAAAGGAAATAATGTTTTTCCAATAAAAGCGAGTGGAATAAAGAAAATAATATTTTTTCCAAAAAATTCTGTCTAATTTGAGTGTGCGCGCACGCGCGCGCGTGTATATATATATATCCAACCCTAAGTTGAGAATTAAGCTTAAAAGCTCATTCTATCATATAGTATCCATCATAAGGACTGGTCCAACTACCATTTGTTCTAGGGTTGGACACGGTCCGGCTCGGTTCAATTCTCGTTAGAATCGATTTGACCCAAAAAAAATTTTGTATTTAATAAATGGAACTGTTCGGGTTCGATTCCATTCAGTTCGATTTCTAGGATCTGTATTATAATTAAATTTTTTAATATTTACAAAGTTACATTAATTCAATGATATATTCAATCTTAGCTCTTATAAAATAACGTAGTCCAATTTTATGTATCTTTTGCGTCTCTTTGTAGAGTTCTTCATAAATTTGATTGTTAAAATCACAGAAAGAGAAGATAGCAAACTCAAAATTATTAAGAAAGGCGCTGTTGAGCTTCAATTCAATTTCTTCATATTGGTAAAAACAGCACTATAGTAGAGTAACAGATTTAGATAAAACTTAGGTCAATTTGATTAAGTTAGTTTTGAACTGAAAATTAGAAATAGGAAATCATGTCTTTGGTTTTGAACTAAATGAACTAGTTAGCAAATTTATTTAGAAAAAATAAAATAATTTGGCTGATTTAAAATAAATTAATTAAAAAAATTAGGGAGATTCGATTCTTCGATTTTTGATCTAGAACCGAGAACTGAACCAAACCCATGGTTTCTCGATTTAGATACTCGTTCAAGTATTTAACTTAAGAAGAATCACTCGGTTCGATTTGAAAATTTTGACCAGCTCTAATTTGTTCTGTGTGACGATCAAAGTTTATGAGTAAAGATGAGTGCACCATCACTAAAATGCTTCAATAGGGTACTTACAAGATTGCCACAAATCGGACAAAAGTAATTTTAATGGCAGTTATTGATATCAAATATGCACTCGGTATCAAAACTCATTATATCAAGCCCGTGGATTGATCTCAATTTGTATCAAGCAGCTGCATAAGGCCAAACTGAATGGTGAGATCCCATTATAATTTGAAGGCGAAGAATAGAAAACTCTTGTGGATCAATTGTGTGCTCTATGAAATGGAAGAATAAAAAAATTGTTAAATAAGTAGAAAAAACCTGCATTAGATAGTTATGGTTCTGTACTTCTATGAACTTTGAAATTGTGCAGATTCTAAGCACACAGAAAATTGCATATAAATGCTCAGAAATTTCACAAAATAAGTAAAATTAAGAAGAATAACTTCTTTGGTGAAAGGAAAAGAATCAATAAAGAATTGGACTCCAATTTATGTTAATTCGAAGGATAAACAATAGAAGTGGATAAAATTATGTAATATTAAAGAAAAGAGATTTTTTTTTAATCATTAGTCGTTCAAGTATTTAACTCGAAATCATCAAAACAGTCAAGTTTTTAACTTTCAAGACTTTATTAATCCTTGAAGCTATTTGCTAATGCATCCTGTAATCAATCTCAAGGACGAGACGAGAAAAATATCACTATAGGAAAAGCTTTTTCTATACGTTCAGGTCACTAATTCCATCTTTATTCTTTCATTTTTGGTGATTCTGTTTGATCTCCATCTTCCACATTTCTTGCCTTTGATTTTTCTCTTTTTTTTTTGTATAATTTCGGACTGCCTCTCATGACTATTATTTCTTGATGAAAAATCTTAAAGACTTGATTAATCCTCAAAGCTAGTTGCCAGTGAATAACCTAAGTAATCTTATGGAAAAGTGGCAATTATTGCTTTTGAACAAGTTTTTAACGTGTTCAATCTTCTGATTCTGGGTTTATTCTTTACATTTTGTGATTTTAATTGATTTCCATCTTATTCATTTCTTGTGTTTGATTCTTATTTCATTTTCGTATATTTTCTGTCTCCACCTCTTGTAAATTTTCCGACAGCGTCTAATGTTCATTGTGTCAACTGCTTATTAATGGTGATCAGATGCAAGAAATAATAGATGAACAATCTTTTTGTTAGTTAAATGGCTCATGAATGGTGTCTTGAAATAACAGCCAAGCCCATTATTCCTTAGCTTTCTTCTTGCTGGTAACGGATTCTATGACTCAGCTGAAAGTCACAAAATTTACGACTCCGTTGCTCAATCAGGCAGCCGGTTACAACCAATGGGGGAAGTTGAAAAGTACATAATACCTTGGTGTAACAAGGGCACAATTCCAACTCCTGCACTATTTGAGTAAAATTACACAGGAAAGTTGAAAGGTACATAATACTTTGGATTGTTGTAAATTAGGTTGGAGATTTGCACTTTGGTGGGGCAGGGAGCTCTCCTTCAATTGTCGAGGTACCTGCTTAAAGTTGAGGATGGCTTGTCAATAACTTCTGCTCCACACAGTGGATATCATATCACCACTGATCTGATATCTTATCTTCATTTTCAAATCGTCCATTTATCAATTTCGTTGCCAACCTGAGCTTTTGCATACTTCAAAAGTCCAATAACTTCAAGAATTCACCCAGTTTTGTATCTTTATAGGAATGAGGATAATAAGTATCATAAAAGATACATCTGAAATATACCCAAGTAATAATAGAAATGTCCTGATATGTGCTCTGCATTGACTTTCACCTATCATATGCCCCCATTGTAGATGATCGCGGCAATCCATAACAACAAAAACTCTCTCAATCTTAATCATCATGCTTGAGAAACTGCAAGATCAGCTGTCTAGCGTTAGCCTCCATTTTTATCACGCTCTCAATACAGAAATCTTTATCTGTACAACGCATAGCCGAAACAATAGTAGCAATAGGATTATTTTCAACTACATTTTCCGGGGTCCCAGACATTCAGATTCATCAGTTCTTTTAGTCTGTTTAAGGTCATCGCTATCAAGAACAACAGGAGTCTGGGCAACATACCTTGAAGCCTAGAAGTTCTTTCACCATGGTGCATAACTCACCTACAAGTATGAATGATAAGCTGAAATAAAGAATGAATGTAAAATACAAGCCTATAAACTCTGAACCATGCATACTTTGATGCCAAACTGACAGGACCCGACCCTAATAACTCTAGCAGACCCGGAACATTACGCACATTAAAAATAGATATCAACTAAAAGCAGGATCCACCATTAAGGATATTACAAATGCAACTTTTATGAGCTATTTTTAAGAAACTTTCAATATTATCTCCTACGTAATTTGGACTAACCAACCTGTAATGAAATGCATAAATTCCTACCCAATAATAACAACAATTAGGAAACATTTTCCCTTCCAATATCCACTATAAAACAATTAAATTTAAACAACATAAACTAAACACTTGGATGCAAAATACGTAGTACGTCTGCCTTGCTATCTACAAATAATGCAAATGTGATATTCAAAAACAAACATGCCTCCCAAAGTAATGAATACTTTCTTTTGAAATGAGTAGTTCTAGCTAACACTGTCGTGTGGCTCTAATTACAAATTCCAGGCTGAATTGCGAAATCCGTCCAAAAAATGAACTTATACCTAATAAGAAAAGTCGTGAAAAAATATATGAGTTGATAGGCTTAATGCTCGGAGAATTTCGAAAATAACTATATTTTCTCGTTTATATTTATTTAACAAAAATGGAGTTTGTATTACTTAAAAATTCTGAGTATAAATCATATAATTATAGTTAAGATATGAGATATTCTTATAATGCAGTCTTAACAGTAAGCAAAAATATAATCGAAACATTTATTTCACATTACTTTCAATTAAGTAATATTATACAATTTTCATAGTATAATAATATGAAATTTGTGCATCTCATCACATCACACCACACTATATTGGGAGATCTCACCACAAAATGTACCTGTTTCTCTTGGTTTCATGAGTGAAATAAAGCAATAGCTCAACAAAAAATGGATATGGTACAGTTTACGAAGTTGATGACGATGACCTTTCCTTGGAAGTTCTTTATAGACTACGAGATTTTCAAGTACAAGGTGTAATGAAGTTCATGAGAATGATTTTCCATTGGGATTACTATAAGCATTATCGGAGTATACATTACAAGACAATGCATATGAGCAAACAGTTAAATCTTTATTGACCGGTAGATCAAAATATTGAAAATTATACTATTCCTCAACAAGTAATGGAACCTTCTAATGAAAATTTCCTTGTACACCTTCCCAAAATTATAGAAAGTAGACTAGTCGTTCAACCTAGAGACCAACAATACTAACGAACATGTAGAGATTAAAACATAGATCATAATAGGATAACACGAATTAGCAGTATTAAAAAAAAAAAAAAAATGTGGAATCAGAATGCAACCCTCCAACTTCATTGTTTGATCAAAAAATTGAGTTTCTTATTAAACCTGATAAGATGATTGAAGTATATATCGTTAAGTTCGAATAGGGGGATGAACGCAAGTCATGTTACTTTGAGAAGGTCGATGTAAAAATTTGGAGGACGATTGCAATTTGTTGTTAAATCAACTTTATGAGGCACTTGTGTAGAAGTCAAGCTTGAGACTTTAAAAAAAGAACTTAACGGGGAAGTAACACATTTTTCTAACCTTTAACTATTTAATATTAGTTATTACACTGCACAAAACTAAAAGGATTGTATCAACTTTTAGGCAAGTCTAAATATTGTCAAAAAAATATTTACCTAAACTACAACTTTCATTCTAACAACCAAATATTTATTCAATCATATTATTGGAACTAAAAAAATAAAAGGATTAAAAACATCACTAGGTTCATTACAATAAATGTAGAAAAGAATCCAAGCAACTTTTGTTCTTGAGCACCCAATTTCCAACAATAGATCCTCAAACTCTTTTTAGATGATTGTAAATCTTCTGATTAATTTTGTTGTTCAACCTTAAAATTCCAACTTGAGATATAAATACTAAGGATTCAATGTATTTTGATGTATCATTTCGTCTCAAGATTGTAAATCTAGCCTCCTTTTTCGCTGAAATTAATGATTTCTATTTACATATCTAAATTGGGTCTAAAATAGAGTACACAATGATAGCAAACTATAATTTTAGTCCAATTAGAATATTTCATATTGCTAAAAATTATACTTTAACTTTGCAGTTTGACCCTTGTTCCTTACTTCCACACGACTCTTTGCTCCCCAACTTTCAAAATATGTCCAACTTTTATTATTATTATTATTATTATTATTATTATTATTATTATTATTATTATTATTATTATTATTATTATTATTATTGCTCAATTTGTGCTTTTAATCCATTCTCGTCCAATGTCGGATTTTCTCTAAAAATAATCAATAAACACCCAAAAGTTAAGTGTCTAGTTCATAAAATTTTCAAAAGCTATATTTGATGGCCAAGATTAGTGTCATATTCACACTTTTAATATTTATACCGGTAATGTTTATGCTTATAAAATACCTCCAAATTTAAACTTTTATTCGTCCTTGGATAAAACACAATAAAAACTTAACTAGACTCTAAACAAGTATACTCAACTTGATATATATGATTTTATTTTTTTAAATGAATATCTCAATCACAACATTCAAACAAGTTAATGAAACACAAGAATTAACAGTCATTTCACAAACTTCATATATCATATATTTAGGTTTTTGAGTGAGTTAAATATTCTCATTTCCACAATTACTACTTGATCAATCAAGTCATGTATTTCCGATTTCAAAGTTTCTTTTCCCAACAAAACTGCCCCCAAGTATGTCAATTTAATCCCTATCACTCGTATAGCTTTTTTGATTTTTCGGTTTCATTTTTTATGAAGGTAAACTAAACAAGTGAATTAGGGCTTATTTTTCATCATCAACTCCACCACTTTCAAAATTCCTAATCAATGAACAAGACTTCGTCGAACAGAGGCAGTACTTACAGTTGTTTTGTTACTACTTCTACACACTTTGGTATGTTTCAAATTTTTTCGTCTTTTCTATTATTTTTGGGATCTTTCTAATTTTGAAAAGTAATTTTCGCTCTACACTATAGATCATCTTCTTTCGCTGTAGATTATCACTTAAACATTGTTGTTGAATGGATCCAAATTACTTAAATATAAGTAATTTTTCCTACGTTCCACGACTAGTAAAGTGTCCTTCACTTTTTTAGGCCAACAATAAAAACTGAAGAATAATAAAGTTATTATGTTCTTAGTTTTGGATCAATCTAATCATCCCAAACTTAATCTAAATAGATTTTCAATATGTTTCTAACTCGGGTGATTAGTGTAATAAATATGTGCAGTAGTGCTAAAAACTTTTAAGGTTGTTAACTTATATAACCAACTTTGAAGATATTCATAAATGAAATAAAAAATGAATTTGTGCTCAATTTATTTAAAATTCAAGTATAAAATAATGAAATTCAAATAATTATTGGAAATTCGAAAGTTCACCTGAGCGAATTCAAATTTTGATCATAAATAAAAAATAATCTTATTATTGGATATGTATCACATCATTCAAGTTAAGTTACACACAAACGTGCAATTGTTTTTCAAATTTGTCATTTCTTTTTTATTTTATTTTTTTCAAATTTTTATTAATATTAGTGTTTTATATATGCTTTTCTAACTCATAATAACGCCTAAATTAATCACACAAAATCAGTCATGGTCATTAAATTACAAGAAAATCTAGAATTTTCACCCAAAACTAAATTCCTACATTATCCTCAATGTAGCACTGTAAAACCCAAAACATGAAAATTAAGTAAAAGAAAGGAATCTTAAACTTGTCGGATAAGTCTTACACTACAAAATTGGTATTGAATCTTGTAGAATCTTTATTTTCCTTTTTCCTTTTTTATTTTTTTTCTTACTTCTCCTTTAAAGGTATCTCTTGTTCTTCATGTAAATTATTCCTACAATTAAATTTTTAAGTTTTATGGCAACAATTATTATCAAGATCACAATAAAGCATAACATCAACTGCTTATCCCATCTACCTCAATTCTAATTAAAAAATATATATATATAATGTAATTACAAGAATTTCTAGAAAAAAAATCTCATGATTGTAAGTATTAATACTTTTGAGTGAAATTTAGACTTTCATGATTTTAAAATTTTGAATTTATTGATGATGAAGTACGTTAGTTGGGGGAGAGATTTTTGAAAATTTGAAATAAAAAGCTCATTAAAGTTTAAAAAAATCACTACAACAGAATTTGCTTTTTATGGCATACAATGCATGCCGTAAAAAGTTCTTTACGGCATACACGTGAATGCCGTATAAAGCCATGTCGTAAATACTCAATTTTTTTTACGGCGTACAATGAATGCTATAAAAAAGGGAATGTGCACCGTTGATAGACTTTTTATGGCATGCATTTGCACGCCCTAAAAAGATGTTGCTCTTTACAGCATACATATGCACGCCGTAAAAGATGCCTCATTTTATGGCATACACATGCAAGCCGTAAAAGAGTCCTAAACATCAATTTTTTTGTTTCAAATTTTTATTCATTTGATTGTCATCAAATCTATAATAATTAAAATAATTAAAGAACAAAATTACTTACATTAATACATTCGTAATCACGTTTTCCATAATTTCGATAAACCAAAAAAAGAAGTACAGTTTATTAGGAAATGAAAAAAAATGTAGATTGTGTCTAAATAATTCTAATAAGCCAAAGACACGGATGGAGAAGTGTTGCTCCACTATATATTCTACCAAATGGCTCTGCCTCGGAGTTATCACTAGAGTCTTCAGATTTAACATTTTTCTAGTAAATTTGTAAGTTCCTCCCTTTTGTAATTTCTTCCTTTTTCCATATATAATCAAAATTCTCTAGCGCCATGGCCTCAATTTTTTTCTGCGGGAGAAGACATCTAGCATGTCTCACCAATATCCACTGGGGTGGTGTTGTTGGAACTCTCACTACTTTTGAACAAATCACTGTAAGGATTGAAGTGTGAACCTTTCTTCCCTGGATTCCTAGACCACTGCAATACAAGACCAACAAAACACAAGTTCAATTAAGCAGCACTCTCTTAATCGTGTGAGGATTGTCCAATCCATTCTACATAATTATTGAGCAGGACATGATCCTTTTATTATGTCTAATGTTACCACGTTATCAAAAAAGTACACTTAAAATCTCTTATTAACTGTAATAATCTCATAGGCAACCTTACCAGATACAGGGGATATGCAAACAGGGGAAAAGGGACTTTGTATCTGAGGAATTTGATTGACAAATCCAGATTCTTGTAGACCTTCTCTGACAACTGGAATGAGAAAAGAAATGGCAAGGACACAAATTAGACCATCCAGTTAAGAAATCATAACCACAAATTACCACAAATTCTTAAAAGAAAGACAAACAAAAATTGCCGTGTACCCATGAATCAAGAAAAGCTCAAGAATCTATGGAAAACATTACTGGTACCCATGATTCGTCGTTTTCAACATGTCCATGATTTTGATGGTGAGTCCTGTGGCTTATTATCCTATAATGTTAACATAAATAAGAACATTAGTTTTCTACAACGTTATATTATGGATTGGAGATATTTTCAAGACTAATCATCCATGGTACGGTACAAGAGTGGAAGAATGCAAGTGTGCCCCACGATATTATTGAGATTGGGATTCTCAGAGAAGCTCCCATGGCCACTGTAATCAACAAAGACACCAATCATAGACAACTCCGTTCTTTTCATAGCCGTTACTTGTGTTGACAGTGAAAGTAAAATTTTGTTATATCGGGCAGTCTCACCAAAACTAGTGTCAAATCCATCACTAGTGTCAAATCCATCACACGATGAGGGGGCGGCCATGCATGATGGATCCATCGGAGTTGTTGCATATAACTTAAAGATGCACTCACACTCACGCAAGAGCTAAGGATGGAGGTCATGAGGTTGAAGATGAAAGCAATTGGATTGGACTCTCTCTCTCTCTCTCTCTCTTTCTCTCTCTCTTAATTGTGAGCTTTGTTGGAATGGGGCCTATTGTTTCTATTTAAAAAAGGTCAATCTAAAAATCTAATATGGGATCAGTTTGTATTGAATTAGAAATCACACCCCAAATTGTAATTGCAATTCCAAACGAACCCGGCAGCAAACCATGCGTCTATGCTTAGTACATGAGGGCAGCTTGCAAGAGAGCTGAATCAGGTGAATAATATAGCATTTTCGATGCTAGTGGTGACACTTTCTCAGTACATTTTGCGGGTTGTAGAGCTGATGATGTTGGGGCATCTTGGCGAATTTGAACTATTCAGCGCCTCAATTGCTATTTCTTTTACGAATGTTACTGGATTCAGTGTTATAGTAAGATCCTTTTTCTTGTCTCAACATATGATTTTGGAAATGATTGCTGTAAGTCATACGTTTGAATAGTTTTGTGATTTGTAATAAAATTTTAAGAACAGATTCAAATCCACTTGCAGCAATTATGTTTTTCAAGTATATTGTGAGTTTTCAATCTTTAGATTTGGTGTTTAGGGATACCTCAAGCTTTAGTTTTACTCTACAAGGAATGTTGGTCTGCTAATTAAATTACATTTGATTTTTAAAGCTCTTAATTTCTATTCTTCAATACTTTCTTGTGTTCAGGACTTGACAAGAACACTTTGCTATGTAACCTCCACATGTAGGTTTCTTCAGAGAAACCAGAGATAAATCTAACTAGAATCTGTGTTTTCCTACCACCATTATACTAGATTATGGCACGATTTTTTCAATCGAAACGAAATTCTCAACCTAGTTCTTCTAATGTTACATCTACACCCACCACTACATCGAGTTGAGCATGTGAGATGTTAAATAATACAATGATTACTTTCAAATGTATATGATTTTATGTTAACGCCCAACGACCACAATAGCTGACCTACAATCCTGGATCTGCCACTGTCCAAAACCATATTTCTTAATGTCATGAGGTACTTGTGCAAAAGTCAAGCTTTAGATTTTAAATCAAGAACTAAATGGGTACCTTTTAACTATTTAATTTTAGTTATTTACTTTTAGGCACATTTTGATATTGTCCAGAAATAATATTTACCTTTGCTACATCATTCATCCTAATAGCCAATTATGAATCCAAACATATGATTACAATAAAGGAAGATAAAAATCCAAGTCATTGTTGTTATTCAATATCCAATTTCCAACAATGGATATTCAAACTCTTTTTCATGATTGTAAGTCTCCCGGCCAATTGCGTTCTTAATCCCTCAAATCCCAAATTAGTACCTTGTAACTGAAATATAAAGTTAGGTCATACGTGGGTGGTTCCTCTAGCTAAGGACCCTTGACAGAGGCCTTAGGTCACCTCGATGAATGATTAAGACTCATCAATGAACTGTATATACACGGTGAGACCTCGATGCAGTATAGAACACGGTTAAGACTGCTTTATGCACTAGAATAAGTATAATCATGGATACTTTTCTAGTCAATTCCAATATGACATATCTCACATTCCATTTAACAAATATTCACCTTACAATCTTTTTAATTCCACAGCTAATAAACATTGTATTGTAACCACATAATTGACAAATAGTTCCTTAAAAAACAAGCATAAGATAATAGTATAATTAATTTATCATTGTTAAAAAATATTTTTATTTTCCATTCACTAGACTATGTGATGTAGGATGAATAACAAGAAATAAGAAGGAGAAAGGGGGAGAGGAGAAGAAGGAGAACCGGGGGAAGAAAACACAGAGGCTGTAGCCAACTTTTATTCAATTAATTCATCATCTCAATAACAATGTAAAATAGGTTTAAATACTGAAAATACTGCAAACCTAAAAGATAGGGTCAAGCCCAATACACAAGTCCATAAAAATAAAATAACTCAAGTCCAACTAAGAAATAAAAGTCCAACTAAAATAATTAAAACTGGGATGTCCTCATCAATTCTCCCGGGGTGGGAGAGAAAACTCGACCCTGTCGAGTGGCTATATCACCATAGGTATCCGTCAATCTCCCAACCATAGGCTGAGTGGCTCGGCAAGCTTCTTCCGGAATCTGTAGAAATGTATCAGTGGCGGTCTGAACCTGGTGTCCTCACCAACTCCCCTCGGGTAGACGGGAGGCGATCTGGGCCAATGAAGATCCTGCTAACTCCGATAAAACTCTAATAAATCTGGATCCAATTGCTGTAGTGTCTCCCTGGAGATCCATGCACAGTCACAATCTGGTCGACCAACCCAACGAACAAGGAAGCGCTGAACCTCTCCATCATTAGTGAGCACAGTTTCTTCATCTAAAATAGAATCAATTTTTTCTGTGTGATGTGAGAGGTGGTAGTAGGTTAAAAGGGGCCAAAGAATCAGGATCAAGGTCCACAAAAGGAGATGACAGAGGATCATCTGAGGGAATGAAACGGCCTTTATAAGCTACAAGGTCCTCAACATTGAAAGTAGAGTGGTAACCAAGGTGTGGTGGAATGTCAACAATATATGCATTTGGACCAACCTGCTTTAAAATTTTAAAAGGATTAGCACTACGAGCTTGCAATTTAGAGGCAGGTCCATGTAGACGCCGCTCTGGCCTAATGCGAACCATAACGTAATCCCCAATGTTAAACTCAATATGTCGTTTGTGTAAATCAGCTTGGAGTTTATATTTTGCATTACTAGCTTCAAGTTGTTTATTGATCTCAATATGCAAGTCACGAAAATGTTGTGCAAATGTTTCGGCTAATACTGACACTCTAGCCTGTGGGGACATAGGAATGAGATCTAACGATTTCCTAGGCTTGTACCCATGAACGACTTCAAATGGACTCATACCTAATGAACGATTTATGGAGCTATTATACGCAATTTGAGCTGCAGGAAGGATTAAATCCCAATTTCGAAGGTTTTTCCGGACCAGACAACGTAATAGGTTACCAAGACTTCGATCAACTACTCCAGTTTGATTGTCAGTCTGAGGGTGGTAGGCCGTAGAAAATTTCAATTTGGTACCCATCTTATGCTACAAAGTTCTCCAAAAATGGCTAGTGAAACGAACGTCCCTATCAAACACGATGGTCTTGGGAAGCCCATACAATTTGACAATTTCATTAAAGAATAACAGGACAACCTTGGACGCATCCGACGTCTTGCTACAAGGGATAAAATGAGCCATCTTTGAGAAGCGATCGACAACCACAAAAATAGAATCATGCTTCTTTGGGGTGCGTGAAGTCCTAACACAAAATCCATACTAACATCTTGCCAAGGACAATTAGGGACAGGAAGAGGGGTGTATAGACCCGTGTTCTGCTTCTTCTGCTTACTCAATTGACAAGTGTTACAAGTACTAACAATCTTAGCCACGTCTTTCTTCAAGCTAGGCCAATAGAATTGACGTTCAACTTCCTCTATGGTCTTATCACGTCCAAAATGACCGGCTAACCCTCCAGCATGAATTTCCCACACGATGAAATCTTGCACTGAAGTTCGAGGGATGCACAATTTATTGGCTCTAAAGAGATAACCCTCCTCAAGTCGGAAGCCATCTGTGGTGCCTGATTGTCCCCTTTGTAAATCAAGAAAGATATCTTTAAAATCGGGACACGCCTCGTAATCCTCCTTAAGCCTTTCAAAATCGATGGCCTTGACACTCATGATCGACAAAAGGGAGACACGACGACTTAATGCATCAGTTGCTTGGTTCTCTACGCCCTTCTTGTGTTTTAAAACAAATAAATAGGCCTGCAAATACTTGACCCAACGACCATGCCTAGAACTTAATCTTTTCTGGGAGTTGAGGTAACGGAGGGCTTCGTGATCCGAATAAAGGACAAATTCTTGGGGTAACAAATAGTGGCGCCAATAGCGCAAAGCCTGGACCACTGTATACAGTTTCTTATCATAAGTTGAGTACCACTGTTTGGCTTCATCTAACTTCTCACTGAAGTAGGCAACAGGGTGACGATCCTGACTTAAGACTCCACCTATACCTACCCCGGAGGCATCACATTCAACTTCAAAGACTTTGGAAAAGTTGGGAAGGCGCATAACAGGAGCCTCCGTCATTCACTTCTTGACTAACTTAAAGGCCTTGGCCTCCTCTTGTGTCCAACGAAACTCTCCTTTCTTCATGCATTCCGTGATAGGCGCCATAATAGTACTAAACTCCTTAATAAAGCAACAATAAAATGTAGCTAAGCCGTGAAAGCTTCTGACGTCATGAATAGCATTAGGCTCAAGCCAGTCAATAATCACATGAACCTTAGCAGGATTAGCAGATACTCCTGTCGAAGAGAAAATGAAACCCAAAAAAATACTGTGTGAGAAAGAGCATTTCTTGACGGGATACAGTACCAACCATCACTTCTTGGTGAAGAAAGAGCGCTTCTTGACGTTAGCATATAGATTAGTTGCACGAAGGGTAGAGCAGACTTGTGTGAGGTGGTCAAGGTGTTGCTCCTTAGACTTACTATAGATGAGGATATCATCAAAGTAGACAACAAGAAACTTTCCCATGAAAGGTCGGAGAGTTTGTGTCATTACCCACATAAAGGTACTTGGTGCATTACTTAGCCCAAAAGGTATGACCAGCCATTCATAAAGATCATCTTTCGTTTTAAACGCGGTCTTCTACTCATCACCTGGGCGAATTCGAATCCGATGGTATCCACTCTTCATATCAATCTTCGAAAAGATTGTGGTACCAACCATTATGTCTAACATATCGTCAAGTCTAGGAATAGGAAAACGATACTTTACCATAATCCTATTGATCGCGCGACTATCCACATACATCCTCCAAGAACCATCCTTCTTGGGCGTCAACAGGGCAGTAACAGTACACGAGCTTAAACTCTCACAAATGAATCCTTTGTGAAGGAGGTCATCCACTTGCCTTTGAAGTTCAGTGTGCCCAGTAGGATTCATCCTATAATGAGGCAAATTTGGGAGGGATATCCCTGGAACGAAGTCTATGGTATGTTGAATATCTCTTAGTAGAGGTAGTTGATCAGGTAAGTCCTCTGGAAAGACGTCTCGAAACTCTTGGAGGACCGATAGGACTTCAACAGGGCTCTCTATTGTGGAGTGTGATGGGACCTCCATGACCACCAAAGCGAACACAACTGAGTCACCAACAAGTGTACGCTCAAACTCCATAGGACTAATGATGTGCAACCCTTTCGTTCCACACTTTTCTTCGTTTCTAGTGGGCCAACAGGTTTCGGAGGCAGTGGGTTAAGGTGAATCTTCTTTCCATTAAACACGAAGGAACGGAATTGGATCGACCATAGATGGTTACATCTAGGTCAAATAACCAAGGTCGTCCCAAGATGATGTGCCCGACGTCCATTGAAATGACGTCACACCATATATGGTCCTTATACTCGAAAAACTGAATGAGGACTAAACAACGCTCCTTGACAGCTATGGAGGAGATATCAACCCAACAGAAGTTGTATGGCTGAGGGTGAGGAACAGACTTCAACCTTAGACGGGATACAGTAGCCAT
This sequence comes from Olea europaea var. sylvestris, assembly GCF_002742605.1. Classification (NCBI taxonomy): domain Eukaryota; kingdom Viridiplantae; phylum Streptophyta; class Magnoliopsida; order Lamiales; family Oleaceae; genus Olea; species Olea europaea. The sequence continues at coordinate 16,108,065 of NC_036249.1, read as the reverse complement.
CGAAATCGCATTAATGTAGCTGTCACTATCCACGATAACTTTATAGCCCTTATTATTAATCTTGATGTAAGTGTGGAAGATGGCATGACGGCGCCAATCATCGGCATCCCTAGGTTAGGTAAGAGTACAACGGACAACACCGACTCTAGGCGTATGTGGGATAAGGGGACTAGCCTGGATACAACCCAAGAAGGTATCTTCACTATCCTCCAAGTCATCAAACTCTTCTAACTTAGGCTCATTAACCTGATCCTCTAGTGGTTCGTCAACTATACCTTCACGCTCTTCCAAAACTAGGGCTCGGCTAGGATATTTAGAAGCAATGTGACCAAAACCCTTACAGTTGAAGCATTGAAAACGAGATGACGTTCTTGAAATCTCAGAACCTCTACCTTTACTATCCGATGTAGGGGGAGTATTAGAAGGAGAAGGTCCTAGAATAGACTTAAGGATGGAGTGGATGCAGAAGAGGTTGCAGTTCATGAGTCACTACGACTTCTGTACGGTGTCCTAGTCACTAACTTGTAATCCCGAACGAAAGAGTAGGCGTGGTCAAGAGTGGTGATACCTCTAAGAACAAGCTCACGTCTAAGATCATCCCGTAGCCCGTGCCTAAACCTACTCAAAGTCATGACTTCATCCTCAACGACCTGACATCTCATTCGAAACTCGTCAAATTGAGCAACATATTCGGTCACAGGTCGACTGCCTTGCGTAAGTGCGTTCCATTGATCCAGCAAGTTGCCCCTATAAGATTGAGGTAAATATTTTTCTTCAAGGCGATGCTTCACTTCATCCCAGTTCCCAACAGGGGGAGCATGGCGCCTCTTTAGGAGGTCCTCAACACTTTCGTAAAACAGTTGAGCTGTGCCAGTTAATTTCAAACTGGCAAATTGTACCCTCCGATCTTTAGGGACCCCATACCAGGCAAAGAAGCGATCCATATCTCTAACCAATTGATTGAATACACTAGGATCTAGATAACCATCAAATGTAGGGTCATCTAACTTAATATTTCGAAAGAGGCGCTCCTCGTGGTGAGGGGGAGATAGTGTACCATGACGGTGATATTCCCGCTCGCGTCCACGAGCTTGATTTCCTTCCCTACGATCATGTCTAGCATGGTGTCGACCACCTTGTGGACAATGATGTGGTCTATTAATGGAAGCGTTAGAATTTTCAGCCTCAGTTGAGGATTGGGTTGGGTCAAGAGTGTTTACCCTAGCGGTTAGGGCTTTATTCTCCTCACGAGTAGTGGCTAACTCAGTTTGGATAGCCGTTAATTGATTTTGTAATTGTGCCAACTGTCGGGTGATAGCTTCAATGTGGGAAGGGTCCATGGCAAGGGTACTAGAGTTAGAGGCAGTAACGTGACCACTACGCAATTGCATGTACGGTAACACTAGCTAGGTGAAATGCATACTGAGATCAACAACCAACGAGTGCCAGCAGGGAAAATAGTGACTGAAATATATCTATTGTTATTATTATTATTTTATTTTATTTTAGGGATTACGTATGGCCCGATTGCAAGCTAATACTACTAATGCCAATAAAATAAAAAACAAAGGTACAAATGCTAGGTCTAGTCACGTGGGGTAAACGAGTGAACAATGGGGTCGGCTCGTGAATTTCAATCCAATAGATTTAAGGCTAAATTATCAAAATATTAGCAACACAAAGAATTAAATGATGCAATTCTAAAATACAGCAACAGTGTCACTAAAAAATAGATAGGAGCAGAGGCTCCCTGAGTTCAGTTGGCCTGAGTCGTCTTAGCGTCGAATGCCTCTACTTTCTGAACTGTTAAGCACTGAGATGCCAAGATAGAAAATTTCGTGGTCGTCGAGGAAATAATGTACCTGTAAAATAATGTTAGGAAATTCTCAAAATTATTATTATTATTTTTTTTTTTTTTACTCTCTTTTTTTTTTTTTTTTTTTGCTCTTTTCTTTTCTTTTCTTTTTAAATAATACAAAATCAGAATAACAAAATAATAAATGAGCCCATTTCACAAATTTTGGGCCTAAATCACACTCAAAATCTCAATCAAGCTCAAGCCCAAGCCCAAGCAATAACTAATAAATCCAACCCGATTGAAGTTAAGCCCAAACCCAAGTGATACAAATAAACCAGACTGATTGAAATTAAGCCCAAACCCAATTGATAACTAATAAACCAACCCGATTGAAAGCTGTGGGAGTCGGCGCCTGTGATGTTGGCTGGCTCGAAGGAGAGTTTCAACGATGTGGGGCGCCGGTTTACTAGCAGAAGTCCGAATTCGTAGTCAGAGATGGTTCCGTTTTTGGTTTTGGATGAAGATAATATGGTGGTTGACTACGGGTGGGTGTCGTGTTTAGTTTGCAGCGACTGTAGGGTTAAGGTTTAGTAGAGAAGATGGGACGTAGATAATTGGGTCGAGTTTGGAGGAGGCGGTTATGGTATTATTGTTTTCGGTAGTTGGGCTTGGACGGCGATTACTGGAAAAACCCGACAGTTGATTGCCGCAGTTGGGTTAGGGATTGGGTAAAGTATTTGTAATGGATGAAGAAAGCGGCTGATTTTTTTTGTCTGAGGATGACGGTTTTTGGATTTTGCAGTAGCCGGTTTGAGGTGTGGGGAATATGATGTGGGGAGTTCAATTGCCGTTGGCGAATTGCTGCAGATGGTTGCTGGGGATTTGCGGTTGCAGAAGGCGGTTGGGTGGTGTGATGATGTATTAGGTTAGATGTTTGTGTGTGGGTTGGAGAGGATGGATGTGTTACCTTCTGGACAGGGAGTTATGGTGTTGAACAGCACATCTTGCATCACGTCCATGGTAATTTTGACTCCAATTTTCTGTTAATGAGATTGAAAACCAGGTTGAGCTCTGATACCAATTTGATGTAGGATGAATAACAAGAAATAAGAAGGAGAAAGGGGGAGAGGAGAAGAAGGGGAAACCGGGGGAAGAAAACATAGAGGCTGCAGCCAACTTTTATTCAATTAATTCATCATCTCAATAACAATGTAAAATAGGTTTAAATACTGAAAATACTGCAAACCTAAAAGATAGGGCCAAGCCCAATACACAAGTCCATAAAAATAAAATAACCCAAGTCCAACTAAGAAATAAAAGTCCAACTAAAAATAATTAAAACTGGGATGTCCTCATACTATGTATGGATAGGGATTAATCCAGTTGATAAGTTGTCCTTATCTCCACGTTACTCCCTGAAAAACTAGGCAATTGCTAGAGCTTATAGCATTTAATCTAGATCCACATTGGTAACAATTGCAACCAAAATGTCATTTGTTTAATTCCCTTCGATAACCCAATTTTTTTTCTCATTAACGCAAGGAAGCCTATTATTGTTCCGTATGGTGCTGCCATTGAACGTTTTAATTCTAGCCCTTTCATGATTTAGGATAAAACTTTACTTTACCCTGGAGAAGATTTAACCTCGATAATGAACTTCTATGATATCTTGCAAGTAACGAATTGGGGTTCTTTCCTCCCTTTGAATTGAATGCGCCATTTCAAGTGAAGGTACGGTTCGCTGTAAACACTATTGTTGCTATCCATTTCATATCAGTACGTAATCTGGTTACTGTCAAATATGTTTTAATGATTGAATTGACAACTGTAAGTGAATGAATGTTGAATTGACCACTTCAAGTGAATGAACGTTGAATCTGATGGCATTTTATTTTTATTTTTTCACTGGCCCTAGTTTCAATCCTGTAAGGAGAAAAATAAAATGAGCTATTCAGGGTGTCCCAGCAGAAAAATAAAATATTTCAGTTCATTGTGAACCAGAACTCACTACAACAAAGTTTATTTTTTATGGCTTGCATTGTATGCCGTAAATAATACTTTATGGCGTACAGCAAAATGACGTATAAAGCAATGCCATAAAAGTGGTTTATTTTTTAACATCGTGTAGGACACGAAGGCTGTAAATGAATGTCGTAAAAAGCTACTTTTGTTGTAGTGACTGGACACTGTTGCAATGCTACTTAGAGACATTTATGAGATGTGTTCAGTGAAAATAGACATCATTCCCCAGGTAACATAGGTCATTTACCTGATTGGCATAATAGAATGAATGACCTATAGTAATCGGTACATCCATTGATTCGAATTCACAATGTTCCATTTTCAGGTTATATTAGTGCCTACCATGGATTGATTGACATTGGAAAGAAACTTGTTTTTGACAAAAATATGAAGTTGAGATTTGTGACACCCCGAACTTAAGCTTCGAGGGTCACGTACTAAACATAATAGCTTTTGCCTTTGGTACATGTAAATACTCTTAAATAGAAGTATTACATGTTAGAAACTTATTTTCAATTTGGTAAAATATCTCTCATAAAATTTAATGGCCGGTAGAAGTGCATGTCGACATGAAATTATACTTTACATATACGGACTCGGCGCTGCCACGGTTAGTTGGGGCAGCAAGTTCGACTATTTTTATAAAATTCATCCCAACTCCATTTTCTATGAAATTTGTGGCATTAGAAAGATAATTTCAAGCAGTTTTCTAGGTTAAAATATGAAAATTTTCCAAGATCATATGATATGGGCGTTTTACTGAAAATAGTGAAGTATTGCACAGGAAATCCAGATTGACCCCTCTACGTTTAAAAATTTATATCTCAGGCCGTAGCTATCCAAATTGAGTGATTCCTACTTGCATAATTAGAAAACTCAAAGAGGACAGCAGAAGTATTTTTAGAGTCTCAAATGGATGTTTATAGAGTTGGAAATATCGTTTTGAAGTTGACCCAAAAACTGTTCCGTTTCTGCCTTTTGTCACTTGCAAGGAGAAGTTCTTAAAAAAATGTCTCTTAACACAACATAGAAGATATAATTGCATAATTTACTTCCGGTACCATATTACATCATGTCTTATACATGTTTTTATACAATACCATAAGAAAACATATGGAAAGCAGTCGAACAAAACATGCAAAAACAAAACTTCGATGCAAAACAACATTGTCCCTAACCCATCATCGATTATGCCGATTGACTTCCACCAACTTCGCAATTATGGATCTGAAAATTCAGTATAGATTACTATGAGTATATGGAATACTCATTAAGATACCATGCTTGGATTTTAACATGTTAATACTACACAAAAGAATGCAATCAAACACATATTTGCACATTCCGGCTTGCCAGTGCCGTTCGGACTTGTCCTAAGGCATAAATAGATATCTAACTTTGTGAAATTGTCCACCATATTTATATTATGGTTTTTCATGCATAGTTTAAGCATAAATATTACCATGAAATCATACCACTTAAGCATAGAAAGTATCTTATGGTAAAACTTGAAGAAATTTCGACTAAGAGATGAATTGAGAATGCTAGGCTTTGCTTCCTTTTTCTTCCTTTCCCTTTTTTTTTTCCTTCTTCCTGTCGATTTTCTCTCTATTTGTGTGTGCAAGTGTTTTGTAAAGTGAAAGTAATTATGCTATGGCAATGGATATGTATATATATATATATATAATAAGGATAATGGATTGAATTTGATCCCACCGCCTCACTTTTGCTAACTTCCATTTTTTTTTCTTTTTTTTTCTTGCTTCAACACGTTTTTAGCTTAGTGCATGAGTGTTTGATAATGATAAATGACAAGTGGTTTGATTTATAGGATAATAAGTGGCCACAAATTCTAGATTTACAAGGGAAGTCTCTCATTTTCCAAATAATATAACCTAATCCCTCTAACTTTCATTATTAGCAAAGTGTATCTCAAAATTAAATTTGTATCCAACTTACATATTCAAATATTGTAGATTGTAAAATAAACCCCAACAAAATAATTTAATAATTTGGTCAATTGAAGTCCTAATAAAATAATCTACTTCATTTAAATCCAAATTTGACTTAGACTTTGACTAACTAATAATCACTTCATGCATACATAACATTTAGCACTTCATGCATGCATTCATTAACTACCTCTAGCATTAACTACTACAAAGGTGGCGCCCCCCTTTTCTTTTGGCCAATAAAATATTGAAAGTTAAATTGCTATCCTAAAAAATTTAAACGAGCAAAATAAACGAGCATAAAATTTCGGAGTATTACAAGATTACTATCGGGTTCCCTTCATTGTTCACAAAAAATTCCAATGTGGGCTTGTTGAGGAAATCATACTTGCATTGCAGATATTTTAAAGTTTTAGGATACACCATATGATCTGTGAAATGCACATAAGGAAGTGTGAAACTCGTGCACAAGAGGTGCCAGATGTGTGCAAAGCTTGTTAGGTATGTACTCGCCATGTGTCGGGAACATTTCCTCCGTATTTTTAGGATCTTAGAAATGGACACCATGTGCTCAGCAAACTGTAAATTTTGCGCCACTAAATGAATAGCACACAGGTTTTACAAGAACAAGAAAAAATGTCCCTAGAAACTGTTGTGGAAGCTCTCTTGAAATATCTTCAAATTGGTGATTTCCGAGCTCAGTACAACGTACATTTCTCTACCAACAACCAATCCAATATGCTCCAAACCACAACCAATTAATTTACCTCGGTTGCTATTCAATCTTAACCAAGTAGGACAAGAAAGGATGATGATTTGTGGCCACAAAGACTAGGAAAACACACCACAAAGGTATACTATAAAGGAACCACCAATTGCACACATTAAACAAGCGTTTTGGACACTTCTAGAGGCCTTTTTTCCACACACAAAGGGGGTAGCCGGGATTCCTTGATTTCTCTCACAAAACCACACAAAACATGACAAGAAAGTGGTTAGGGTTATATCTATATATATACTCTAGGTTTCGGCTTTAAGTTGGACCATTAAGGGAGTAAACAGACCAAAATTCAAGCATCCAAGAAGGAATATAATTTGGCCAGGTGTAACTCATGAACTTGGTTGTTGAACTTATTTCATTCATGGGCCTATGTCTATGAAATAATATTAACCCATGTTAACATTATAGCCTTGAATTTATTGGATATCAAAAACCCAACAGAAACTATGTAATTCTTGATGGATGAAAGCAACATCAACCGTGATTATATTGAAGATGAATAGCTAGCACTGAAAATGGAGATCAATTCCCAGATAAACAATTTGTCAAATAACAATTTCATGAAAATCCTCTGCCGATTTTGAGGCTAAATCTGTGTTTAATGCATGTCAATGAGTAAATCATGGCTTCCTCACATTGATAACCCTAATTATGCTAGAAGCCCCTTTGATAAATCCTCGCTTGCCTCTGTTTGTTGACAATTATTTTAGCCTTCAGACAAACACAATCATGTACGTGGGGAAAAGCAAGACTGTCACTTATGTCTATCCGAACCTTGGAAATCTAAGCTAATTTCTAAAATGGACATCTAGTTATATCTGTTGCAGAAGCTCACTCCAAGGATCTTCAAATCGGTGTTTTTCGAGTTCAGTCCAATGTACATTTCTCTACCAAACAACCAACTCCAATCCACAACAATATATTCACCTTAATTGCTATTCAATCTTACCCACAAAGGACAAGAAATTGTATGATTTGTAGCCACAAAGGCAAGGAGAAAACAACACAAAGGTAGGTGATGAAGGAACCGAAAATCACACAAAGTAATCAACTAGTTTTGGACACCAAAGGGACCTTTTTTCACACCTCGAAGGGGGCAGCCGAATTTCTCCTTAATTCACACACAAATCACACTAGAAAATAGCTAGGGTTGTAGTCTTATAAATAGTCTAGGGTTAGGTTTTTAATTGGACCAAAGAAAAAGGTAAACGGGCCAAGATTCAAGTCATCCAAAAGGGAATATAATTGGACCGGGTGGAGCTCATGGACTTGGTTGTTGGCCTATGCCTATGAAATACATTAACCCACATTAACATCATAACCCGGGATTTGTTGGGTATGAAAAACCCAACAATATCATGAAAGGTAACATAATTAGGGATTTTTTCCTCCCTTAAAATTGAATTCCAACGCATGTGAATGTGTGATTTACTGTTATAATCTAATTACTGGCGAACATTTTTTCTTGATTTTGAATACAAAGAAAACATCGAGTCTGATGAATCTAATGTCTTCAATTGCTTCGTCTTCAGTCATGTTATGCGAAGTCTGATTATCAACATCAGCTATAAGTATAGGAATCACCTCATCATAGAGTGCTGGTCTACAGCATCCGGCCTCCCATCTGCCAAAAAAGGGACTGGAAAATCTGCATAATACAATCCTTTATCTCCTCCTGATCGTCCAAAAAAATTATCACCAAGCCAAAGTCTCGTCATCAATTGCTGTTGGTTTATAATTGTAGCCGTGTGACAGATGAAGGTGTTATTTATATCACCATCCTTGAGAATTATGTTTAACTTAAGGAATCTAGCAAGAAAACCAGCAGCCTCAAGGGCTTTAGCCGTCATCTGCCTAGAAAGTCATATTATTCTTCCAATTCTGACACAATTGACTGCGTCCACATATAGTTTTGCTTCTTTCTATTTGACTGCTTTGGCATGGAACTTAGTTAATCATGGAATGACTTTTTTTACATGCTCGTTAAAGGGTTAGAATAATGCTCCTTGAACATGGGCGTTTGAAAGGGATAGGATGACACAGTGGGGTGGCAACGCATTCCTTTTTTCTTTGAACTATCCAATCATGCATTGATACGCGTCGTCCATGTTTTTTAATCTGCCAATGAGCTTGTCATTGTAGCATGATTCAAAGTGTTATGTTGTAGGTTTGGTCAAATGAGCATTTCTGAATGAATTATTTAGGAATTATAGGAAATATACTTTATCAAATGGAGCAATTTTTATTTTTATTTTTTTATTTATTAAATCAATATGCTACCACAAATTACCCCAAAAATACTGTGCCTGCAGCTAAATTAAGTGGTCCCACCACCCCCATCAATACACTGATGGATAAAAATACCTGCTATTTGCACATGGAGCCACTTCATTGAATCTGAAAGTGCCACTGCTTGTACTTTCCTTTCTATTCTCCTCCTCCACCATTTCAACATCATCTTATTCTGTAGGACTTACCTCTCCATTTTTTAACAAAAAAAATGCAAAGCATTCTTCCACAGGGGCTTTACTGGCCCCTCACTGTGTGGAGGGGCCCACCTGTATTGTAAAAAAAAAATATTGTGGGGCCCACCTTGTGTCTTCCCTGGCAAGGCTTGTGAACCTGGCCCCTGTAACTGTAGCATCACTCAAAAATGTAACCGAAAACTAAGCCGTTTGGACCTCATTATTTCACATTATAATGAGAAAAATAGTAATTTTTGAAAAATGTGTGGTTAAAAATGAAAGAAAAGTTTTTGAATATACAAGTAATATTATTTTATTGGAAAATATGTAGTTGATAAGAAGAGAGTGAAAAACGAATTATAATTTAATGGGAATA
>NC_036249.1:16094880-16098600 GCF_002742605.1 Olea europaea var. sylvestris | reverse complement strand
ACGGGGTGTGATTGTTTTGAATGTGTTTTTCCATTGCTTTTCAGTACCTTGTATACGTGTAAGAATGTGTACCCTTTTCATAGATAGGTGGTGGATGAATGGTGTTTGTGCAATGAAATCTATTGTTGTTTTCCAGAATTATAGTAACTCTAATAATAGGATTATATTCGGCCAAAGAAATAATCCTTATTCAGCACACACAAGTAATTGATGATTTCATTGCTTTCTTACACACAAACAACGCTAAGTTGTTTTGACTAAATCCTTCATTTTTTCGGAGGTAACAACTAGCACACCAGAAGCACGTTGTATGCTTATGATATGCACGCTACATATTTGCCACGTCCACCTCTTCACAACTAATATTGCTTGTTGTGGTTGATACATGCCTTGTGATTTGAGCAAAAGTTTTACTAATGAATCTGGAAAAAATAAAAAATAAATACATTATAATGAAGGGTTGAGATCTTTCTTGTCAGATAATAAACCTTATTGTATACCCTGCCTTTTCTGCTCATATTCTGGAGCCATGTACCCATAAATTCTGGCAACACAAATGGCTAAATCTGAATATCTGAATCCACTGCATGCCCAATTTTGAGTCTAAATCTGTGTTTAATGTATGTCAGTGAGTAAATCATGGCTCTCTCATTGATAATCCTAATTAAGCTAGGAGCCTCTGTTTGTTGACAACCCTTTTAGCCTTAAGACCGACCCAATCAGGTACCTGGGAGAAAGCAAAACTGTTGCTTATGTCTATACGAAGGTTGGTAACATAATGAGGGATTCTTTTCCTCCCTTCAAATTGAATTCCATTGCATGCGAATGTGTGGTTTGCTGTTATAATCTAATTACTGGTGAATATTTTTGTTCTTGATTGTGAATACAAAGAGAACATTGAGTCTGATTAATTTAATGTCTTCGATTGCTTTGGATTTAGTCATGTTATACAAAAAACAGAGCTACTGATGATGTCCCAAGGGAAAATTGAAAATATTTTATAATCTTTTGGATACTAGAACTGCACACTATCAACACTACAATATGTTTGATGAATGTGTTTCATGATCCTTTATGCTAATGTCTCGCAATATATTAGACTATCTCGGCAATATTCCTCAATATAATGTTCAAACAAAACTCGCAAGCATAGGGGATCGTTGAAAAATAAAAAATAAAAAATGATGAGTTAAGTAATCATCCCAAAAGGAATAATTTTTGACTATAGATTACTAGTTTGTATCAAATTCAATATTTGTAACACAAAGATATGCTGGTTTTGTAATTATTCTAACTTAAGCTATGCAAAAAAGATTTGTTTTTATCAAATAATGAGATAGATGTATCAGATTTTAGAATCCATCCGTTGATCTCTATTCCCAAGATTTATGTAAGTTAGCGTTCTTTAAGTGCTTGTGACAAATGATAATCTATCAATATCTAATATTATTTTCCAAGATATATTAAACATAGCATAAGCACGACTCAATCCTATTCCTAGTCCAAATTCATATATAAAGAAATATTCAATCCCCACATTGCACAGGCCAGATTTATTATTCCTAATATTGTCCATATATCAAATATGCAGAAACTTACAGTTAGTCTCTTAACACTACAAATAAGCAACTAATTGTCTAACTGGTGCGCAAATATTTCAACAATACAATAATAATGCATATTTAATAGAAAAACACAAGAATTAATTAAAATACTCATGTCTTGAATTAAAATGTTTCATCATTCATTCAATACAAAAGATACACACAAAGATGTGAAAAGACATCACCTAAAGCAAAGAAATGGATAAAGAACTTGAAACTCAATTCATTGCACTTTATTCTTTAATTCAAGCTTTGCACCTTCGAATTTTGTTGTAAATTCTCTTGTTTTCTTCTTGCTATATTCAATTTCCATGATAAAAACAATCTCGCCCCTGTTCTGGACATCCTTTAGGTTATAAAAGATGCAAAATATCACATACCAAAACTTACCGAATCAAGAAAAGGAAATAAATTTATTTCCCACTTTTCTTCTAGGCGCTCACCTAGTATAGTGTGTGATGTGTGCCTCTAAAGCTGAATTTGGATTCAGTCGCCTGCATAAGGTGTCCAGGCGCACGCCTAAAAATCTGTATATATCCAGATGAGTTATCAGTATGTTTGTCATATCTTGCTCTTTTGATATTCGATTAAGACAATTTAAGGTGTGTTGAAAAGCTAATTCAAAGAGTTACAATACGTTTAGAAATATTGTTTTTTCAATTCCAATGTTTACTCTACCAAAAATGAGTCGAAATCTCAGGCTGAAAACTTGGAGCACAACTTTTTCAACTAAAATTTGATGTTTGAGAGCACTTTAACTATATTTCACCCATTTGATTTACTTTCTCATCCAACTGATCCCTAACACCCTTGAATCTTAATCGTGAGGTTTGACACAACTTTCGAGTATTTGCATTTTAGTCCCCCCAAACTTTGGATATCTTGCAATTGAGCCATTTTTCACACTTTTTTCTCCAATTCTGCCATTTATGTCGATTTGTACCTAGTAAACACAATACACATAGAATTAAGCTAAAATTCATCAAAATAACCAATAAATACTTCAGCTTAAAGGCCCAAGTAAGTGTACAAAATAAACTATCATATGCCTACCTTGAATGAATCCAAATTGATTAGTTGACACTATTTTCCTGGGTTGAACCATCAATCTGCTTGCCAGTGTCTAAGCGATGATTTTCAGAAGAAAGTTTGTGACGACAATAGGACTAAATTGATCCGGAAAATCTGCTTCCTGCAATTTTTGCATTAAGATCATGAAACTCGAACAAATTCTAGTCATGAGTGAATTATACCTGAAGTATGTTGGACCGCACTAATCACATCTTCTTCAATTTTATCCCAATAATATTGGAAAAAAATTACCAGTGAAGCCATCCTGATCTTGGCCCTGTGTTCTGCGAGGATCCATGTCAAATAGTCTCCTGAACCTTCTGTAATGACGGGCAAGCCGATAAAGTCTGATAATAGACATCAGTTATAAGTATAGGAATCACCTCGTCATAGTGTTCTGGTCTACAGCATCCTGACTCTCATCGGCCAAAGAAGGCGACTGGAAAATATGCACAATGCCACACTTTATCTCCTCCTGATTGTCCACAAAAATATCACCGAGCCAAAGTCTTGTCATCAATTGCTGTTGATTTATAATTGTAGCCATGTAATGGAAGAAGGTGATATTTATATATCACCATCCTTAAGCAATTTTGCTCAACTTTGGTCCTGAAACATGGTTTCTTGCATTGCAGCCAAACATCCAACTCCCCACGTAATTTAGACTCAGTTCCGAAACCTTTCATACGAGCTCCCAAGCATAATGATTTCCTCTAGGATTGGCTCTAAGTTCTTTATTTTTTTTTACTCAATACCTAAATTCACATCCCCAAAGACATCTCTGTTTAACATTTCCAGTGCCAACTATATCTAGAATGAAGAATGTGATAACCACGTCTGAGAACTGAACTGACAAAAATGAAATGCGAGAGAATAATTGGATTATGATGCGATGTCTAGACAAAGCTAAACAAGAAAGAGCTCTCAACAATTCCAAGTACTAATCAGTTTCTACAGCCCTGTCCAGATGTCATTCCACTTGGACATCAAATGTTCATTGATTGATATTGATGGTTGTTGCATATTTTAAGGTTATTCTATAATT
>NC_036249.1:16083878-16094843 GCF_002742605.1 Olea europaea var. sylvestris | reverse complement strand
TAACGAAGAGGGGGGGGGGGGGGGGGAGGTAAATCGTGGGATGTGCCCCAACAAGGAGTCTAATTCCATGTCTCAGGAATTGAATCCCCACACTGCGGCTGCCAGCAAAACGTGAGATAACCTCACTCCTATTTTTTGCACCACTAGACTATGCCCTTGAGGGCTCATTCTAGAATTCACTAGAATTACCTTGGGGAGCAAGAAATCTAATAATAAATAGAAGTCCAGAGAATTTCCTAATGAGCAAGCAAAACATAACAAAATATATAAAATAGAAATTTCTAGATTCCATAGCAATTAAGTAAAATTATTTAGTAGTAAAAAATGATGCTTCCACAGCCATTGTGTATGTATAAAAGGGGTCTGCCACTTTGAAAATTTTGTAGCCAATTGAATTAGAAAGAAAAAGCCTCAAGCCTCTCATTGTAATAAACCCACTTTGTAAAATTCTATTCTAGTAAATTACAAATTCCTTCTTTCACTATTTAGTCCATTAAAGTTTATCCTTACTATTTTCAATCTATAAAAATTATCCCATACAAAACCTACTAAATCATGTAATCTATTCACTGCAGAAAATCTTCAATTGACTTGGAATATGGGACAATTAGAAGAATTGTGAAATTTTTAATTTTTCATTTATAAAAACCAATTTACAATGAACCCTAATTCTAACTTTTGAAGGCAAATAATAAGCCCTAACTTAGTATTCTAAGCAAAGACAAATTCTCGAAACCTAATTGAAACTAATTTCCTAACAATTAAATGAGGACGTGAATAAATAAAATTCAATTTTCATCTAAATAATAATGTTTGAAATTTGACTGCTGAAACGATGGATTTAGCAAGAAAAAGGGTGGCCTCAAGGGCTTTATTGGTCTTGAGCGGCTTGTTTCTGCCCAAAAGTCATATTATTCTTCCAATTCCTTCATGGATGATTGGGTCCACATATTCATTCGCTTCTATATTTGATTGCTTCGGCGTGGAACTTAGTTCATTGTGGCATGACATTTTTACGTGCTCATTAGAGGGTTGTGTTGTATATTTGGTCAAATAATGGCTTCTAAATGGTTAATTTAGGATCAATGAATCAAACATGGGATGTGTTTCTTGATCACCTACATAAAATCCAATTGCCACCACTCCCACCAATATACTGAATTCATGGATAAAAATACCCAGCTATTTGCACATGCAGCATTGAGATCTGGGGCTGCAACATTGAATTTGAAAGTGCCACTGCCTGTACATTTCTTTTTCTTCTCCTTCATTTTAGCATCATCATTTTCATAGGATTTACCTGCTCCATTTTTTTCACAAAAAAATGTAGAAAAAACAAAAATTGTTTCAAATCTGTGAATTCCATTGCATTTCAGTACCTTGTGTCAGACTAGGATTGTGTGTGGCTTTTTCTAAGATATGTGGTGGATGAATGGTGTTGGTGCAATAAAATCTGTGGTTTTTATCCAGAATTTTAGTAACTCTAATAATGGGAATGGGATTGTATTGGACTGAAAAAATAATCCTTACTGGGCCACACACACAAGAGTGATTGATGATTTCACCGCTTGCATACATACAAACAATGCTTAGATGTTTTGATCGAATCCTCATTATTTTGTGGTAATAAGAAAAGAAAACAATACGAAAAGTCAACTGTCACACCACAGGCACGTTTTTTGCTCACAATTTGCACACTGCATATTCTATGTCCACGAATCACAATTGTACATGCTGTTAATATTATTCACAAGCTACTGTTGGATATGGTAGTACATCGTACTGTGATTGATACATGCCTGGTTATTTGAGCAAAAGTTTTACTAATGAATCTAAAAATATCTTCATTATTTTAAGTTACCTACACCAAAAAGACAAACCTGGGCACGTTCATATATGACAATTCGGAATTAGAGACTGTTGTTAGGCAAGCCATGAGGCAGATTAAATTGTTGAAGTCGAAGGACTAATTACTTTAATGTAGGCTGAGCAGAAGGCCTTGTTTGAGTAGCTAGTCCACTGATGAAACAATGTTGAATCCATCATCGCGTGAGTAAAATGAAGGGTCAAGATCTTTCCTGTCAGATAATAACTTCAACAGAAGAAAAACATAGCTGTACGCATTAATCTTATTGGATATGTAGAAACCCAAAAATTTTATAGATAAAAATTTATTTATTTTGTATATTATATAAATTCCTATTTTATCCAGGTCAAATAAATTAGATTTTGATAGAGCAATTATAAGTATATCAATATTGTACTCGTGAGTAGCTCGTAATTAATTAGAAGTCTTTGACTTGAGAAAAAGTTATTTTGGATAATGACACATTAAGTTAGACCCAATTGAAAGAAAATGGTATAAATGTAATTTTATATAGATTATAAATTAATTTATTTTTTTCTCTCTCCAAAAAGATAACGTGTGATGTGGGATTTTTATCATTATTTGTTAGTTTTGATTTAAAGATTTATAGGATGGCACATGTTTTCACTATTCTACTATTCTAGTTACAACAAAATTCACTATACAGCAATATACGTTTGGATAGAGATAGTGGACATCTTGTAATTGAATAAGATAATAATAAAGTACATTGTCAGTAGACATTGGTTGCAAAATTTGACCCTATCAAATCAAATTTTGATTTATCTACTCTAGCCTACACTTATATATATATATATATATATATATATATATACATGATGAAAAGTTTAACTCACACCAATTCACACATACGATAAGTAAAGAGAAAGAGAGGAAGAGAGAGAAGAAAGAAAGAGAGAGAGAAAGGAAGAGAGAGAGAGAAGGTAGCATTGGAAATAAAGTTTGCATACATTGAATATTTTAATCATGTATTTTTCAAAGCGGAGAAAAGATTTTGAACGTGCTTCAGATTTTTCTAACAATGTAAGATACTTTAAGTGCAAGTGTTTTTGTTTCCTTATGCGTTTATGTTCAATAAAAAGTGCATGAATTGCTGGTAGACATTTTTTTTAAAGGGACATGAAATCGTACGGGATTATAAGAGGACCTAATGTCGCTTGGTCACCGATATACTCCAGAAGATCAAATGGTATGAATTGTAATTTTTATTGTTATATATTTGTATATGAAAACTGCACCATCTTACTGGGTATTTTTAAATACTCATCCTTACTTTAATTTTTCATATTTGTGTGGGTTGATTGGAATGGTGTGGAATGGTGATGCGGACGGCCAAAACGAAAAATATTCATTAAGTTTTCTATCTTTTAATTTAATTAGTTTGATTTGTTCTGGAAGAATAAAAATGTTATTGAATTAGTTAGTTGAGTATGTTTATTTTAAAGATACGATTATCATGTTTTAAGTTAAATTTGTGAAGGGTTCAGTTATCTGTTTATTAAAGAATTTTATTTTTATAGGTCCGCACTTAAAATAAAGAAAAGTGAGTTTTTCGTAACGTTTCAACGTTTATAAAATTTGGGGCGTTACAGCTTGATCAGAGCCCAGGTTTATAAAATCAATTCTGTAGACTAAAAAAAAAAAAGAATTCTTTTATTTTGTAGAACAAATAGTTGCTTAAATTGATTTCGAGTAATAGTAGTCTAGAATTTAAATATAATTTAAAGTTCACATGTAATAAATTTTTGTGTGTTTTCACTTTAGCATTTGGGGATGTTTTAAAAATGTACCAATTTGAAAATTTATATTTTAAGAAATTTCACGTGAGACTTATTGTTTGCGTTTTGTTGAATTGCATAATTGCAAAATTAAAAGGCTTTGTCAAAAAAATCTAAACTGTCTAAGAAGAGCTTGGGATTTAAGTGGTTCGTCTGTGACCCCCTCCTCATCTAGAAGCCTTTTGATTGCGCGTTATTCAAATCAACGAGGCGAAAAACAATATTTCAAACATTTCAAAAAAAAAAAATTTCTTTTCTGTTGTTTAAGGATTGATATTAATTATTGTTTTAAATAACTAAATAATAGTTTTAAATTGAATTCAACTTGATTTTAAATAATAATATTTTTGGATGGATTTTGAATTGATGACAGATTATATTTAAATTGTGGTTGAATTATTGCCCATGTTTTAGACTAAGCATATTTACATGTTTAGTTCTATTTTTGAGTAATTTATGAAGAAGAAGAAGATGTGTATAAAAAAATAAAATATTTTTATGAGACTTAGGAGTTAAAGGATAGCTTTGTAAAGTTTTAGCACATGTTGATGTAATGATATAAAAAAAAAAAAATTCTTGGCAAGCGACGCTCACTTTTCCGACCACTCTTCGATGGACCCAAGGTATGAAATGAAATTTCATTCTTTTAGTTTTAGCATGAATATTAGTTCCCTTGCTTTATGTTATGAAGTATTATAAGTATGTGAAAGTCAAGTATCCAAAACATTTCAACTAATTGAGGTAATTTCGAGGATGAAATTCTTTTAAGAAGGGGAGATTGTAATGCCCCGAAAATTTTAGAATAAAATTTATTTATTTTATATATTATATATATACATTTTTTTAAGTTGAAGTCTAAAATGAAAAAATGTTTTAAATTCCTGTTTTATTTTATCCAAATAACTAGATATTGTTAGAGTGAAATTTAGTATATCGATATTGGACTCATTTTATAGGTCGTAATTAATTAGAAGTCTTTGATTCGAGAAAAAAGTTATTTTGGATAAGAACGCATAAGTTAAACTCAATTGAAAGAAAATAGGATAAATATAACTTTATTTAAACTATAATTCAATTCATTTTCTCTCTCCAAAAACGTGTGGGTGGGTATTGAATTTTAATATTATTTTTAGTTTAATATTAACCTATTTTGAATTTAATGTGATAGCTAGTATCCTATTTAACTAGGTTTTATCCAATAGGGTACATGTTTTCTAGTATAACTCAACCACTTTTTATTACTATAAGTACCATATATGGATTTCATAATTCACACACCAAAAGTTATACACACGTAAGAGAGAGAGAGAGAGAGAGAGAGAGAGAGAGAGAGAGGGTACTTTTGGGAACTAGAAGCAAGAAACCATTTTGCAACTCTTAAATAAACGAGGTAAGATACTTTAAGTGAAAGTGTTTTTATTTGCTTATGCGTTTATGTCCAATAAAAAATGCATGGATTGCAAGTAGACATTGATTTTTTTTTTTTAAGAGATATGAAATCCTACGGGATTATAAGAGGACCTAAGATGGGTGTGTCGCTTGATTACCGATATACTCCATAAGATCAGATGGTATGAATTGTAATTTTTATTGTTATATATATGTATATGAAAAATGCACGTATCTTACTGTGTGTTTTCGAATACTCACTCTTACAAATTTTTATAGGTTAGTTCGGGTCGATTGGAATTGTGGAAGGGCGTTGATGCAGGCTACTAAGTGAATCAAACGAAAAGAAAAATAAATGAGTTTGCCGTCTTTAAATTTACCAATTAGTTTAATTTTGTTCCAAACGTGTTATTTGAATTAGTTAAGAGTTTATGTTATGTTTAAATAAAATTTTCATATTTTAAATTTAGATTTATAAATGTTGCAGTTATTTGTTTAATAAAAAAATTTATTTTTATAGTTCTGCACTTAAAATAAAGAAAAACGAGTTTTTCGTAACGTTCCGAAGTTTATAGAAAAATGGGGCCTTACAGCTTGGTATCAGAGCACGGTTTGACTTTTCTATAGACTTGTTTTGGAAAAAAAAAATTGAACAGTTCACGTGAACAGTAAAAAAAAATTTTTAAAAAGTTTTGAAAAAAAAAATGAAATTTGAACAGTGTTACTGTTCACGTAATAGTAAAGACCCAAAAAAAAATGTTTTACATGACATGGCAAAGAGTTCTAGGATTTTAATTATGATGTGACATACTTTGAATATTGCAATTTTTTTTTTTTTTTTTTATAGATTTTGTCACTTTTTGTAGTAGTTAAGATTACCATTCACATCAATACCCATTTATTTTCATGCATTTGTCTCTTTATTTTGAAGAATAAATGATTGTTCAAATTGTTATAATTTCATGCCTATGGTTTAGATCTTACATATGATAATTTTTTATGTGTTTTAACTTTAGCTTTTGGGGATGTTTAAAAAAAAAAATGGACTTTTGAAAAATTGATATTTTAAGAGATTTCATGTTCGATTTATTGTTTGAATTTTGTTGAATTATGTAATTTCAAATTTGAAAGGCTTTGTTAAAAAGACCTAAACTGTTTAAGAAGAGCTTGGGATTTAAGCAGTCCGTCTGTGACCCTCCTCCTCATCTGGAAGCCTTTTAATTGTGCGTTATTCAAATCGACAAGATGAAAGACAATATTTTGGACAATTCTAAATTTAAGAAAATTCAAAATTTTGAAACTTCTATTTTGAGAAAATTTTATTAAAAGATGTATACATGTACTTATAATAATAATAATAATAATAATAATAATAATAATAATAATAATAATAATAATAATAATAATATATTATAAAGTGAGATTTTGTTAAATTTTTTATGTAAAATGAGATTACATGCCTTAATTAATATGTAATTGTGTACATACTTTGAAACCAACTTTTCAAATGTTAGCCCACAATTACCTTTAAGTATATATTAATTTTTATAATATAAGTACATTTCTTAAAATACTACGTGGTTGTTATCTAGTTCTATTAGTACTTATGTGTTATTACTATGATTTTATTTTCAAGAATGTATATGTATGTATTATATGTTTGTGTTTAAATAACCATTTATAACGTGATTTTAAATAACTATACCGTTGTTATGAACTTTTACTTCTTGACCTTTTCTATTCTAAGAAATTCATATATAATTATAGTCAAATTATTTAAAAAAAAAAAAGAAGAAGAAGAAGAAGAAGAATAAGAATAAGAAAGGAAAAGAAAATAGGGAGTATAAAGGATAATGTAATTTTTTTTAAATAAATAATGTTATGAGAACACTTGGCATGTGGCGCTCACCATTCGACTACTCTTCAGTTGATCCCGGGTATGAAATGAATTCGTTTCATTCTTAATTTCTAGCATGGTTATGAGTCATATTTCTACATGTTATGAAATGTATAAGCATGTTCACCTCGTATAATATATTTGTCATTTTTACATTTTACTAGAATATCGTGTATGCATAGAAAAAAATCAAAAAAAATAAAAAATAATGCAAATAATGCAAGATTAAACATAATTGAAATTATAATTGTCACGTGATTAGGATGACTAGGAATTACCCAACCTACCTCCAGCGTGCTGAAATGGCCATTGAGAACTATATAAATTATGAAGTAAGATGGGAGTGAACTTTTGTTGAACATTTTGAAGATTTCCTTTCTAAATGGGAACGAGCAAGATCATTCGGATATAATAAGGGGACAATCCTCTCGATATACCACCTTATAAGCACTATGCTACCTCAATGGAGGGACGTGGCTTACTTCGTGAGGGATATGGATTATGAGTTATATTTGGAAGAAGATTGGGACAAGATTGATTTTAAAGGATACTGTGAGGATATCATAATTTTATGGAATCACAGACAACAAGCACCAGCTCCCAAACCCGAACCAGAGCCAGAGGAGAACCCGGAGGAGGAGTCGAAAGAGGACCTAGAGGAAGATATCGAACCAGAGTTGGAAGACTCTAAGCAGGAAATGCAACCACAAAATTTCGTTGATTTGATTGCAGATTCCGAGTCAGAGTCATGAATTACTTCGAATGATGAGATGCCATAAAAGAAGATTTTTTTTAGGACTCATAGGGATTAGGATTAAGTGTTATTTATTTACTTAGGAAAAATTTAATTGTTTAGTTGATTTTGAAGAGCACATTACTATATGTAAGGATTTAAAAATTTATATTTTTAAAATTCTTCGTTATTACAAAGATTATTAATAATATTATGTTGTTTTATTAAATATTCCTAAATTAAAATTTTATTTGTATTAAGAAAATATCGAGACAACAACAAAACCAAACTACAATCATCAGGGATTTGCTAAGGACAGTACAAGACTTGGGTAGGCAACAAGCATAGGCTGGTCCCCATGGTGCAAACGCTAACAACATTAGCTCAATTGTGGAACAGTTCCATCGCTACAAACCTCCAACCTTCGATGGCAAGGCAAACTCACTAGCAGCCGAAGAATAAATAAGAGGAATGGAGTGAATCTTAAAACATCTATCTTGCACTAATGCTCAAAAGGTGTTATGCGTAGAATTCATGTTGGTTGACGCTGCAGGCCACTGGTGGAAGTCAGCATCTCGTACTAGAACAAAAGCACAACAACGTGCTCTAACGTGGACACAATTTAAGGACGAAGTGATGGGAAAATACTTTCCCCAAACTCTGAGAGATCAAAAGGAGACAGAATTCCTTCAACTTAAACAAGGAAAAATGAAGCTTGAGGATTATGAAAGAAAAGTCGAACAACTATCAAGGTATGCACCATATCTAGTGGACACTGAAGCAAAGAAAGCAAGGAGGTTCGAACTAGGATTGCGTCCTGAGATTGGTGGAATACTATCATCCCACCAATTCACCACCTATAGCCGAGCATTGCAGACTGCCCAAGCAATCTCAAATAGGTTGGAAATTGACCAAACTCTCCAGCAAGGGGCTGAGTCTTCAAGAAAGAGGAAACGGAATGGGTCCAACGAAGAGAAAGGCAAAGGACCAAATAAGAAGGCTAACTTCGGACCAGGTTTTGGACAAGTCGTTCCACCTTGTCCTAAGTGCAAAAAAAATGCATATGGGTGAATGTCTATATGGGAAGCATGTGTGCTATAGATGCGGTAAAATTGGGCTATTTCCAAAAACTACAAAGAGGATCTTTCGAAGGAGAATGATAAGCCAGAAAGGAAAGGAAATGCCAGAGTTTTTACTTTAGCCCAAGGACGGACAGACCACGGAAGATCCCAACGCAGGTAAATTTCGAGGACGAAATTCTCTTAAGAAGGGTAGATTGTAGCAACCCAAAAATTTTATAGATAAAAATTTATTTATTTTGTATATTATATAAATTCCTATTTTATCTAGATCAAATAAATTAGATTTTGATAGAACAATTATAAGTATATCAATATTGTACTCGTTGGATAGCTCGTAATTAAATAGAAGTCTTTGACTCGAGAAAAAAGTTATTTTGGATAAAGACACATTAAGTTAGACTCAATTGAAAGAAAATGGTATAAATGTAATTTTATATAGATTATAAATTAGTTTATTTTTTCTCTCTCCAAAAAGAAAACGGGTGAGGTGGGATTTTTATCATTATTTGTTAGTTTTGATTTAAAGATTCCTAGGATGACACATTTTTTCACTATTCTACTATTCTAGTTACAACAAAATTCAGTATACACTGATATACGGTTGGATAAAGATAGTGGATATCTTGTAGTTGAATAAGATAATAATAAAGTACATTGTGAGTAGACATTGGTTGCAAGATTTGGCCTGTCAAATCAAATTTTTGTTTATCTACTCTAGCCTACACTTAATATATATATATATATATGCACGATGAAAAGTTTACTCATACCAATTCACACATACAGTAGGTAGAGAGAGAGAGAGAGAGAGAGAGAGAGAGAATGTAGCATTGGAAATAAAGTTTGCATACATTGAATATTTTAATCACGTATTTTTCAAAAGGGGAGAAAAGATTTTGAACGTGCTTCAGATTTTTCTAACAAGGTAAGATACTTTAAGTGAAAGTATTTTTATTTCCTTATGCATTTATGTCCAATAAAAAATGCATAGATTGCTAGTAGACATTTTTTTTAAAGAGATATGAAATCCTACGGGATTATAAGAGGACCTAATGTCGCTTGGTCACCGATATACTCTATAAAATCAGATGGTATGAATTGTAATTTTTATTGTTATATATCTGTATATGAAAATTGCACCTATCTTACTGGGTATTTTTAAATACTCCTCCTTACTTTAATTTTTCAGATTTGTGTGGGTCGATTGGAACGATGTGGAATGGTGATGCGGACGGCCAAGACGAAAAATATTCATTAAGTTTTCTGTCTTTTAATTTAATTAGTTTGATTTGTTCTGGAAGAATAAAAATGTTATTGAATTAGTTAGTTGAGTATGTTTATTTTAAAGATATGATTATCATGTTTTAAGTTAAATTTGTGAAGGGTTCAGTTATCTGTTTATTAAAGAATTTTATTTTTATAGTTCCACACTTAAAATAAAGAAAAGTGAGTTTTTCGTAACGTTCCGACGTTTATAAAATTTGGGGCATTACAGGATACCCAGCCTCTCTGCTCCTATTCGGGAACTATGTATCCATAAATTCCGGCTACCCGAGTGGTAGCATGAGTTTTTGTGGTATCCAGAAATTTTGACAATCCAAGTCCAGACAAATAAAGATTTCTTTAATTGTCCACAAAATATTACTAGGCTTGATGTCTATGTGGATTACACTGGTGGTGCAGATAAGATAATGCAGAGGCAATATCAGGGCAGTCTTGTGAGAAATTCTCCAATCAAATGCTCTTCTGGATCTTGCTTCAAAAAAAAATTTCTACACTACATTTCTCAGAATCTCAAATGGGATCTGTAAAGACGAGTAATTCTCACAGGTTGTTTGCTTACAAAAGGGTTTATATATCCTTAAAGTGGGCCAAATTGAAAGGAATTTCATAGTTACTCGAATTGACTTTCCAAAGAGTTAGCAGAGTGTAATGTTCTAAATAATGGCACTTGGAAACATGTTAATCAAATAAAAACAAGGCTCGGGCTGAAAAAAAAAAAATGGAGAAAAGGGAGGGAGAAAGGTAAGATAACATACTAGAATAGTTCAAGCCCCTGTTTGGTGGCTTTTAATTTAATTTACTTTAATTTATCTCTCATACTAATTTTCAACCACACATTCACATAATAAAACATTCTACATGAATCACATATTCTTCAAAAAATAACCCCCCCCCCCCCCACACCCCCCACCGCC